>NW_026585690.1:3414666-3465067 GCF_907164565.1 Psammomys obesus
ACACACACACACACACACACACACACACACACACACACACACACACAAAGCCACAATAAAACCCATGAAGCCAGCTCCTAGGACCTGAGTCCTGTAAGAGAAGTTGTGTCCATGTACAGAGTTCATGATCTCACAAACAAATAGGAGCAGAGATGTTGATTGTTATGCAACCTCCTGCCAGGACGCATTTCTTTCTATGTCCTACCTTCCGGCTTACAGTGATTATTCTTACTCTCAGCTCTAAAGAATCTAGACATTTAAGAGGCATGCCAAGACACATTGGAGGTCACTCAGCACATTCTATTGCTTTTTGTGTAAACACCACAAGGCTTGAAATGATCCTATAAATGTTTAAGAAAGGCAATCAGGCTCCACCATCAAAGTCTGGCCATTTTTGCAGAAATATTCTAGAACCAGCATTATCTAGTTCTGTCACATTTGGGTCCCTAGTCCCTGTCTTCTTCTCTTTGGGAAAGGGTCTTCAACTGGTTAGTCTAATTCCTAAGTACAAGAATGTTAGACATCATGGTCATTCTGGGGTATAAACATGGAGACCCAGAACCAGAAAATAATCACACCACCAAGGAACAGCTTTGACTCCTGTGTTCAGCATCTCCTGGAGATCTCAATCCAGCTTGAGGAAGATAAACAGACTGGACCTGTGTCCTGAAGTACCTCTCATCAATAAGAAGTGTGTGGGAATGCGTCTAAGGGTGGAGTCGTGAGAAGGGCATTCTGAGTGCTTGTGAGAAAACTCCAAAAAACAAGAATCTCATGACCTCAGTTTCTTCAAAAATCCAAAACTGTTCTTGGAATGTGTTTTTGTGCCCCTCCCAGGTATAGTGGACAGGAGTGAGTTTGTTTCATGTTATTATTCCTTACAACTGGCTATTGTTGTGTGCCTCTGTGGAAAAACATGGTTTTGCCCAGTGCAACTTGTTCTTTTGTACACAGCTTGAACTCATGTGAACTTTACTCTTATGACCCTTTTTAACCCTCATAGTATGAATTGTCTGATGCTCTGAATTAAGTTGGCTACTGCATGAGACTTTAATCTGCCCCATTTTTAGACCACATTGCCACAGGTTCCATTACCTTTAGACCTATAAACAGAAGTGAAAATGCCAAACAGGAGATTGGTTACTCTGAGTAAGGCCCAAATAACGAAGCTGAATTTCTTCCCATCCTTAACCTTATTTGAGGAAAGGATAGCTGAAGGCCAGAAGTTCCTCCTCACTGAACTAAAACCCCTTTTGATTAATGAATAAATATGGCTGCCAAAGTAACTACCACCCAGCCACAACTTCATTATAATTTCATCTACATGCTAAATGAAACACCTACCACATTCATAACATTTGGAAGTTTAAAGCAGTGACTAGAAAGAACTATAAAATGGGCAAAGGGAGCCAACACTCTAATTTTCAGAAAGCTTAGGAGCATGCTGTTTAAAATTATTAATTTTTCTACCGATTTCTATCGTATCCCCATCATTTCTTTTATTCTGTACCTATAACCACTGGCCACAAAGTGGAAAGGTTCTTATCTTACTTCCCCAACCCTTGACCAACAGCAAAAGTCTCCCTCAATGCTCAAGATAGAAAATAGATCTATAGATGATAAATAAGACAGCTGACTGATAGATATGATTTAAAATTTCACTTTCAATACCATTTTCCAAATCATTAGCCAAACCAGTTGAAGACAAAGCCAATAAAGTCAGTCTTAAGACAGGCTTCAGTCTCTGGTACGTTTCCTTCATTATTTCTGTTTATATGCGTATGTGACCTATGTATGAAGACAAAGAGATGGGCAAGAAAGCAGTTTTGGCTTGTGGGACTGTAATTTCCACTGTTCTTTAGAAATGAATGGATTTCCCTATTTTTTTTTTTGCTCCATAATTACATTAAAAAGACTTACATCAGCTTCTCTCTCAAGCTCAGAAGTTATTTAAAAAAGAAAATACCCAGCTGGCTTCATTGTCTGAAAATACTAAGACAAAATATATAACAGTTACTATCATAATTAGCATAAGCTAAGTACTTGAATAACTTCACCTATATTTTGTTAGTAAAATTATAATTTTTCTTATTTATAGCCTGAAAATTCCCTTAGTGGTCTCTGTCAAGAAAAAAAAATGTATTTTTGCCTTCCATATTAATTCCCCTTGAATCAAGAGTAGCCCTCAAGAGTCTCAAACTTGTTCCCATCTCCAACACATACCCACCCATATACATATGTGCTATAAAACACATTAAGACATAAAATAGAAAGGTAATGTATCAATAAGATGAAACAAATATTTATCCAGAAAGCATGAAAGAAATCTGTAATGTACGTAAAAGTCTCCAGGAAACCAGAAGCTACTCTGAAAATCTAGAAGCTACCATGGATGGATGTGCTCCTGTAACAGCTGCTGTCCACGGCATCCATCCCTCTTCCTCTGGGGATCACAAAGGGCTTCCGGTTGGACCAAGAACTGTAAGGCTGCGAAATTTATTTCTCTGAAATGATTCCAACTCTGCAACAGGCGATTTTCACTGTATGATCTATGGCTGTAGAGTTTGAATGGCCTTTCTAATCCATCTATGGCAAACCAATGTGCCCATGAAAATTTCTGTGTTGTAACCTAATTCCTTATAATTATTTAATAAGACATTTTTAAGAAACGCTCAAACAAGTTTATGAAAATAATTATAGTTTGCTGCCAAGCACAAAGAACTGCCGATCTCGGGTAAGACTAGACCTTAAACTCAAAAGTGATACAGATTTTATGAAGAAATGCTGTTATCCATTTTGAACAAAAGTTTTTTACTTATATGATTCTGTTTTTTTTTTCTCCCACCTGAAATGTGTTTCCCACTTTCCTTCACCTAGTTTCTCAAATTTCAACTGCTTTTACTTTAAATTACTGCTCTCTTGAGTGCTGGAGAGTTAAAATCTCTCAGAAATTAAGCTATTGATTAGATTTGCACTTATTTCACTGTGTTCCTCTTTGATTACAAATCCAAACAATGTCTTTTTCTTTTTTTAAATTTATTTATTTTTTATATTAATCACAGATTATTTACTTTGTATCCCTGCCATAGCCCCGTCCCTCATTCCCCCCCCCAATCCCAGCCTCCCTCCCTCATCTTCTCCCTGCCCCTTTCCAAGTCCACTAATAGGGGAGGACCTCCTCCCCTTCCATTTGACCCTAGCTTATAATGTCTCTTCAGGACTGGCTGCAATGGCCTCTTCTGTGGCCTAGCAAGGCTGCTCTTCCCTCGAGAAGGGGGGGGGTGTCGAAGAGCTCGCCGTTGAGTTCATGTCAGAAATAGTCCCTGTTCCCCTTATTAGAGAACCCATTTGGACATTGAGCTAACGTGGGCTATATCCGAGCAGAGGTTCTAGATTATATCTATACATGGTCCTTGGTTGGAGAAACAGTCTCATGAAAGACCCCTGTGCCCTGATATATTTGGTTCTTGTGGAGCTCCTGTACTCTCCAGCTCTTACTAATTTCCCCTTCTTTCATATGATTCCCTGCACTCTTCCAAAGGTTTGGTTATGAGTCTTAATATCTGCCTTGATACACTGCTAGGTAGAGTCTTTCAGAGGCCCTCTGTGATAAGCTCCTGTCCTGTCACTTGTTTTCTCCTACATCCAATGTCCATCCCATTTGTCTTTCTAAGTGAGGATTGGTCATCTTACCCCGAGTGTTCTTTCTTGTTTATCTTCTTTAGGTGTATAGATTTCAGTGTATTTATCCTATCTTATAGGTCTATATAAGTGAGTATATACCATGTGTGTCTTTCTGCTTTTGGGATACCTCACTCAGGATGATCATTTCTAGGTCCCACCATTTGCCTGCAAATTTCATGATTTCCTTATTTTTAATTGCTGGGTAGTATTCCATTGTGTAAAAGTACCACAATTTCTCTATCCATTCCTCAACTGAGGGGCATCTGTGCTGTTTCCAGCTTCTGGCTATCACAAATGAAGCTGCTATAAACATGGTTGAGCAAATGTCCTTGTTGTGTATTTGAGCATCTTTTGGATATATGCCTAGGAGTGGTATAGATGGATCTTGAAGAATCACTATTCCTATTTGTCTGAGAAAGCACCAGATTGATTTCCAAAGTGGTTGTACAAGTTTGCATTCCCACCAGCAATGGAGGAAGGTTCCCTTTTCTCCACATCCTCTCCAGCATGTGTTGTCACTTGAGGTTTTGATCTTAGCCATTATGATGGGTGTAAGGTGAAATCTCAGGGTCGTTTTGATTTGCATCTCCCTGATGGCTAAGGATGTTGAGCATTCTTTATGTGTTTTTCTGCCATTCTACAATCCTCTATAGAGAGTTCTCTGTTTAACTCTGTGCCCCATTTTTTAATTGGATTACTTGATTTGTTGCTTTTTAACTTCTTTAGTTCTTTATATATTCTGGATATTAGCCTTCTGTCAAATATAGGGTTGGTGAAGATCCTTTCTCAGTCTGTAGGCTGTTGTTGTGTACTGACAACAGTGTCCTTTGCTTTACAGAAGCTTTCCAGTTTCATGAGGTCCCATTTATTTATTGTTGATCATAGAACCTGTGCTGTTAGTGTTCTGTTCAGGAAGTAGTCTCCTGTGCCGATGAGTTCTAGGGTCTTCCCTACCTTTTCTTCTAACTGATTTAATGTGTCTGGTTTTATGTTTAGGTCTTTGATCCACTTAGATTTTAGTTTTGTGCAGGGTGATAACAGAGCTCTCGAAGAAATACAGAAGAATATAACTGCCCACGTACAGGAATAATTAGACACATATAGAAAAGAAACAAACAAAAAATAGTTGTCACATTCACTCAGATGAAGGAAATGGTGCAAAGCATGAAAACAGAATTAGAATCTATGAAGAAAACACAAACAGAGAAAACCCTGGAACTGGAGAACTTAGAGAAAAGATCAGGAATCACAAAGGTAAGCATCACCAATAGGATACAAGAGATGGAATAGAGAATCTCAGATACTGAAGATACACTGGCTGAAATTGATTCCTCCCTCAAAGAAAAGGTAAAATCAGAAAAGTTCCAAACACAAAACATATAAGAAATCATGAACGCATGAAAAGACGAAACCTAAGAATAATAGGAATAGATGAAAGAGAAGACTCCAGGCTCCAAGGACCGGAAAATATTTTTAAGAAAAATCATAGAAGAAAATTTTCCCAACTTAAAGAAAGAGATGTCCATAAACATACAAGAAGCCTACAGAACACCAAATAGACTAGACCAGAAAAAAAATGCTTCATGTCACATCATAGTCAAAACACTAAACCTACAGAACAAAGAAAAAATATTAAAGGCAGCAAGGGAAAAAGGCCAAGTAACATATGAAGGTAGACCAATCAGAATCACACCAAACAATGTTTTAATTTTAGACTGAGTACTTAAAAACTATGTGACACAATACTTTAAAATGTCTTATTATTTGCATATGCCCCACTGGGCATTTTCTATCTTCACCTACAATGGTCTTTTAAGGTGTATTCCCTTTAATAAATTAGCTACTTTGGACTTAGCATAAAATGAAGTCTATCACTAGTACTTTGGGATGTCTATGAGTGTTTCCCAGAGAAACTTAAGTGAACTCTAAAAATCTAATGGTCTGTTTATCCAGGAACCATCTATATTCTTCATATTTGATTAAACAGTCCTAAAACTCATTTAAAATGCATCTATTAACTCCCAGGAAAGAAAAAAAACATATTCCACCCTGAAAACAGGGACCAAGGAGATAAATAAGGTCTCTCAAAATTTATTAGCCCAGATGAAGCAGGTGTTTATATTTACTGTCCCAAACACCCAAGAAGAAAACTCAAGGCCTGGCTGTCACAGGGTGAAAAAAAGACCAGAAGCCTCACCTTCCTGGGTGTCTTCATAATGTACCTTAGAAAATGTGTGGAATCGAGTAAGAAAGGAAGCTGCCAAAGAAATACGTCTATTTCTGCTTTGCCTTTGAGTAGAAAACAAAAATATTTCTGTTGCGAATGTAACCACAGGTACAGCTATTTTTGAACTATATGCTCACATATAAGTATATATATACCCATACATAAACCTATACATATACATTATACATAGTATGGATAAAACTTTGTGCTTCTTATAGGACAAGAGCAGAGCAAAGTCAAGCATAGGTTTACACAAGGACTTATGTGCAACTGATAAAATTATCAGTGTTTGTTATACACCAATACTGTAATCAATCAAGTGTTTACCCATAGAAGATGGGTAACTCATTTGTGATAGGTCCATAAAACTGTTTATTTTGCCACAATGTAAAAATAAAATTACAGAACTATCAATCATTGACAATGACATGGATGAGTCATGAGTCTTAGAACAGTTACGTTGAGAAAATTCCCTTTGTATAGAATTCTGGATGGTGCAATGTGTGCGTGACTATGAAATGCAGATCACTGATTGCCAGAACACAGCACTGCAAAGGGCTACAAGGAACAATGAGAAAAGTGCTTTGTCTTGACTGTTACGGAGGTTCTTCAAAAGAGCCTTACTGTTCACAACACAAAATTCCTCTAGAATCTGCCAAATCATCCAACAGTCACTCTATTGCTATAGTATTACCACAAAATGTTTTCACGTCGGTTTGATAAATATCATGTAAATGAGCACAGTATTACAGAACTTCCACTTCCACATATTCATCACTACTTGATTTTGACATGCATGAACAAAGTGACTCTTAAACACCAAAATCCTGTTCCCAAAACAACATATCAGATCCCCAAACCTTCATGATGTCTGACATACTTGTCTTTCAGCCTTAGTCCGAATTGATCTCTGTTGTTAGTAGTTCTCAGTATCTATGAAAGTTACCCAGGGAAAGACATATAAACAGTAGTACTAAGAGAACAGTGAAATAATTAAAATAAGTGGATGACATTGTAAGTCTCCCTTTTCAGCCTGCTTCCAATAACGTAATAGAAAATGGAAAATGAAAAATATATCATGCATGTTGGTGGCAAAGAGAAAATACTAATAACAAATGCCTTTTATGAATATCTATAATCTCTGTAAATTACAAATCATAATATATAATTTCATAGTATATATTTTATGTATATAAAATGTGCACAAAAATCTTCAATAGGCTAGTCCATGGTTTCAAAGTGTTGTGTAGTGCAAATTATTTGAAGAGAAACTGGGAGCTCTGGAGAATAATCTTAGATGATTCAAAATGAGCTCCAGTGGTGAAGAAAATCTGATTTTATAGATCAATACAAGAAGAACCAGTCAAAGAAAAGCCAGAGGCAAAGAACAATGCAAAGAGAGGACTTCAGAGAAATAGTTATTTCAAATATGGTTTGCTGCTGGCATTTATATTTTGCCTCAGGCTCATGTTCCTTTAAAGCACACTCTGTTTCTGAATGTATACTTTACCTCATCATTCTAATCCTTCAATATTCCCCAATTTTGAATTTATACAGAATGCTTAACATTCTAATCTAAGTTTCCATCTGGTCTCCTTTTGGAATTTGCAAAAAAAAAAAAAAAAGTAGAGGAAAGTACATTATATTCGCAAAATGATACATTTTCTAAAATACCAAAAAGAATCACATTACAAATAAATGTGTATCTGTCACATTCTCTGCTAAAGTTTCCAGCAGGGTAAATGGGATGACAATATATACTCTGATAAACACTACAAAAATAAATGCTTCAAAAGTTGAGTGAGTGGAAGCGAAGGGTGCCAGTAGTTACTCTAAACCATTAGAAAGCATCCGTGCTTCACATAACTGAGATTTTTAAAAAAGCAGGAGAAAAGGGGTAACGTGTTTTGTTTTGTTTCACCCTAAACAAATAGTAAGGAGATAACTTTTCTCATCTCTATGTTTGTATTATAAAAATTAATTTTTATACAGTTGCAAAATGTAAAAGTTTTTATTTTAAAACTTTAATTTTATCAGTATTTAATTTTGAGAGAGTTGAAAGTTAATGTTATAGAAACTCAATTGTGTAGTTATTTTCACATTAATCAGAAGTTTGCCTAGTCTCCATTTTGTCTCAGTCTATAAGCAACTGTACAATGCTATCTCCTCACAATCCAGAACCTGTGTGTGCAGAATGTGTTTTTTCTATAAAATATAGTCAGTTGACCAATTGTCTGTGCACGCACAGCAGCCCTTTACTACTTTTTTTTATGGAATATTTTTTCATAACAATTCTTTTTTATTTTTCACTTTTTTATTAATTACAATTTATTCACTTTGTTGTCCCTCAAGTGAGGAATAGATACAGAAATCGTGGTACATTTACACAATGCAACACTACCCAGCTATTAAAAATAAGGAAATCATGAAATTTGCAGGCAAATGGTGAGACCTAGAAAAGATCATCCTGAGTGAGGTATTCTAGAAGCAGAAAGAGACACATGGTATATACTCACTTATAAGTGGATATTAGACTTGTAATATAGGATAAACATAGTAAAATCTGTACACTTAAAAAAGCTGACCAAGAAGGAGGACGCTGGGTATGATCCTCAGTCCTCATTCCAAAGGCAAACGGGATGCACATTGGAAGAAGGAGAAAACAGGGAACAGGACAGGAGACTACCACAGAGGGCCTCTGAAAGACTCTACCCAGCAGGGTATCGAGGCAGATGTTGAGACTCATAGCCAGACTTTGGGCAGAGTGCAGGGACTCTTACGGAATATTATTATTTTTTCCATTGGTGAGAACTGGCAGATTTGGCATTATCAGTAACAGTAATAGAATCCACTAATGAATGCTTGAGGGTTTCCATAGCCCTGATGCTAAGACCTACCTCATTTAAACTCTACAATGAGGCGACAGTAATTCTTACTTCAGTGATTCATTATCTAAGTTTGCATGATGGCAGGTAGAAGAGACAATGTCCCAGAAAGTCAGTCGTTGAAGGATATTTGACATCCTTTATTGTGTTTAAATTGGCTACAACATACAGAGCCAAGAAGATGCTGTCAACTACCAAGGCAGCAAGGAAGTCTCTGCCCAGGAATCTACCTGGTGGTGTGAAGACATACTTTCAGCGATCTGAGCTTCCCCCCAAACCTTTTAAAAGTATGTTTTTATTTCTAAAATCACGAAGAATTTGGAAGGCTATTCTGCATCAATTCAGTGACCTGCACACGAAGATTTCTGTGCCTAGAATCTAATTTGTTTGTGAACGTGGAAAAAGTGGCAAGCCGCACATTCGTCATCCTAAGCTAATGAACAAAAGACAAAGGAGAATTACTGAATAAGCTGGTCCTCCGCCAAGGCACGCTAATTGACCTCTATGGTACTTGAAAGTAGAAAGTGATAAGAGAACTGAAACATCAGAAGGAATATATTGGAAGAAACAAGTTGAACTCTGGATAAAAAGCAAGTAGAGATGTAAATTTCAACAAGGAATCCTCACGTGTCATTCCAAATTGATATTTTTAATATGTCATCTTTTGGTTTTTATATTAGTTTCTAAATTCGACTTAGGTTACAGTTTTCCACCGGCTTACGAAATATAAAGTAATTTTAATTAGTTTTATGTTTAACTATAATTAAATGTGTGTATGTGGTATGTATACAGGTATGTATGCTTGTGTGTATGTGGAATCCCATGGCTAGCATTAGGTAATCTTTCTTGATCTCTCTTCACCTTACATATTGCGGGGGACTCTCTCCCTGAACTTGGAGCTCTCTGCTCTGGCTGGTTTGGCTAACCATCTTCCCCTGGGGACTCCGTTTTCTCTCTGAGCATCAGACATAATGGGTTCACAGGTGGACCTCCACGTCTACCCTACTTTTCAGTGGGTTTTGGAGACCCAAACACTGGTCTTCACATTAGAGCAGCAAGAACCTCATCTTGTGAGCTGCCTCCCAGCTTTCTATTTTAAACAATTCTTTTTTTATGACTTTTCTATCATTTTTATTCACTTTTTAAAATTTTTTACTATTAATTATACTTTATTCACTTTGTATCCCCCCAGTAAGTCCCTCCTTCCTCCCCTCCTGATCTCACCCTTCCTCCCCCTTCTTCATGCATGCCCCTCCCCAAGTCCACTGATAGGGAAGGTCCTCCTCTCTTTCCTTCTGATCTTAGTCTATCAGATCTCATCAGGAGTAGCTGCATTGTCATCTTCTGTGGCCTGGTAAGGCTGCTCACCCCCCCTCAGGGGGAGGTGATCAAAGAGCAGGCCAATCAGTTTATGTCAGAGGCAGTCCCTATTCCCATTACTATGTAACCCACTTGGACACTAAACTGCCATAGGCTACATCTGTGTAGGGGTTCTAGGTTATCTCCATGCACGGTAGTTGGTTGGAGTATGAGTCTGTGGGAAGACCCCTGTGTTCAAATTTTCTGGTTCTGTTGCTCTCCTTGTGGAGTTCCTGTCCTCTACAGATCTTACTCTTTCCCACTTCTTACATAAGATTCCATGCACACTGCCCAACAGTTGGCCATAAGTCACAGCATCTGCTTTGATAGTCTGCAGAGCAAAGCCTTTCAGAGGCCCTCTGTGGCAGGTTCCTAGGTTGTTTCCTGTTTTCTTCTTCTGATGTCCTTCCTCTTTGCCTTTCGGGATGGGGATTGAGCATTTTAGTCAGAGATTGTTGCAACCCGCATGGTCGTCTCGCCAGCAAGAACGCACACGGACAACAGGATCCTTCTGCAGCAAGCTTTATTGCAGTCAAGCGATGAGAAGAGGAAGACCCGAGCCCAGGAATGGCACTGCTTATATACACCCTAAGGCGGCGTGTGGTCTATGATTGGCTGCTTACTCATTACCTCACAAGACGCCCTGGGCTGGGCCAAGACTTGGCGCGCTTTTGCCCTTGCGCATGCGTAATATTACTTGTCTTCCAGGGTCAGAGCCGGATGTCGGCGCCATCTTGTAATGGTGTTTTGCCCGGGCATGCCCAAGCAGCTCTCCACAAGAGATTTCACCTTACACCCATTAGAATGGCCAAGATGAAAAACTCAAGTGACAACACATGCTGGAGAGGCTGTGGAGAAAGGGGAACCCTCCTCCACTGCTGGTGGGAATGTAATCTTGTACAACCACTCTGGAAATCAATCTGGCGCTTTCTCAAACAAATAGGAATAGCATTTCCTCAAGATCCAGCCATACCACTCCTAGGCATATATCCAAAAGAGGCTCAAGTACACAATAAGGACATTTGCTCAACCATGTTTGTAGCAGCTTTATTTGTAATAGCCAGAAGCTGGAAACAGCCCAGATGCCCCTCAACTGAAGAATGGATGCAGAAATTGTGGTACATCTATACAATGGAGTATTACTCAGCAATGAAAAATAAGGAAATCATGAAATTTGTAGGTAAATGGTGGGACCTGGAAAGGATCATCCTGAGTGAGCTGTCCCAGAAGCAGAAAGACACACACAGTATATACTCACTCAAATAGACATGTAATATAGGATAAACCTACTAAAATCTGTTCATCTAAAGAAATTAATCAAGAGAGAGGACTCTAACTTGACCCTTTTTGAGTTTAAAAACAAAAGGGTATGGTGTTAAATGAATGTATACTAAAAAATTCAAAATGTGCTAGTCCGTTTTCATTATTATAATAACAGAACATCTGGGGAAAGCTATGCATAAAGATAATAGGTTTATTTAGCACACAGCTTTGGAGGCTGATAGTCAAAGCATCTTGGTTTAGGCTCTGGCAAAAGCATGAAAGGCAGGAAGGCAGCAATTCAAAGGCACAGGAGGCGGCACACTAGCCTCTCACTGAGACAAAGAAAGTGACATAAGTAACTGAAGAAAATAAAAGGCTTTGTCCTACACCCATAGCTTTGGAAGTTGTAGTCCATGGTCATCAGGTCAATGTTTCTGGGCCTCTGAAGAGTCTGTGTACCATAGAAGGTCATGAGGAAGGAAAATTGCTCGCTTGAAAGAAGTCCAATAGGGGTGGGGTGGGATGTGGTGAGAAAACGTAAAGGGAGAAAGAGACCGAAGAGTGACTGTTGACACAATAAACTTTCAAAGCCACGCTCCCACCTCCAGTGAACTGTTTCTAGTAACCAGCAACTATATCCCAGGAGCCCATTTGGCTATCTCCTTCTCAGGCAGGGGATTGATGGTTGATGAAGCTAGAACCATCCTGATTGATCCAACCACCTCTCAATAGTGCCATCATCTGGAGATCAAGCTTTCAACATAAATCTGTATGTGTGTGTGTGTGTGTGTGTGTGTGTGTGTGCGCGTGCGTGCACCTCAGGGGAAACATTTCATATGCAATCCTGGGAAAGGAGCCTGACTTTCTCCTTTTATAACAACCTCATCTTGTAAATGAACTTGGGATACCATAATAACTACTTCTGCTACAAAACCCAGGGAAGCTTTTACCAGGGCTCAATTCTTGGAGGTTCCACTATGTCCTGATATCAACATCACAGAGATAAGCATATATACTTATACATATATATATATATATATGCATATTTGTGTGTGTGTGTATATATATATAATTAAAGAAGAACCTATCATTAATTTGAGAGATGGTGGGAAGAAACATGGAGAGAGTTGGAGGGGTGAGATTAGGCTTAGAAATGGTATGAATACAGTACAAATATATGAAATTCCCCTGAAATAAGACATTTTAAACAACAAAAAGAAGCCCACACTAGGAAATGCATATTAATGATTCTACTTAACTTAGAAAAATGCACAAAAACAACACAAAGGGCTAAGTATGTGGATCATGGTTGTGTTGTGGGATTTTGTGGCTAGGCATCTTTTTTTTTGAGAGCTTCAGTGATACTTCAGTTCCTGGAGTGAGGACATTTGGTTACCGGGGTATATTAGTTTTATGAACATATATGTGTAATTTATCTACTTCCCTACACAGAGATTTCAATAAAAATTTCAAGAAAGATTTTTTAAATTTATCTACTAAACAAAGTAAATGTAAATGTTACTCCTGTATTTCTGAACTTGAGCACTTTGATTATTTTCCTCTATTGTTAAGAAAATATTCTTCAGGCTGGATCAAGACAATTCACTATCATCAGGAATATCAAGCATATGTTTGAGTCAGGGAGGAAGAGACATTCTGAGAAAAGTTGGACTAGTTAAAGAATTTAGTTAGCACAGAATTTGAGATCAAGAATGGCTATTTGGACAAATGCTATGGATTGACGATCATGCTACCCCAAAATCCATGGTGCTTAGAGTATTGGGGTCAGACTGGTATGTAAGTACTAATTAACAGGGAGTGCCCAAGATCAGATTGGATCCTTGTAAGAGATGAGAGAATTTATTTCCTTTCTGTGTCTTATTATATGTGAAGATACAATGAAACTATGCCCTTTGTAGAGCAGAAAGAGAATGTAATTAAAAAATACTGGCCTGATGATCCTGTACTCCATGGTCTCTTGAATTCTAAGAAATGAATGTTTGTCTTGTCAGTCACCCAGTTGATTGTAATTATATTAAGACTCCTGGTTAAACCAGAGGCATGAAAGGGAATTAGATTGGATCAGCAGAAGCAAAGTATGAAAATGAAACTTTCAAAGTTCAAGCTCGAGACTCTTTGTGGTTCCTGAAATAAATAAGGGGCATGAATACTGTAAAATTAGCGCAGGGGCTCCCAGAGGACAAGGTTTTATCATTTCACTATTTCACAGGGCAAATGTTTTAGATTTTGTTTCAATTTATAATTTTTGTTATATGAATTGTGTTGTGGTTGTCAAAACTATATCCCCCATATACCTATCTAAATTATCTTTTCTCTGTGTGTTCTTACATTGGAAAACATGATATGCATAAGCCCATTACTTTTATTTGAGCATAAGATTCTGCAAGTTTTTAAAATAATTTTTAGGTTTTTTTAAATTATAATATAATTACATCATCTTCCCTTTCCCTGTCATCCGTGCAACTCCTCCTTCCTCTCTCTCAAATTCATGACCTATTTAATTGTAGAGGCACAGGGTTTCCTTTTATCAGAGGTCCTTTATGACGTTGTTCCCATGTTTATAAAGTTAAACAGGAGCAGAACATAGAGGTCATCCATTTATAGACATTAAATATAAACGTAACAACTTCCCATAGTCTGAATCTTCTCATGACTGAATTTTCTCTAGCAAATGTTTCACACATCTGCTACTCTGAACTATCATGTAATTGTGTAGAACCTCAAAATAAACACCAGAACAGGGAACTAGAGAGATGGCTCAGCAGCTAAGAGCACTGGCTGCTCTTTCAGAAGACTTGAGTGGAATTCCTGGCATCCATATGGTCTTTTACAATCGTCTGTAAAACTCCAGTTCCAGAAGATCCAATGTTCTTTTATGGCCTCCACAGGCATCAGACACACAAGTGATGCCCAGACTTACATGAAGGCAAAGAACCTATAATGAAAAATAAAAACTTGGAAAAAAATGAAACCAAAACTTTAGATGTAATTTTGATATATCTTTAAATATTAAGCTACACATGAATGCTATTTGACATATTATTAGATGTAAGGAAATTACCACTATAATTTTAGTGATATACAAAGGCATACTAAATACACAAGGAATTATTTTATTTTATTTTCTTTTATAGTTGGGAAGTGAACTTAGGGTCTCACACATGATTGTCAAGTGCTCTACTACTGAGCTGTATTCCCAGCCCTGGAACTAAGCAATTCCATTGAAATCAGGGACAAGACAAGGCTGCCCACTCTCTCCATACCTCTTCAACATAGTTCTGGAAGTCCTTGCTAGAGCAATAAGACAATTAAAGGAGATCAAGGGGATACAAATTGGAAAAGAAGAAGTCAAAGTATCACTATTTGCAGATGATATGATAGTATACGTGAGTGACCCCAAAAACTCTACCAGGGAACTCCTACAACTGATATATACCTTCATCAAAGTGTCCGGATACAACATTAATTCAAAAAAATCAGTAGCACTCCTGTATTCAAAAGACAAAAGGGCTGAGAAAGAAATTAGAGAAACAACACCATTCACAATAGCCACAAATGACATAAAGTACCTTGGAGTAACCCTAACCAAGCAAATCAAAGACTTGTATGAAAAAAATTTCAAGTCTCTGAGGAAAGAATTAGAAGAAGATATGAGAAGATGGAAAGATCTCCCATGCTCATGGCTTGGCAGGATTAACATAGTAAAAATGGCCATCTTACCAAAAGCAATCTACAGATTCAATGCAGTTCCCATCAAATTACCAACACAATTCTTTACAGACCTAGAAAGAAAAATTCTCAACTTCATATGGAATAACAAGAAACCCAGAATTTCCAAAACATTCCTCTACAATAAAAGATCTTCTGGAGGTATCTCCATCCCTGATCTCAAGCTGTACTATAGAGCAACAGTTATAAAAACTGCATGGTACTGGCATAGAAACAGAATGGTGGATCAATGGACCAAACTGAGGACCCAGAGATAAACCCACACACTTACGGACACCTGATCTTTGACAAAGATGACAAAACCATACAATGGAGAAAAGACAGCATCTTCAACAAATGGTGCTGGTCCAACTGGATGTCTACATATAGAAAAATTAAAATAGATCCATACTTATCACCCTGCACAAAACTAAAGTCCAAGTGGATCAAAGACCTCAACATAAAACCAGACACATTAAATCGGCTAGAAAAAAAAAGTGGGGAATACCCTTGAACTCATTGGCACAGGAGAAAACTTCCTGAACATAACACCAACAGTGCAGGCTCTAAGAGCAACAATCAATAAATGGGACCTCATGAAGCTGAAAAGCTTCTGTAAAGCAAAGGACACTGTCATCAAAACAAAGCGACTGCCTACAGATTGGGAAAGAATCTTCACCAACCCTCTATCTGATAGAGGACTAATATCCAGTATATATAAAGAACTAAAGAAGCTGAAAATCAGCAAACCAAGTAATCCACTTAAAAATTGGGGAACAGAGCTAAACAGAGAATTCTCTGTAGAGGAATATCGAATGGCAGAGAAACACTTAATGAAATGCTCAACGTCATTAGCCATTAGGGGAAATGCAAATCAAAACGACCCTGAGATTTCACCTTACACCCATCAGAATGGCCAAGATGAAAAACTCAAGGGAAAATGCATGCTGGAGGGGTTGTGGAGAAAGGGAACTCTCCTCCACTGCTGTTGGGAATGTAATCTTGTACAACCACTCTGGAAATCAATCTGGTGCTTTCTCAGACAACTAGGAATAGTGCTTCCTCAAGACCCAGCCATACCACTCCTAGGCATATATCCAAAAGAGGCTCAAGTACACAATAAGGACATTTGCTCAATCATGTTTGTAGCAGCTTTATTTGTAATAGCCAAAAGCTGGAAACAGCCCAGATGCCCTTCAACTGAAGAATGGATGCAGAAATTGTGGTACATTTACACAATGGAGTACTACTCAGCAATGAAAAATAAAAAAATCATGAAATTTGTAGGTAAATGGTGGGAACTGGAAAGCATCATCCTAAGTGAGCTGTCCTAAGCAGAAAGACACACACAGTATATACACACTCATATAGACAGAAGATAAACCTAGTAAAAACTATACATCTAAAGAAACTAAGCAAGAGAGAGGACCCTGACTAAAACGCTCAATCCCCATCCTGAAAGGCAAAGAGGTTGGACATCAGAAGAAGAAGAAAACAGGAAACAACCTAGGAACCGAAAGCCTCTGCCCTGCAGACTATCAAAGCAGATGCTGAGACTTATGGCCCACTGTTGGGCAGAGTGCATGGAATCTTATGTAAGAAGTGGGAAATAGTAAGAGCTGGAGAGAATGGGAACCACACAAGGAGAGCAACAGAACCAGAAAATTTGAACACAGGGGTCTTCCCACAGACTCATACTCCAACCAAGGACTATTCATGGAGATAACCTAGAACCCCTGCACAGATGTAGCCCATGGCAGTTCAGTGTCCAGGTGGGTTACATAATAATGGGAAGAGGGACTGCCTCTGACATAATCTGATTGGCCTGATCTTTGATCACCTCCCCCTGAGTGGGGAGCAGCCTTACCAGGCCACAGAAGAGGACAATGCAGCCACTCCTGATGAGATCTGATAGACTAAGATCAGAAGGAAGGAGAGGAGGACCTTCCCTATCAGTGGACTTGGGGAGGGGCATGCATGAAGAAGGGGGAGGAAGGGTGAGATCGGGAGGGGAGGAAGGAGGGACTTATTGGGGGGGATACAAAGTGAATACAGTGTATTTAATAAAAAAATTTTAAAAAGGGTCAAGTTCTGTTCAAGGTCCTAACATTACCATGAATAAAAGAGAGAAAATCTTGGCTGTATACTGTAGCTTACATTTCTACCCTAGAGAGAGGAACGATAGCTGGGCATGCACATAGGTATTTTGTCACATGGTGGGAACCCTAAGAAGAAACAGCATGTAGGCTAAGACTTGTGACTTATATACTAATAACAGGGAGGATCTCTGATTGAGTCACATGTTAGTGAAGACCTGAATGGCGTGAAGAAGGGAATCTAGAGTGACAGACAGACAGAGCAGCAGGTGAACGGACTATGAGGCCTGTGTGTACACAGCCTACGGAAACCAAAATAACAGGAATAGCATGGCAACACTAACAGGTGATAGAAAAGGAGAGAGTGGAGACAAGGACGTTTTAAAGCTGTGGGATGGTAGGTGTTAACCAGGAGATTCCCTGGAGAAAAACCAGTGCCACCATTTTGAGCCAAATTTGAAGCAAGCTTTATTAAATATTAAATACTGACCAAGATGGACTTTGGTCAGGACCACTTCCTGGACTTCCCGGCTGAGTGGGCTCACTTAAAGGACAAACCCACGGGCCGCTTTGCTTTTCCGTGAGGCTTCATTGTTACATTCTAAGAACTGCAGATAACTCCTTGCATTCCCGGAAGTTACCTGGTCCTTGGGCAGGCAGGGCTTACGGGTTAATTTTGGGTATTATGTAAGTACAAGCGCAATGAGACTGGGGCGCTAGAGTGGGACTGGAGCTTAAGTGGATTGATTGGCCTTAGGGATGACTCCGCTAAGCCACCAGCCCCTAGATTTTTGACTATGATGAATTTTGGCTGATTTTAACCAGTCAGTAGTACTCCAAGAAAACTGGTCAAAATAAAAAACTTTTCTTCCAGAAGTTTAGATGATTTGAGTTTGAGCCAGCCACTACAAATTCTAACGCCTCCATTTCTGCTTAGATGTAGAAGACTCCTTTTAATACTTATAGCTCCCCTTTGGAGCCTCTAGATAGTGAGGTTCTGTATAAAATGTCAACAATAAAAACACACAGATTAGGCCATTATTAGATTTGTATCTTTGCTTTAAGAAAAAACAAAACAAAACAAAAAGCATTGTTTTCTTGACACTTAAATGGATTGAATTGGCTTTCCTTTGGCCAAACTTCATTAACAGGAAATAGTCCTCTGTACAATCTGTATAAAGGTTAAGAGGCCCCTGATTAGCATTTTAATAAATGAATATTCAATGAAGTGACTGCTATCTTCCATCACCTTTATAATCAGGCAGAGGACACTTGAAGAGAATATAGCTGACCTTTATTTCTAGGCATTTGTAACATTTGCCCTCAGACTGGAAATAACTAACCACATGAAGTAGCATTTGAACAAAATAGAAAATAAGTCAGTTTGTGCTAACTCAGAGAGCGATTCTAAATATTATATTGATATCAGATCTCCGTTCAGCCAAACGTCACATTTTTAATTTCCTTTTGGAAAATTCCCTTCTGACTTTGAATCTGCAGAAGTTATTCATCAGAAGTCAGGTTATCCTACAATGCTCCTCACTCACACTGTTCTGAGATGACCCTACCATCATTTCTCTGACGACCTAAAAGAAACATGCCTTATTTCATATGTGTTGAAAGTTATCCAAAAGGTGAAAGCTTCGGATTATGTGGACAAAGAACTTGGCACTTTTTACCTCCATTAGAAAACATTTTTATTAGCATGGCTCACTTCTGAGAGCGAAATATTTCCTCTTGCAAGGTTTTTTTGCCTGTTAATTCTATTAAATTTCCATATGTACATTTTTAAAAATTTTAAAGCATCCTATCATTTTAATATATATGTATATATGTATGTATGTATCATATATACCTTAAACATTATATATACAAAAATGTCTAAATAATACAATATATAAAAGACAAAATTAACAACTGTGTAAAAGTAACTTTTTTCTTTTATTTATTTATTTATTTATTTATTTATTTATTTATTTATTACAATTTATTTACCTTATATACTGGCTGTAGCCCTTTCCATCTACTCTCAATCCCACCCTTCCTTCCTCTTCTCCCCATGCCCCTCCCCCAGTCACTGGTAGGGGAGGTCCTTCTCCCCTTCTATCTGACCCTAGCCTATCAAGTCTTATTAGGGCTGGCTGCATCATCTTCCTCTGTGGCCTGGTAAGGCTGCAAACTCCCACCCCCAGGGCCTGCTGATCAAAGAGCCAGCCACTAAGTTCATGTCAGAGAGAGCCCCTGCCCCCCTTAAAAGGGGATCCAATTGGAAATTGAGCAGGGGTCTAGGTCCTCTTCACACGTGGTCTTTGGTCTCTTCAGGCCCCTCTGGGCCCAAGTTTTTTGGTTCTGTTGGGCTCCTTATGCAGTTCCTGTCCCCTCCAGGTCTTTCTTTCTTTTTTAATATTTATTTATTTATTTATTTATTTATTTATTTATTTATTTATTTATTATGAATACAATGTCTGTTTGCATGTACACCTGCAGGCCAGAAGAAGACACCAGATCTCATTATAGATGGTTGTGAGCCACCACGTGATTACTAGGAAATGAACTCAGCACCTCTGGAACAGCAGCTAGTGCTCTTAACCTCTGAGCCACCTCTCCAGGCCTCCTCAAAGTCTTTCTTTTTTTTTTTTTTTTGACAGAAGAAAAAAAATTTTTTTTCAATGGTTTCTTTATTATTATTATTAATTACACTTTATTCATTTTGTATTCCCCCATAAGCCCCTCCAAGTTCCCCTCCCGGTCCCCCCCTCCCCCCCTTTCTGCATGCATGCCCCTCCCCAAGTCCACTGATAGGGGAGGTCCTCCTCTCCTTCTTTCTGATCTTAGTCTATCAGTTCTCATCAGTAGTGGCTGCATTGTCAGGGTTCTAGGTTATCTCCACAGATAGTACTTGGTTGGAGTATTAGTCTCTGGGAAGTTCCCTGTGTTCAAATTATCTTGTTCTGTTGCTCTCCTTGTGGAGTTCCTGTCCTCTCCAGCTCTTACTATTTCCCACTTCTTACATAAAATTTCATTCACTATGCCCATCAGTTGGCCTTCAGCATCTGCTTTGACAGTCTGCACTATCTCCCTCTTCTTCCATAAGGTTTCCTGCACTCTGCCTAAAGTTTGGATATGAGTCTCAGTATCTCCTATACCCTGATGGGTAGAGTCTTGTTAAACTTTGCTTTGGGTGAGAAATGCCTTTTATGCTGAAGCTGATAGTCACTGAATCCCTGATTTCTTTTCCTCTCTAGGAAGCACAAGATCAGCTCAGCACAGGAGGAGGCACCTAGCTACACTGTTGGCTTGTTAGTAGGAAATTAACTAAGGACACTAAGATCAGGGGTAATAGCCACAGCTTAGCTTTGCGGCCAGTAGTTTGCTTCACGTAATATATAATGCTTAGTAAGAGTCACAAATAGGCTCTTCTACCAGATCCTTAGCAGCCTTTTACCTTAGTTTCATCCTGGCTATCAGGACTGGAGAGAGTAATGGACAGCTCATGTACACTAAAGTATTTGTCTTCAGTAGGTTCTGAATGCCAATGTTTTAAAACAGCTACTTTATTGAATGGTTATAGGTGCTTTCGTATATTAAAAAAAACCTAGTGATCATTCTACGAGAAAACTTCCCCAATTTTCTTTTATAGAGCTTGTTTGGTCTTAGTCCCTACCTGCCGCAAGGTATGGCTGGCCTATCCTGCCCTCCACCCTGAATTCCCAGCCCAGGGGCAGGGCTTTTCACCTCCCAGAGGCGTTTCACTGTATAATCCAGGCATTTTGGTTCCCCATGTTCTCTCTCTCCTCTCTTTCTGTATCTCTCCTCTTCTTCTTCTCCTTCTCCTCCTTCTCTCTCTCCTCTCTCTGCACACCCCCATCTCTCTTTTCCTCCTTCTTTCTTTCTTTCCCTCCCTCCCTCCCGCTGCATGGCAGCCGAGAGCTGCTCCCGAAAAGACCGGCATTTGTATATTGTAACTCTGGCTTGCAGTTAGCTTATTCCAATGTTTCACTGTCAAGATCAACCTAAGTGTAGATTTAAGGCCTTATTCTGAACACTCAGTTTCACCTCTCTGAATTCTAATACGATATCCACCCAACAGAGCTGTGCATGCAGATTTGCCTTTCACAGCAAATACTCACTGAACACTTGTGGATTCCAGGGACTCTGCCAGAAACTGGGTGCCCAGGGTCTACGAGTCAGAACAACCTCCTTCACTCGTGAAGCCTGAAATCTCAAATTTTGAAATGATAAAGCTGCTAAGTGTTATGAGAGCATATATAAACACAGCTTTACCCAATCAAATGCCTCCCCACATTGGATATTTAAGGTGAGACAAATTAAATGGCTCAGCTCTAAGATGCAAAGAGAATGAGAGGAGAAAATAGCAGGTAAAAAAGATAAAACCCAGAGCGAGCTTAAGATGCTAGAGAAGAATGACAAGGTATTTGCAGTGAAAAGAGTAAAATGACTTATTGTAAATAAGAGGAGTTGTTCAGATCAAATCACACAGGCTCATCCAGGTCTAACCATGAAGAACTGTTTATGGTAACACAGAATGACAAAACCTACATCAGTTCTAAATATTAAAGTCTATTCCTAACAATGAGTAATTAATACATTTTAAGAAAGGCAGAGAGCAAAATCTATAAACAAATAAAATTCATTGAATTTTAAGATTCTGAATGTGGAGTTTGAGAGACGGCTCAGTGGTTAAGAGCATGTTCTGCTCTTACAGTGGACCACGTTCCGTTCCTACCCTTCAAATTAAGTGGTCCACAACTGTCTTTAACCCCAACTCCAGGGGATACAACACTCTCTTCTGGCCTCCGCGAGCACCCCAGACACAGGCACATGTAAATACAGACTTTTGAAATATGGAACTTAAGTAGGAAGTGCCCACTGTTTTTATATGGCCTGTCACCATGACCTATTGAAGCCACACAGCTTCATGTTAAAATGAATATAAAAGCTATAGGGTAACTAACATATTTCTCAGCAGTAGTAACAGAGACTTTGGCCCAGTTACACAGTCCAGGAGCAAGTAAATATTCTGTTTTTGCTTAGCATCAGATTGCTCAATGGAAAGTCCATGGTTCAACTAAGATGTCTGTTTGCCTTTTGAACTGGGAAAGCAAATAATATAAACTAAAAATTAGAAACTAATGCTCCATGTTCAAAGTAAGGGAAGAGGCTCAACTCGCAAAGCATTTTCTTAGAACACTTCTCTTAGAAAACTTGTAAATTCCTTCTATGATTCCCTGAAATGTATAAACTCTTGTTTTTAAAGTAAATCAGCTTCTGGCTATCTTTACAATTCAGGAATGACTTTTTCAAGTATCTGAAAGCTGTATCCTTGAAATTTCTCAACAAAACCAGAAGTCAACCCACCTACTTTCTCTAGAGAAATAACCTATTCTCACTGTAGGCCTTGCTCTGAAACAGCCCTGTCTCATGATAAAAAGTCTGTATTTTCTTTTAGGTAAAAACACTAAGCTAACACAGACGGATTCCAGATCACAAGTACAGAAGAACTCTGCATGCACTCAGGTTGTCTTCCGTGAGGACTAGTCACCACTTATCTTGAGAACATGTGTGTAATGGTATGTGCTGCCTGGCTTTATAATGAGCAAAGATTTCTTCTATCTTTTTTCTCCCTCCAGCAGATGGCCTGTTTTCTTTCTCTTCAGCTTTGATTTTATGGTCGTTTGGTGCTTTGATTACTTTTTCCCACCCATACTTACTTCTGGCTTCTCATTGTGTCTTTTGTATTCTATTGTGATGAGAGAATCATCCTTTGACCAGCATGTACACCTAAGAATGGTTTGGTATGGAGTCCCTGGGTCTTAAGTCTGGCTGGAAACTAAGCCTGCCACTTTAACTGCTGTTCTCTTTAGATGACACATGATTGCACTAGAACTTTGAGCCTTGGACCTTCATTTGGAAGAGCCTAGATGATTATGGGAAGAAATGAGCTTTCATTCATTCTTTCAACATTTCTTTATTATACATGCTATGATCATTTTTATAGGCACTTGAGGTAAAACAGAAAACCATTCGATGCACTTTTTAAATTCTGCTCTATTCCAGGGACTGAAAGTTGTAAGGAAATTACTAATCATTTTTTCACATCCTAATATTCCGAACATTTTGAAACTGAGGAGCAATGGCTGTAACGATCGATCCTGACTAGACAGACAGAGGGACTGCATGGCACTCGTTTTAAATATTTGTCTGCTTCAGTCTTCATTAGCCAAGGGTGGTGACTTGCTCACAGCTCAAGTTGGTACCTGTGTCAGGACAGTCTCACCAGTGTGCCACAAAGGCTCAAGATAAAACAAGGAGAGTAATGCAAAGATATACATCAGAGCTGTGGCAAGTCTCCACTGAGTGACAGATGATGGTTGGGACACTACCACATTGCTAACATAAAAGTGAGCTCACTATGGTGTTGAAACCTCTCAAAAAGATAAAAAAATAGATCTACCCCATGACATAGATATAGCATTACTCAGCATATGACCAAAGGACTAAGCGTCCTACTCCACAGATACTTGCTCAGCCATGTTCATTGCTACTCTGTCTATCATAGCTAGGAAACAAGCCAAATGTCCTACAACTGATGATGTATAATGAAATCATGTTACATATCCACTACAGAATATTCTTCAGCCGTAAACAAACAGAAAATGAAATCATGGATTTTGCCGGTAAATGGACGGAACTGGAAGAGGTCATATTGAGTGAGGTGACACAACCCAGAAAGACAAACATTGCATCTTCTCTCTCATCAGAGGCTCGTAGCTCCAAATCTTCAGGCGTGCATACCTATGCTGGAATAACTGCAGAAATCAGAAAAGGAAAAAGGGACATGTGCTGTGGTATAAGGGTAGGAAAGCAATACCGGGGGGAAATATCTGCATATAAGTGATGTAGGAGATGGGGGAGGATTAAGAGTCTCTACTTAGTCTGTGTGTAAATACGCATATATACTTTAAATGAAACTTCCTCATTGAGGATGACAATGCTCCCTCCAAAAGCCAAATACCAACTAACAAAAACCTCAGCACCAGGCATAACAAACCTTCTCCTCAGTTATCAGTCAGGGTTGTCCAAAACTCTCCTAGAACAAACAGGCTACTGCTATTTCTCCCCGTTGTCTTCTACACATGGAAGATAAAGCTCTTATTGCTAAAGATAGTACGCACTTCAGACTCATATCCCTGAGGCCCCTGAGCTGGACCTGGCCTAAATGCCTCCTCCCTGAGGACTAGTTTTTATGGTACCAGAAAGCACATTGCAGGTTTCCAAAGAAGGAAAACATCCACCCGTGCTACCCAGTCATGAGGCCTATGAGCCACAATAATGACCAGCATGGCCTCGACACGGTAGTAGCACATAAACTTGGCAGTAACCAATGGCTCAATTATTGAGCTTCAGACCCACTCAACAAGAGGGAAAAAATATGCCCAGTACTAGAAAGCTAACCAATGACCAAGAGTTAGTAACATCATGGAGCTTGAAGGCTAACCTCTAAGAACCACTTTTACTAAACCAGCAAAATCCCTAACTACATTCTCAATATGTGCTCTTGTATCCACAGAAAAGTGTAGTCCTCATCCGTCATCAAGGAAATTTCTCTTTGCAACTGTTAGGTCTGTCTACCTGCTGCAGGGTATTTGCTGGCATACCCTGCCCTACCTTGGAGTGAGGTATCCCTTTTCCCAGGGGCCCAGAGTGTGTATATATATGTGTGTATATATGTGTGTGTGTGTGTGTGTGTGTGTGTGTGTGTGTGTGTGTTCTAGACATTTTGGTTCCTCCTGCCCTTTGCCCTTTGCCCTTGCTCTTTTCTTTTTTCTCAGTTCCCTTTCCCCTGTCTTCCTTCTTTCTGTGTCTCTGCTCTTCTCCCCTTTCTCTCTGTACACTTTTCCTCTCTCCCTTCCTCCCTTTCCCCTCCCACACTGCTCCCAATAAACTACATGTATGTAATATAGCTTTGTGTCCCCATTAGGTTCATTCCATTTTATTTAATCAATGATCAATAGAGAGAGATCTTTAAATAAAACCACAACCAATCAAAATTCAGTGTTGTGGAGCCCAACCCACAATAGATACCTCTAAAAACAAGTCTTATACTTAAGGTTCAAGAAACACTGTAGATGAGGGGATGGAAAGATTGTAAGGGTGGGAGTATCAGGGAGTTTCCTGTGAGACTGTGTCTCTAACTAATGTCAAAAGCTACACCATACAGTATCACCAACATGACTGCCAAAACATGAGCTGAACAAGGACATCAAAAACAAGCATCCCAAAGTAGATGGTGGAAAGACTATGAGGCCTGAGCCTTATGCAAAGAATGATGACTACTAGGGAATGCTGACAATGAGAGAAATAGTCTTCCTGGGGGCACACCAATTGGTTATTTAAACCAAGCAGGCAGCCCTGAAGACTTACAGGAAATAACATGATATAAACTGAGCAGGTTATATTTAGGAATATATATTGCTCTTTAATTTTTATTTTTATATTAATTACAGTTTATTCACTTTGTATCCCAGTCTTAGCCCCCTCCCTTATTCCCTACCAACCCCACCCTCCTTCCCTCATCTCCTTCCATGCCCTTATCCAAGTCCATTGATAGGGGAGGTCCTCCTCCCTTCCATCTGACCCTACCCTATCAGGTCTCATCAGGACTGGCTGCATTGTCTTCCTCTGTGGTCTGGTAAGGCTGCTTCCCACTCAGGGGGAGGTGATCAAAGAGCCAGCCACTGAGTTCATGCTCCTTTTCCCCTTACTAATCCACCCACTTGGATGCTGAGCCTCCATGGGCTATATCTGAGCAGGGGTTTTAGGTTATCTCCATGCACGGACCTTGGTTGAAGTATCAGTCTCAGAAAAGGCCCCTAGGCCCAGATTTCTTGGTTCTGTTGTTCTCCTGTAGAGCACCTCTGTGGAGCTCCTGTCCTCTCCAGGTCTTTTTATCTCCCCCTTCTTTCATAAGATTTTCTGCATTCTGCCCAAAGTTTGGCTATGAGTCTGAGCATCTGCTTTGATACCCTGCAGGTTAGAGTCTTTCAGTGGTTCTCTGTGGTAGACTCCTGTCCTGTGCCCTGTTTTCTCCCTCTTCCAATGTCTTTCCCATTTGCCTGAGTGAGGATTGATCATCTTACCCAGGGTCCTTCTTCTCCTTTAGCTTCTTTAGGGGTAAATATTTTAGTATGTTTATCCTATATTATATATATTTAAGAATACATATGTATGTATATATAAGAATATATATCCATAACAACAATTAATGCAAAAAGTGGCCATGAGTTTGAAAAAGAACAAGAAGGGCTACATAGAAAAGTTTGGAGGGAGGAAAAGGAAAAGAGAAATTATGTAATTATATTATAAACTCAAAAATAAGAGAAAAAGGGAAGTGGAAAACAAGTGGAGCTGGGAACTGAGGAAACTGTCCAATACAGTTCTTCACTTGTATAACTTACACAATTTTGTGCCTTCTATTAAATCTCACAAATCACAAGCCACCTTGCCCGCTGCTATAATGTGTCCTGCGGTTATTGAAAGCTTGTTATTTTTCTCTCGCATCACACATTTTAAATTGCCTTAACTCTCACGGAGCAATTCCATCCCCCCAGGTTCCTTTCCTAATAAGATCACATCAATGTCCCAGGGAAGCCAAAGCTTTCTCAATGCATGGCGGTTTAGCACAGCTGCCGAAACGTCCACATTTATAACAGACGTTTAGAGAAATAACAGCATGCTCTCCCTGCTTTTAAATGTCTTCCATCTTGCCCCTGCTGTACAATCTCCCTTCCCTGGGTAAGAAGGACACCTCTACCCCCACAATAATGTCTTTACTGTCTAGGAGTTCAGCAGCATCAGGAAGTAGGACAGCATGGTAGGTAAGACAGCAGTGGGGCAGAGTTCTCCCTGTGCTGTCTGCTAACAGCATTTGTCAGATGGGAAGCAGATCTCTGCATCAGAGGAGCCAGAGAATGTAAAGCATCGCGCCAAAGGCAGAGTGCTGGTGAGTGGGGACGATCGTGCCTGCATCCTTTGGCCGGCTCACTCGTGTTAGAGGACAGTATGCCATTATTCAGTTCAACGTACGAACCTAATTCTGAAAGGCATCTCAAAACCAGTGGTCAGTAAACTGACTTCTTGCCAAAGCCATTTCCTGTTCTAGGCCACTTTTAAACTTGGATGACGTCAAGTCATGATAGATGAGTCAGAGAAGTCCTCCAAGAACATTACACGCCACCTCTAAAGAAGTTTACTGAAGACGGGGACTTTGTAAAGACAGAACTCCTAAAAGTATTCCTTATGTTGGAGCTCTCTGAAACTTCCCAAGTTCATCTCTCCCGCTGCCACTCTCAAACTCCCTATAACAGCTGCCACCAACTCCAGGTCAGCACATTCTGTTAGTTTAATGACGGTGATACAGTGAACCAGCATGACATTCTGCAGAAGGCTGAAAAACGCAGGGGTTACGAGAACTGCATTCTGTCACCAAGAAGCAGAGAATAAGCATGTCCCTGGGACAAGATAATGACAGCAGTGACTACAAGGAAATGGCTTTGAACATGGCTGTGGGACTTCTAAACATTGCTAGAGACTCTCTCAGCTCCACGGTGTTACATGAAATGATAAGGACAAACTTGAACCTTCCAGTTGCTTTAACGGTATCTCTTAAGCCTTCAACAAAACCACAGTTACTGTCACAGAATTACTCACTGTGAGTCTTGCTGTATAAGCCAGCAATTCCTTCCTTACTCAGAGTCATTATTATACTGATGCTTCCTGAGGGCAAACCTCCTCCTTCCACCTACTACTGCAGTGGGATCCAACCGCTGGGTTGATTATCGCTGGCAGAGACATACCTTGAGGGTTAGTCAAAAGATAATGCTGAAGCTGCTTAATGCTGCCAACTCTCCTAGCCTCCTCCAGTTTACAGCTCACAACTTCTATAAAAATATTGTGAAATTTGGAGACAAGCTTACGCTCTAGAGCCTATCCCTCAGAGGAAATATTTAGAACGCCTAGATTGTCTGTGATAACATGTTCGTCTCAGAGATGCTGCTGCTCTCATCCAAGCAGCTTGGAGCGTGTGCCCAAATGACATTTAAACTACTTCGACATGAGACACCTGAAAAAACTCTGTCAAAGGGCTAATATCCAAAATTTATAAAGAAAACAAAAGTAACTTTTCTTTTTTCTAAAAAAAAAAAAAAAAGGCAACCCAATTAAAAAATAAGCAGTTGGCTTTTCAAAAGAAAAAAAAATGGCTAATAATATGTGAAAAAAAATCTTAGCATAACTAATCATTGGGAAAATGCAAGTTGGAATCTCAGTGATATACCATCTCACCCAGGGAGAATAATATTATAAAAAGTTAAAACTAAATGCTAGTTAGGATTTGCAGAAAAAGAACTCTCCTACATTTGGGGAACCGTCACACAGTAAAGCTCTTCTGAAGAACAGAATAAAAATGCCTTGAAAGCCTTTTCTCTGAAGGGAGATCACAGGCTCTAGAAGGAACAAGATCCCTGCCTAAGTGTGCTCTGCACTGAGTTTCCAGCACCTGTGCTCCTGGCCCATGAGGCCATGAGGGAGCAGCCATGGGAGTCCTTTTGTCCTTGGTAATAGTTTGCATGTTATTCTCGAATAAACTGAGATGAATTGAGTATATGTTGAGAATCAATTAAAGATTTTTTTTTCTATTGAAGGATGGGGACAGGAAATATACAAATAGAAAGGGTGTGAAGACAAGTGTGAACAAAGATTGCAGAAATCCCAGAAAAGCTAAACAAGCTGTTCCCTGTGTCATTCCATTTGACACACACACAAAGAGTCTAAGTGAGTGACAACTTTAAAAGTTTAAACAGAGGCTTCAGCTTGAGAAGCTTTAACAGTGTCTTCTCTGTGTTTCAGATAAATGACAGCAACAGAGAGAACCACTTAAAATCTAGTCAAAAGACTTCTCTACCAGGCACAGAAACATCTTAAATAAGCACCAGTGAAAGAAGAATCCATGTGTGTATGTGTTTGGGGGAGGGGGGCTGGAACTTCTCATGGAAGTCAAGCATAGAAAACTGACTCCAGCAGGAAGTCTGAAATCTGGACTACACTGTTTCTCTCTCTCTCTCTCTCTCTCTCTCTCTCTCTCTCTCTCTCTCTCTCAGCTTCTAAGGTATTACTGTCAACTCTACACCTGTTCAGACAGCTACTGTCACAAAGATGAATGCCAAAAACTGTTGCTGAGGATGTGAAGAAAGGGGAACTCTTAAATATTCTTTGTTGGGGAGATATTAATTAGTGAAGGCATTAAGTAAAATAGCATGAAAGAGCCTCAATACTAAAACTGTGGTGATCATCGGGTCCAGAACTAGCACATCTGGGTACATAGCCTAAAGAATTAATGTCAGTACATCAAAGAACTACCTGTACCGCTGTGTTTATTGCAGGGTGTCCACAGTAGTCAAGATATGAAAGCAAAGCCAATGTCCATCCCTGAACAGATGAAGGAAATGCTCTTACATATGTATATATGTGATTATCTGCATATGTTTGTATATATAGTGCACATATATGTGTTTATATATGTGATATGCGTTTGTGAAAGAGAGATAAACAGATAGAGAAAGAGAGAGAGAACCATACTGAATATGATTAAAAGGAAGGAATGGAATCATTTGCAGTGTTGATGCCTGGAGGACATTGTGTTAAAAATGCAAGCACACATAGACCATGTGAATCTGTGACCACTCCTACATGTATAATCGAAACTAAATCAGCCTCATAGAAACAAAGTAGAAAGGTTTTGGGTACCAGAGGATGGGGTAGGAGAAGGAAGAGCTGGGACGGAGATGTTGCACAGTGTTTCGGTTAAGTTAGAATACAATTTAACAATCTGCCCCACTGTATGCCAATCACTGTCAGTCATTAGGCATTTTCCAATTACTAAATAGTTTTTAAGATTCTAAGTAATAACTTACGAGGTGGTAAATACATTTTAAAGGTGGGATATTATTTAAAGTAAAAATATCCATTTTATCAGGTATCAGACAAACATACGAATGACTCATTTAATTAAATAAGGGGCACACCGGGAGATGGACTCCAGGAAGGAGTCACTTCTACTGGATTAAGGTAGAGGGGGGCATTTTCAGCAGTCGTTAGCAGCATCAGATGTCAGAGACACTGACTTGCCAAAGAGTGTCAGAGCCACTTAGAGAGGGCAAATGTGTTCGAAAGAACTCAAGAACGGCCCGTGTGCTTCCTCTCTCCTTCCACCTTCCCCTTCTGAGGAAAAGAAACCAAGTTTCCCCTGAAGCTAGTGGAAGGACGAGAGAGAGAGAGAGAGAGAGAGAGAGAGAGAGAGAAGCTACTTTCAATAAGTTCTTTAAGATATGTCCATTTGAGTGTGAGTGCGTGTGTGTGTGTGTGTGTGTGTGTGTGTGTGTGTGTGTGTGTGTGTGTCACATATGGCAAATGCCAACAGAGGTCGGATAAGGGCATTGGATCCCCGGAACCTGGAGTTACATGTGGTTGTGAATATCCAGCACAATTATTTTGACCCCGACACGAGCCCCCTAGAAAGCAGCAAGCACATTTAATCACTGAGCCACCTTTTTAGCCCTAAGTAAATTATTTATATAAACAACATGTCTGTACAAGTCCAAACCTTAAACATTTAATTAAATGTGTATTTCTGCAAAAAAATTCATCAGCTTCTACAGTGGTTGCCATAACCATTGAAGTTTGATTGGGTCTTTTTCGGAGTTCTTTTTTCATATCAGATTTACTCCTAAGAATTGTTATACAGGGTTTTGTTTAGGCCAGTTATGTATATTTTGCATAGCTTTAGGATCACAGTATATGATGACTTTGTAAGTGGATGAAGTGCCGATCTTCACTTAGGAAAGGAGAGACGCATCCACAAGAATAGTCTTGTCAGCTCAAGTGGAGATTTCCCAAGAGCATGCCTAAATGAGGTGTTGCAATTCTTGCAACACGTAGTTTATCATTAAACAGCAGACGTGTATTTCAAAAACACAGAGTTATAAATTAGAAAAATACAAAGGTATGGGTTGGTCTTAAATTCTGTTGCAAGCATTCATGGAAAATTGTCTAAGTGTATCTTTGAAAGAACTAATTATGAGAATATGACTAAAATATTAAGTAGATTCCAAAGTATATTTATAGTGTGATCTTGACACAAAAAATATAAAAATATAAAAATGTGTTAACTGATATCTGTGGATTTGGTGGTCTTGATATTTTGAGACACCCACTTCCAAGTAGTTTGTAGTTAAGAATGGAACTCTCTTTAACTTTCCCAAGGAAGGGAATTTGTGAAGATGTGTGGTGGACATGAAATTAATGTTTACACAGAACACAGCTGGTATGTGAACAAGAAGCTGCCTCCCATGAATCTTCAGCGATACTTCTAGCTTCTGCTAATGTCTTCTGCTGTGTGGGTTCCCACTGGTTTTACAGAAATATTTCCCATTTAACCTTGCACCATTCGCTTTTCTAACTAGTTAGACTCCATTTTCTGAACCTAACACTCATTCACTTTCCATACAGCTGCTGGTGAGACTCACTGTTCATTGTGGCTTGAGAGGTTGGTGGACTCTGCCTGCACAGTTAATCTTTAGCTTCTGAAATTGATTGGTAAGGGTACTCACTGGCATCTGTCTTCAAGAACCCAGACATGGGGTTGAATGTTAAATCTTCAAATGGACTATAAGTTTCAGTGGTTCCTATGACCTCCTCAGACATGAAGAGTCAGGGAGACAGCAGCAATAACTAGAATAAAAGAGGTAACATTAATATGCATGAACATGTGTTAGATGGTCTGGTAAGTTCTCTACATGGCTCCTTTTAATCCCACACCAAGAAAGTGACGAAGGGACCGAGAGTTGTGAGCACATTTCATAACTGAACAAGGGGGTTAGAGAAAAGCAAATCCTTAAGGTTATATAGCAGTAAGCGCTTGGTAAGGCTGTGGTTCCCATAGTTGTAAGGTCAATACCTGGAGAAGGCACGGGATCCACAGAGTGGGCCGTTCTCTTTTCTAAGATGAAGATGCTAGATTTTGTGTCCCACAAGGTCACTGTGAGTTCTCAGGTTATGCATCATAAAATATGCCAATCGCCTAGCAGTAGAGGGGACTTTAACCCATCTGCAGTGTGTGTGTGTATGTGTGTGTGTGTGTGTGTGTGTGTGTGTGTGTGTGTGTGTCCATTGGTTATTCCCCTTTTCAAAAGCTATTCTAAACCTACACTCAAGAGTATACTGTATGTGTCTTTTTGCTTCTGGGACAACTCACTCAAGATGATCCTTTCCAGGTCCCACCATTTATCTGCAAATTTCATGATTTCCTTATTTTTCATTGCTGAGTAATACTCCATTGTATAGATGTACCACAGTTTCTGCATCCATTCTTCAGTTGAGGGGCATCTGGGCTGTTTCCAGCTTCTGGCTATTACAAATAAAGCTGCTACAAACATGGTATATACTCACTCATATAAACATACAACATAGAATAAACCCACTAAAATCTGTACATCTAAACAAACTAAGCAAAAGAGAGGACCCTAACTAAAAATGCTCAATCTTCATCCTGAAAGGCAAAGAGGATGGACATCAGAAGAAAAAGAAAACAGGAAACAACCTAGAAACCTGCCACAGAGGGCTCCTGAAAGCCTCTGCCGTGCAGACTGTCAAAGCAGATGCTGAGCCTGATGGCCAACTGACGGGCAGAGTGAATGGAATTTTATGTAAGAAGTGGGAAATAGTAAGAGCTGGAGAGGACAGGAACTCCACAAGGAGAGCAACAGAACAAGAAAATTTGAACACAGGGAACTTCCCAGAGACTCATACTCCAACCAAGGACTATCTGTGGTGATAACCTAGAACCCTGACAATGCAGCCACTATTGATGAGAACTGATAGACTAAGATCAGAAAGAAGGAGAGGAGGACCTCCCCTATCAGTGGACTTGGGGAAGGGCATGCATGCAGAAAGGGGGGAGGGTGGGACCGGAAGGGGAGGAGGAAGGGGCTTATGGGGGGATACAAAATGAATAAAATGAAATTAATAAAAGTTAAAAAAGAGTATACTGTAACACATAAATATAAGGCACAATGCCACCAAAACTGTCTTATGACATTAAATTCATGGATTTAGGGACTTACCATAAATTAACTGGCTTCTTGTTCTTTAGTCATCTTATAACTTAAAATATCTAATCTGTGACATTTTAAAATAATGCTTGTTTGTGTTAGACTTAAAGAGAGAAAGAAGGGTAGAAAAGAAAAAAAAAAAAGCAAGAAACATAATCCCCAGATTTTTCACTGATATATAAGGGTGGAAGGGAATAGCCAAAGAAGATATATAGGTACGTGTTTTCCTCTATACAGAGCAGGGAAGTGTGTTCCCCACTAGCACACTAAGTCAATTCAGTGAAGAAAAAAGAACCGCAGTGACAAAGTATCTATATGCCTTAGGTCTTCTGCGGTGACAAAGTTAATGATTAAAATCTCCCAGACTCTCCTCCATATTTCCCAGGGGTATCTCTGCCTTGATGATGATAGCACTTTCTTTCTTTCTTTGGGGACAAGGCTGACTGTCCCTTGGTGGAGATTAATAATTGATGAATTCCTAGTTAGGAACATTTATAAAGGCAAGTGGTAGCCCTGCTCCTGCCCTTTGGGTGGTGACCAGCAGGTGACAGGAGGGGCTGCAGGACTCCCTGGATGCAAAATGAAGAGGGTTCTAGCTCTCCTGCTGGTCTTAGCCCTTGGGCATGCTCTGGAGCGAGGTAAGTTTCCCCTTGTGACTAAGGACTAGTACTAGGTTAATTTCCAGGACCACTTTAAAAACCAACAGGTAGTAACAGACAGAAGAAGTGGTGGATGAAAGAAGAATGGAAGGGGGATTGATCTGAGCTCAGCTGTGCTGTACAACATTGGAAAGGAATGCTCTCCACACATCTCAGAGAAGACAGAGCTGGGTGTGGTGGTTCATGTCTGCAACCTCAGAACACAGGAGGTGGAAGCCGGGGGACCTGGAGTTTAAGGTTTCCTGGTGATTTGGCCATATAGGGAGACTGTCTCCAAACAAAGAAAAAGACTTGTGACAGAAAGCAGAGTTATATAAGCTTTCAACTATCCCTCCCACATCGGGTAAATAAGATCTATAATGCAACTGGAGACTCTGATATACAACTAAGCATTTTCCCCCCAAATGCTTATTCTCCTTGGGATCATCATACTGTTAGGGGTGCAAGAAGCCAGCCGGGAGATCTCTGTGCTCCTCCTTAAAGAATCTTATTCTTCAGCATTCGGAAGGAATTGGGTTTTTAAACTGACTCTCAAACAAAATAAGAGATTTTGCTCCTAATTCAGAATAGCCACAAGCTGGGGTGGAGCATGGAGAGGGTGGATGGGGATGGTGACCTTTCTCTACCTCACAGTTTCCTAGAACACTGTTTCAAACACCGTGTGGTCAAGACACATTTTGAAAACTGTTCCTATAGCCCAGCATATTTAAGAAATTAGCCATTAATTACTCCTTAGCCTTAAACCATCAATGCCTTCCATGTCTTAAAGGCTCTCATAAGTCCACAAGAAACTCTATTTAAATGAGAGTACTTACCATATTTGTCTTTCTGTGTCTGGATTACCTCACTTAGAATAATTGTTTTCTATTTCCATCCACTTGCCTCCAAGCTTCATGGTGTTATAGCTTTTAGTAGCCGAGTAGTACTCCACTGTGTAAATGTACCACAATTTCTTTATCCATTCTTCCATCGAGGGACATCTAGGTTGTTTCCAGTTGCTGGCTATTATGAATAAAGCTGCTATGAACATAGTTGAGCAAATGTCCTTGTGGTATGGTGGAGCATCTTTTGGGTATATGCCCAGGAGTGGTATAGCTGGGTCTTAAGGAAGAATCACTCTCAAAGTTCTGAGAAACCACCAAATCGACCTCCAATGTGATTACACAAGTTTGCACTCCACCAGCAATGGAGGAATATTCCCCTTGCTTCACATCCTCACCAGCATGAGCTGTCACCTGAGTTTTTGATCTTAGCCATTCTGACAGGTGCAAGGTAGAATCTCAGAGCTGTCTTGTTTTGCACCTCTCTGTTGGCCAAAGATGCCAAACATTTTCTTAAGTGCTTCTCATCTATCAGAGATTTCTCTGTAAAGAATTCTCCATTTAGTTCTGCACCCTGTTCTTTAATTGGGTTATTTGGTTTGTTGATGTCTACTTTCTTGAGTTCTTCATATATTTTGGATATCAGTCCTCTGTCAGAAGTAGGGTTGGTGAAGATCTTTTCCTATTCTATAGGCTGCTGTTTTGTCCTTTTCACAGTGGCCTTTGCTTTACAGAAGCCCTTCAGTTTCATCCATTAATTGTTGATCTTAACTGCCTGAGCTGTTAGAGTTCTGATCAGGGAGTTGTCTCCAGTGTGTTAAAAGCTATTCCCCACCTTCTCCTCTATCAGATCCAGTGTCTCCTCCAACAGATCCAGGCTCATGCAGAGCTCCTTAATCCACTGGGACCTGAATTTAGTGCAGGGTGATAAATACGGGTTAGACCAGCACCATTTGCTGAAGATGCTGTCTTTTTTCTATCGTATAGTTTAGGCCACTTTGTCAAAAATCAAGTGTCCATAGGCATAAGTCTACTTCTGGATTGTTTTGTTTTTCAAGACAGGGTTTCTCTGTGTAGCCTTGGCTGTCCTGGAAATAACTCTGCAGACCAGGCTGGCCTCAAACTCACCAAGATCTTCCTGCCTCTGCCTCCTGAGTACTGGGATTAAAGGCATGCATGACAACCATCCGGTTTTACTTTCTGGGTCTTTGATTTAATTCCATTGATCTGTTTCTATGCCAGTACCACATGGTTTCCACCACTATGACTCTGATACAGCCCAAAATCAGGGATGGCAATACCACAGAAGCTCTTCTGTTTTAACTCTCCTGGGTTCTTTCAAGGTCTGTACAGAACTCTGTCAGAATCCCAATGGTAATTATGCTAAATTTGTAAGCTGCCCCTGTTAAGGTGGCCATTTTCAACATACCAATTCCACCAACCCATGAGATTGGGAGATGCCTTGATCCTCTGATATCTTCCTCAGTTTCCTTTCTCAAAGATCCAAAGTTCCCATCATACAGGTCTTTCACTTGCTTGATTACTTACATTAAGGTATTTTATATCACTTGTAGCTACTGTGAAAGGCTTCTTTTCCCGAATCTCTTTCTCAGTCCACTTATTGTCCACATAAATGAGAACCGCTGATTTTTTTTCTTTTGGTTAACTTTGTATCCAGCCACTTCGCTGATCAACTGTAGGAGTTCCCTGGTAGAATTCCTGGGGTCACACATGCACGCCATCATTTCATCTGCAGCATTACCATGTCTTCCTCCTCTCCAATCTGCATTCCCCATCTCCTCCAGCTGTCCCTTGACTCCAGCCTAAACCTTCAGTATTGCACTGAGCAGTACAGAGAGATTGGACGGCCCTGTCCTGTTCGTGATCCCAGCAGAGATGCCCTAAGTTTCTCTCCATTTAATTTGATGGCAGCTAGTGGCCACTGTGAATTGACTCCACTGTGTCCAGGCATGTGCCTTTTATCCCTGATCACCCCAAGAGCTCCATCATAAAGGGATACTGGATTCTGACAAAGGCCCCCTTAGTATCAAATGAGACAGCCATATGTTTGTTTGTTTTTCTTTTTTAGTTTGTTTACATGTGGATTACATTGATTGATGTCCATATGTTGTACCATCTCTACATCTGTGGGATGAAGCCTCTTTGATCATGGTGGATGATGTTTTTGATGTGTTCTTGGATTCGGTTAGGGAGTATTTTATTGAAGTTTTTTGCATCAATGTTCATAAGGGTGATTGGTCTGAAATTCACTTTCTTTGATGAGTCTTTGTGTGGTTTAGGTACCAGGATGACTGTGGCCTCATATAAAATATCTTAATGTAACTAATCAAGGAAGTGAAAGACCTGTATGATGGGAACTTTGGATCTTTGAGAAAGGAAATTGAGGAAGATATCAGAGGATCGAGGCATCTCCCAATCTCATGGGTTGGTGGAATTGGTATGTTGAAAATGGACACCATAACAGGGGCAGCTTACAAATTTTTTTTTCTGCCAGAAAGTAATTTTTAACAATGAATCTTATATCATAAAGAGAACAGTATCAAAATCTAAAAGTGATTCTCTAACTGATAGAAACAAGTGTAACAAAAGTTATGCTAATTAGTAAATATAATTTTCTCTAAAACACATCACACACAAAGGTGAAGTTCTATTGGCTACAGAGATGGGTCAGCATTTAGAATTGTTCACTGTTCTCCAACAAAGATGGTCCCAAAATGATTTTCATTCTCACAGAGTCTCATTTCCCACTTTTCTTTCAGCAGTATTGTCCCTAACTTAAGCGCTAAACAATTCCTATGAGACACAAGACACTTGTGTGGAAACAAGTATATGATTTGTTCAAAACTACTAAATACATAATGTTTTTATATAAAACCTTCCCATGCATAGTGCATTCTTTAAAAAAATTTTATTTATTTATTATTTATTACAGTTTATTCACTTTGTATAACAGCTGTAGCTTGATGCCCAGACCCATGCTTCCTCCCTCATCTCGCCCCATGCCTCTCTCCTAGTCTACTGATAGGGGAGGTCCTCCTCCCCTTCCCTCTGACCATAGCCTATCAGGTTTCATCAGGAATGGCTGCATTGTCTTGTTTTGTGGCCTGGCAAGGCTTCACCCCACAGGGAGAGATGATCAAAGAGCCAGCCACTGAGTTCATGTCAGAGTCAGTCCCTGCTCCCCTTATGAGGGAACCACTTGACTGAACTGCCTATGGGCCACACCTAAACAGGGTGTCTAGGTCCTCTCTATGCATGGTCCTTGGTTGGAAAATTAACCTCTGAAGGCCCCTGAGATTTTTTTTTTTGCCTCTATTGGTCTCCTTGTGGAGCTCCTGCCCCTTCCAGATCTTCTTATCTCCCCTATAAGATTCCCTGCACTCTGCCCAAAGTTTGGCTATGAGTTTCAGCATCTGCATTATTACCCTGCTAGGTAGAGTCTTTCAGAGGCCCTCTGTGGTAGGTTCCAGTCCTGTTCCCTGTCTTCTCCCACTTCTGATGTCTATCCTGTTTGCCTTTCTGAATGAGGATTGAGCATCTGACCCAGGGTCCTTCTCTGGATTAGCATCTTTAGGACTATCGATTTTAGTATGTTTATCCTATATTATATGCCTAATATCCACTTTCATGTGTGTCTTTCTGCTTCTGGGTTACATCACTCTAGTTCTGTCCATTAGCCTGCGAATTTCATGATTTTCTTGGTTTTAATTGCTGAGTAGTATTTCATTGTGAAAATATACTACAATTTCTATATCCATTCCTTGGTTGAGGGACATCTAGATTGTTTTCAGATGCTATTTTGAATAAAGCTGCTATGAATACAGTTGAACAAATGTCCTTGTTGCATAGTTGAGCATATTTCAGATATATGTCTAGGAGTGGTATAGTTGGATCTTGAGGTGGCACTATTCCTAATTTTCTGAGAAAGAAAGCACCAGATTGATTTTCAAAGTGGTTATATAATGTTACATTCCCACCAGCAATGAAAGAGGGTTCCCTTCTTTCCACATCCTCTCCAGCATGGGTTGTCACTTGAGTTTTTGATCTTAGCCATTCTGATGGGTGTAAGGTAAAACCTCAGGGTCATTTTTATTTGCATTTCCCTGATGACTAATGATGTTGAATATTTCTTTAAGTGTTGCTCTGCCATTCTATATTCTTCTGTTGAGAATTCTCTAGCTCTGTACTCCATTTTTTAATTGGATTACTTGGTGTGTTGGTGTTTAACTTCTTGAGTTCTTTATATATTCTGGATATTATCCCCCTGTCAGATATTGGGTTGGTGAAGATCCTTTCCCAGTCTGTAGACTGTTGTTTTGTTCTGACAACAGTGTACTTTGCTTTGCAGAAGCTTTTCAGTTTCATGAGGTCCCATTTATTGATTGTTGATCCTAGAGCCTGTGCTGTTGGTGTTCTGTTAAGGAGGTCATCTCCTGTGCCAATGAATTCAAGGCTCTTCCCTACTCTTCTTCTAACAGGTTTAGTGTGTCTGGTTTTATGTTGAGGTCTTTAATTAACTTGGACTTTAGTTTTGTGCAAGGTGATAAATTTTCCTACATGTAGACATCCAGTTAGACCAGTACCATTTGTTGATTTTTTTTTTCTTTTTGCTATTGTATGGTTTTGGCTTCTTTGCCAAAAAGCAAGCATCTGTAGGTGTATGGGTTTATTTCTGGGCTTTTGATTTAATTCCATTGAGCTAACAGTCTGCTTCTACACCAGTACCATGTAGCTTTTTTTTTTAATTTTTATTTTTTTACATTAATTACAATTTATTCACTTTGTACCCCAGTTGTAGCCCCCTCCTTACTGTTGCTCTATAGTACAGCTTCAGAGCAGGGATGGAGATATCTCCAGAAAATCTTTTATTGTACAAGATTGTTTTAGCTATTCTGCATTTGTTGTTTTTCCATATGAAATTGAGAATTGTTCTTTCAAGGTCTGTAAAGGATTGTGTTGGTGTTTTGATGGGCATTGCATTGAATCTGTAGATTGCTTTGTTAATCCTACCGATCATGTTCACTGTTCTTGAAAGGGAACAGGGCTTGCTTCCCAGAACTCATATCCAGCAGCTCCAACCACCTGTAACTTTAGCTCCAGTGGGTCTGACTCCCTCTTTCAGTAGTAGAGGGAGGCGCTCTCTCTCTCTCTCTTTCTCTCTCTCTCTCTCTCTCTCACACACACACACACACACACACCCTACCACCACCACCAACAACAACAACATGACCATCATTATCATTGTCATCATCAATTTTTTAAATCTTTTAAAAAGACTGCATACACAGAGAAGTATAGTTAACAGTGAAGTGACCTATGATAAACTACACATCTTACCACATTTGAATTAAGACTAAATGACAGGCTATAAATTAAATACTTACTACAGTGCTACCCAAATCAATGGTCCTCACAAATTAGCTAGTATCATGATGTTAATTATCATTGTTTGGGTTGAATGTTTAACTCAGATTTAAACGTTAGCAAATTTTGGCATCATGAAAATAGAAAATAGGAAAAGATCATCATGAGATATCCTGTAGCATTCTGTAGAAATATCCACTCAAGTCATTGTCATCTTGAATACATTCATTCTCTGCGTATGACAAATTAACTCTCCCAAAGGGACAAAAATCGGGGGTTAGTGAAAGTCATCACAACACTGAAAGCACCCAAAGCACCTTTCTTTGTAGGCTTTGTACCAAGATCACGAGGCTTTCCTTGGCTCTTCCTCTCAGAATGAACAGCCCCCGGGGGTCAGGCTGTACCTGTTTTGGTCTCTATTGCATCTCACGTTCAGTGTAAACCCCATGTCTGGAAGAAAGTACATCTCACAGAACACCCGAGTGAATTTTGCACACATGAGTGAATTTTATCAGATTTGTTGGACGAGCCTGTAATGTGCATGAAGCAATGCGACTTCCCAAAAGTAAGTCCAGCTCATTTTCAAACGCCCAGGATTTGAGATGATTTACTAGACTATTTCACAATGTGGATTAAATCAGACAAGATGCTAAAAAGCGTTAATGAAATTGGTAAACATTTAGACAGAGAGGTCACTTGGTGTGAACATGATTTCACAACAGTCACTAACTTCATGCCAATAATTTCTGTCACCACACTGAAGACCAAATCACTCCTTTTCAAAGTGAAACATAAAGGACAAAACATAATATTTATAGTTCACTTGAGGTATAAATTTTTACTAATCTTAAATGAGTTTAGTCTAAAAGTATTTTGGAGGATGGAGAGATGGCTCTGAGGTTAGGACTTCATACTGCTCTTGCGGGGACCCAAGTCCATCCTGAGCATCCGCTTCTCCTCGAGACATAGAGGGTACAACAGCCTTGAAGATTCGGTCAACCCAAATGCATGTAACACACACACACACACACACACACACACACACACACACAAACCTAATTTTAAAAAGTGTTCCATTGGTGAAAGAAATCGATCTGCACTAGTTATTACAAATCAATTTCTGTATTTATTTGCTGTTTATTTGTGCAATGAGAAAAGGACTAACATATTTAACTATCCACTCTAGATTTGTATCCTGTATAAACTAATAAGTTAATTTTATCAAAAATACATCCAAGGCCATGAATCTGAAAGAACATGGTAATGCTTTCTTCTGTGTCTCATATCTTTATAATAATAAAGAAATCATATTTTGTATGTTAATGTCATGTCAGTCCCACCCTTTGAGACTTCATTTATGACCTCTCCTGCCCAAGGCTAAATTCTCCAACAAAGATGGTTCCAAAATGACTTTCATTCTCAGAGTCTCATTTTCCACTTTTCTTTCAGCAGTATTGTCCCTAACTAAAGCGCTACATAATTCCTATGAGACACAAGGCACTTGTGTGAAAACAAGTATATGATTTGTTCAAAACTACTAAATAGGTTAATATGTAATGCTTTTATATAAAACCTTCCCATGCATACTACATTCATTTAACGTGCAGAATGAAGCTCTACATGTTTAGTGAAATGAGAATCCTGAAACTGAAAAGCTGGAAATGAAACATTTCTCAAAATAGTCATCAGTGGCAACCCACATTCATATAGGGCTTGCCTTGCACATTACTGGACCAGCACAAACAAGACTATTTTGATAGAGGGAGCCTATTAAAGCAGTTACTTGATTGATGTATATTAAAAGGAAAAAAAATGACAGAGCTATTCTGTGATTTTCAGATACTAGAGATTTAAGAGAAATGTTCCAAACTTACAATTTGTACATGTGACTGATTTCTTGTCTCTGGGAAGGGATCATAAAGATCATAAGGACAGTCTTGTACTAAATATGAAACCTTGAATACACATGATTATTCAAACCCATTGCAACATTTTCAGTGACTAAACAAACTCATTCCTTCAAAATGTTACCCTTTTATTTATTCCTGAGCTGGGCTTTGAGTTGGGTTTTTAGGTTAATTAGCTTACATTGCCATTGCCGTACAGCTGCCAGTCATCCGTCCTAATACTGTCTTAGGAATGACATAAAACAGGGGTGTTGGTGTCCTAGAGTATAGCTCATCGCCACCAGAGAACAGTTCTTTACTGTATCTTTCCTCCTGTGCTCCAGCCTCCACTGAAGATTAATGGACATGGTCCACCGTGCTTTAACCTTTCTAACTTGTTGCAATCTCCAATTTTCCAAACTGAGTTACGAGTTCCAGACAGTGGACCGATGTGAAGGTCGTTAGGCAGAGCAGAGGTTGTTTGGCAAGGCCTTTTCTATTCCACTGACTACCATCCTACTGCTCTGTCCTCATTTTCAGAATTTAACATCAAATAGAAACTACAGGTTCTTAGATATTTTGTGTGGAATTTTAATGGCTTGTGACTTTGCCCCTCATTGTAAGATGGTTTGAGAGGCCGAAGACTGTGAAGTTGGAGGCAGCTGGGCTATGTAAAAAGACCCTTTCTGTCTCAAAGAAGGTTTTGATATCTCTCAATTCTGACCTTTCTTGCTCCATTGATCTATTTTGGATTGTTTATCTGGAAAATGTACTGCATAACAGCTTATACATGTTATTTTCATCAAAAAAAACTATTAATAATAAAAATAACTTTTAAACATACACATAAACTCTCAAATTTATATCCATCCATCATCAGTGCCATTTCAATTAAAAAAAAAAACAGACAGAAAGACATGCACAAACACACTCACCACAAACATATCTTGCCATGTACCTCCAATCTAACCAGAACTTTGACTATCTGAGAGGGGGAGGCCACCTTTAAGATGAAACACACTATTGTGATAACCTTTAAGAAGACTTCCCTAGTACTTTAAGCCAAGTGGAAAAGTCACCTAAGGCTACTTAGAACAGAGACGAGACTATTTCTATACTTGCTAACAATTACACAAAGTTGTTGTATAATTGTGTAACTTTGTGTTGTGTAACACAAAGTTCCAGTGTGCTGAGAAATCTCCTGGACTCACTTTCATACATGATGAGTTTCAGAAGGGCATACTAATGGGATTATTTCTGGTGTCTACCTTCAGATATGCAGAATGGGCACAGAGAGTCTCGTAATCACACAGGAAAAAAAATGTGCCTCAGGAATCTGACTATTCCTGTAGCTCGAGTGGACTTTAGACTAGGGCTCACATTTCTCTCATCTCAAACTCAGACAGGTGCTCTTGTACTTCTGAACCCTGAAGATTAACATCATTCAAGGCATAGAACATCTAGTTGCAAATTAAACTCAGGTCGTTAGTCCATTGGTGTTGAAGCTGCTTTCCCAGTCAGGCCTGTGGAGGAAAAAAGAATGAACCTTTTGCTCCTTTTCTCTTCATTCCCTTTTTTGCTTGCCCACTATCCAAGCTACTTCTGATATCTCTTGAACTAACACAGGAAGACGTTAACAGCAGTCAGCATTAGAAAACAGTAGATCCTGTTTACAGAGACAGTTTGAGCCGATGTGTTCTTTTACTTTTGTTTGTTTGTCTGGGTTTCTTTCTTTCTTTCTTTCTTTCTTTCTTTCTTTCTTTCTTTCTTTCTTTCTTTCTTTCTTTCTTTCTTTCTCAATCATTTTACAGCCTAATCTCAGCTCCCTCCCACCTCTCCTTCCAGTCCTACCATCCATCATGCTCTACTCCTCTCTTTTCCCCCTCTCTTTCTTCTCAGAAAAGGAGAGGATGTACTTAGTCCTGTTGTGACTTGAGGTGCCAGGGTAGACTGGTACCCATTGATTTTTTGTTTGTTTGTTTGAGACAGGATCTCACTATTGGTCCCAACTGGACTGGAACTCTATGTAGACCAACCAGGCCTCAAACTCAGAGTTCGAGGTCACTTGCCTCTGCCACTGAGTGTTAGCATTAAAGGTGTACACTCCTTGAGGGACTTTTTCTTTTAAATTCTGTTCAATCATCCCTAGAAATGTTTCACATCTGCCTGGCATATAACGACTTCCCTTGGGACTGATGGTTCAAATCACCTCACTCTACACAGAGGTGGTTCACTGTTGGCTGCCCACTGCTTCCAGAAAGCCCTTTTGTCATTCTTTTTGTTCAAGAACAGGGTCAAAAAAAAAATAGAAAGAAACAGGGTCAAGGTATAAAAGATGACTCCCAGCCACCTTGTTCTCTTATTTGTATGGTATCAGATCTGTGGGCCACTGGATCCTAGCCAAAGTTATCTTCTTCATTCCCTAACCCTGCCCCATTTCATTTAGATTTCTGAACTCTGAATCACCTGTCCACTGTATACCAAATTCTAAAGAAAACCTAACAAGAACTAGTAATTATGAAACTTCCCTCACTACACTTGAAGAGCAAGGACATATTCCACAATATTCCTTAAAGTAGCCATTTCCCTAGCTGAATTCCTTATGGAGTCTGGGGTGGTTATGGAGACAGACAGCAGTTTTCGCAGTCACTGGCCTCTTTAAGATCAACCTTAATATAACTGGAAAGTCACCTTAGGGTACAGAAGTGTCGTCATTTGCTTTTGTTCTTTGTCTGGTTAAATCCTTAAAATAAAAGGATCCCCAATAAAAGAGAAGGGGAGGAGAAAGAAAGAGAAGGTAGGACGGAAGGGGGAGAAAGAATGAAGAGAAGGGAAAGGAGGGAGAGAGAAGGAACAATCTCCTTCAGTGTTTTAGACAGAAGAGCCAAAGGTAATAGCTTTCATGTTGGTGATTTTAACTCACTAGCTGGCATACAACATTTAGCTTAGCTTTAGTATCACTTTAGGATTTTTATCTTCTTTTTTTCTTGCTATACAGTAAAAGTTAACAGAAAATTTAAAAAATTTGAAAAAGGTAAAAAAAAAAACCTCCAAATGGATTTATACACAGATATTAAGAAATGCCTTTACCACAGATCATGTTGAACAACAACACACCACACACACACACCTATACTATGATGGTCATTAAAAGAAAAAAGATGCTTATTTTCTATATCTGCTTCCTAGGCCGAGACTATGAAAAGGATAAAGTTTGCAAGGAACTCGCCATGCTGGGGAAAGAGGACTTCAGATCTTTGTAAGTTTCAGTGTCCATGAAGTTCTCCTGGGAACCTGACCTTAAACAAACTGAGCACAAGCTAACTCCAGCACTGTGCAGAATGCTGAAGTGAGATGAGAGAAGACCCTTGGGCCACACTGAACCAACAGGTTGAGCAAGTGACTGTGGTCTAAGAAACTGTCACTGCTACATTTCATGAAGGAGTCTGTATTAGAGAGTAAATACAGGTTTCTGAGGTAAATTAGAACTGTCCATTGTAGGACTCTAGAAAACACTAGCAATGACCTCCAGAACATGTTCTCTAGGGGAAGATCAAAACAGACTCCAGACTGCCTTGACGGGAACGACAAATCCAGTCCTTACTGTTGTCTTAGTTAGGGTCTCTACTGCTGTGAAGAGACACCATGATCACAGCAACTCTTATAAAGGGAGACATCTAATTGCGGCTGATTTACAGCTCCAGAGTTTTAGTCCATTATCATCATGGCGGGAAGCATGGCAACATACAGGCAGACATGGTGCTGGAGAAAGAGCCGAGAGTTCTATATCCAGATTGACAGGCAGCAGGTAGTGAACTGGCTTGAGCTTCAAGAGACCTCAATAGCCACCCCCTAGTGACACACTTTCTCCAACAAAGCCACACCTACTCTAACAAGGCCACACCTCCTAATAGTGCCATTCCCTATGGGCCTGCGGGAGCCATTTTATTTCAAAACACCGTAACTTATATAAGATAAATTTCATTGAACAAATGTGTTACCTACAACCTTATATTCACACCTTTAGGCAAATCAAAAGCAGTTAATGTATGAAATATTTTAGTTAAAAGTTGAATAGATACCTTATTTTGGCATGAGTCAAAAATGCCAAAACACAATTCAACTCCAATTAATAGAATCACTTTTATCCCCCTCAGATCATTAATCCTGTACAGCAGGAAATTTTCCAGTGGCACATTTGAACAGGTCAGTCAGCTTGTGAAGGAAGTTGTCTCCTTGACTGAAGAATGCTGTGCTGAAGGGGCTGATCCTAACTGCTATGACACCAAGGTAAGTGTGTGTGTGGCCCAGAGAAGGGAACTGCCAGAGGCCTTTATGTCACCTCTTCAGGACACCCCAGATGCCAAGCCAGCTACTCCCAGTTGCAAAGGAAAATAGACTATTCGTTTTAGCTCCCACACTTATTTTAGTACTCTGTTCCTTTTATTCATTGTTGCTGCAAGTTTCCAAAGAAAAATAACTAGGATAAAGTAACTTAATGACTTACTAAATAAACACTGATAATCAGAAGTGTGAATAGGATTTAAATCCAGGCTGGATTCTAAAAAAAAAAAAAAAAAACAAAAACAAAAACAAAAAAAAAAACTTTAAAAGTTATACTCATGGATTGGTGCCTAGCCCAGTTGTCCTCAGAGAGGCTTTGTCCAGCAACTGATGGAAACAGATGCAGAGACTCAGAGCCAAACATTAGGCAGAGCTTGGGAAAACCTGCAGAAGAAGGGGAGGAAGGATTGTAGGAGACAGAGGGGTCAAGGACACCACAAGAAAATCCACAGAATCAACTAAACAGGGTTTATAATGGTTCACAGAGGGTGAACCGCCAACCAGAGCTTGCTTGGGTCTAACCTAGGCCCCTTATGTATATGTTAGAGCTGTGTAGTTTGGTGTTTTGTAGGACTTCTAACAGTGGGAATGGGAGCAGTCTCTAAGTCTTTTGTCTGCTTTTGGGACCATTGTTCTTCTCCTGAATTGTCTCATCCAGGCTTAATATGAGAAGAGGTACCTAGTCTTTGTGGACATGTAGCTTGACATGCCATGTTCGGTGATATTCCTTGGATGCCTTCCTTTTTCTGAAAAGAAATGGAGGAGGAGTAGATGGAGGGGGACTTAGAGGAGAGTAGGAAGGGGGAATTATGGCTGGGGTACAACATATCAAAGAATAAATAAATAAATACATAGATAAACTTTTAAATCATTATAAACTTGCACCTCCTATTTTACAAACTCATGAAACTCTCAAATAATTTTTACCCATGTTGTAAAGCTTAAAATTATGACTATATCTTTATTACTTTTCTAGGGTTAGGACTAATGGTGACAGAATAATTAAATGTCGGTTTCAAATTATTTGGATCACTCAAATATTGCTATAAACACCATTTGTACATATTTTTGGTTCTGGATATAAAAAATAACATATTGTGTGGACACATTTGTGTGTGCATGTGTTTTCTCTCCTATAGCATTAGTATAGAAATTAAAATTCTGAAGGAATTAGAATTCAATTAGAATATTAAAATTCAATGTACACTTGATAACAGTACTGATAATGGTAGAAATGAGTAGACAAAGCTTTACTGGCGCAGTCATCAGCACATACAGAAATGACTGTAGGTGGGTTTGGCTAAAGGCCTCAACAGAAAGATCAGTGTATGTTCAGTGCCATTATTATAATATATTCTGTACAGTGAGTATGCTTACCCATTGATTCCTTTATTTCCCTCCTTTTAGCCTCTATTATTTCTTTCACCACCAAGTTCATCACTCATTTTAACCTACTCTACACCACATCAGTCTGAATCTGCTTCAAACTGTCAACCACACTCAGAACAACACAGCACATTCACATTTCACCCCATCTTTTTGCTGCTGCATGCCTTGCTGAGACGTGACTGGAGTTTAAGGGATTTTGTGTGTCACTCCCGCTCACTCTAAGCACTCATTTATTTTTCTTTGCAACATACCAATATTTGTTCAGTTCCTAGCTTCATTTTGGGATAACTGAAAACAGGGGAACCCAGAGGATTTCCCAGGGACATTAATGAAAAGGAAAAGGAGATTGGTTGAAAAGAGAGATGATCTTCCAAGGAAAATCCAATTGATTGGCCTGCTCATTGATCACCTCCCCCTGAGGGGAGAGCAGCCTTACCAGGCCACAGTAGAGGACAGTGCAGCCACTTTTGATGAGAACTGATAGACTAAGATCAGAAAGGCAAGGAGAACCTCCCCTATCAGTGGACTTGGGGAGTGGCATACATGCAGAAAGGGGAGGGAGGGTGGGATCAGGAGAGGAGGAGGGAGGGACTTATGGGGGGATACAAAATGAATAAAGTGTAATTAATAAAAAATTTAAAAAAAAAGAGTCATGGAAGGAAGGTGGCATGAGTTACGGCTCATTCATTGAGTGACTCATTCAGCATGTTGCTTTCCTTCACTTTAGGAAAAGTCTTGAGAAAATTTACCTTCAAAGGATGATTCATATATATATATAATATTTTACTTTTTCCTACATAAACACCAAGGTGACTTTTCCATGGTAATTTCTTCTTCTTTTTCTTTATTATGCCTATTCTTTTGAACCAGTTTATTTCAAGTATCAAACCTCTTCCATTTTTTTTTCCCCTACAATGACTTTGGGGGTGTTCCATCCGCTGGCATAAATGAGAGCCACATGGCTGAGGCTGTAAATGACAGTGACCTCTAGTTTCCAGCTCTTGCCAAGGATGATACCTCAAGCTTAGAGGAACACAGATTCTCAGTCCCCATCTTTGACCCACACTGTGCAAGAATTTGTTGTTTTCTATGCCAGATAAGTAACTGTGATGTGAAATCATGCTGCTGAAATGCTAGGCAACTGCAACATGCAGGAAGCTAACGCTGACAATGTCAAGAAGGGGTTCACGAGGGAGGTCCTTCCAAGCTTTGGGTCTAATTGCAAAAAAGAAAAAGAAAAAAAAAAGAAAAAGGAGGTGGAAGATAAGATGAGAGCCACTGCCAGGACTTTTCCTAGTGTCCCTTGCAGCAGAGACGCTCAAAACCCTTCCATGAGGAACACCAGGCTATGTGATAAAGGTAAAATTACTACAGTCCAATAAGAACTGTCTACTCATTAATGAAAGTTGTTCTATGTTTAGTGTGGAATAACACTGATTAACATAAAAAAGATTCTATACTTGCCTATAGCCAAAATTATGCAACTTTATGTGTTCATAAGCCATAGTATGGAAGCTTGATTAATAATGAGAATTTTGTTGTTGTTGTTGTTGTTATTGTTTATTTGTTTTTGTTTTTTTATTATTAATTACACTTTATTCATTTTGTACACTGTATTCATTTTGAGCCCCTCCCTCCTCCCCTCTCGATCCCACCCTCCCTCCCCTTTCTGCATGCATGCCCTCCCTAAGTTCACTGATAGGGGAGGTCCTCCTCTCATTCTTTCTGATCTTGGTCTATCAGTTCTCATCAAAAGTGGCTGCATTGTCCTCTTCTGTGGCCTGGTAAGGCTGCTCCCCACTCAGGGGGAGGTGATCAAAGAGCAAGCCAATCAGATTATGTCAGAGGCAGTCCCTCTTCCCATTACTATGAAACCCACTTAGACACTGAACTATCATGTGCTACATCTGTGCAGGGGTTCTAGGTTTTTTTAAATGACAGAATATGTGTTATACTGAATGGAGATTCACATGCACCATACAAGTTTTCCTTTTCTCCTTCTTCTCTTGTTTCAGACCTCAGAGCTATCTGTTAAGTCCTGTGAAAGTGACGCCCCTTTTCCCGTGCACCCTGGAACTCCTGAGTGTTGCACCAAGGAGGGCCTTGAGCGGAAACTCTGCATGGCTGCCCTCAGTCACCAGCCACAAGAATTTCCAACCTACGTGGAACCAACAAATGATGAGATCTGTGAGGCATTCAGGAAAGATCCAAAGGGATTTGCTGATCAGTAAGTGACCTTTACAATAAATCAAACTACAGCTCTGCTGTATCAGCTCAGATGCCTACCACTGTGGAGGCAAAGGCAGGGCGATCAGGGTGAATGTCAGAGTAGTCAGTGCTCATGGGAAGACTTTCTCTCAGAAATAGGAAGGGTGAAGGCAGGAAAGACAGACAGCCCAACAAACAGGCAGACAGGAAGAAGGAAGGAAGGGAAGGGAAGGGAAGGAAGGAAGGAAGGAAGGAAGGAAGGAAGGAAGGAAGGAAGGA
>NW_026585690.1:3465077-3473051 GCF_907164565.1 Psammomys obesus
GAAGGAAGGAAGGAAGGAAGGAAGGAAGGAAGGAAGGAAGGAAGGAAAGGAAAGGAAAGCAAATATATGAGGAAAGACCACTCACTATAATAAAAAAAGTAATATCTGTAATATTACATAGTAGGGAGTATGTAATATTTATTCACCCACTCTCCCAGACCCCCAGCCACCATCAATGGAACCCCTTTCACATGGCTTATTTTCTGACATCTAGTGGTGCCTATGAAGAGAGCCGTTATGCCAGTGATCATCGTGCAGAGAGTGAAAGCAATGTTACTGCTGTGCACATTCCTAAATACTTTTCAATGAAGCACAGAAGTAAATACTTCCAAACACTCCCATGTATCTTCAGAACTACCTGTGAACACGACACATATTACCAAATCAGTATGTAATGTAGACCTTTTTATTGTCCGATCTATATGAGAAAACACATTACGCTCTCATCATGCTCATCTCGGAAGGTTATAAAATGGACAGATTATATATAATTGGACTTGATCGCAAATGCCTGTGGTGCCTCAGAGAAAACTCTGGAGGCAAAGGCAGGGAGATTGCTGCAAGTCTCAGGCCAGCCAAAGCTGCATGCCGAAACTTTCTCTCAAAGAACAGAACAAAATAAATAAGGACAGAACATAGGAGAAAAGGATACTCGTGATGATGAAAAATATCCATATGCAAAGATAAAGGACAATAAAATTGAAAACTATAAATGTGGTTGGTATGCCAATTTTTGTTAGTTTTTAGATATATTACTCAAGATTTCAAATGTGTTTTTATCATTTTTTAAGCTTACCTCATTTTTATGTGTAGACTGGTACCTGCAGAGGCCACCACGTCCCCCGAGGCTGGGGTTATAGGTGCGCCTCCTAACTTGATTGCTTGGAAGTGAACTGAGGTCTGAAAGAGCAGGAAGTGCTCTTAACCACGGAACCATCTCTCCAGCCCTCAGAACGTTGTTTGGAGACTCAGGAACTTACTTGTGTTGCTAAAAACCGAGATGATTGCTCTTTCACATAAGTTAACTAAATATACACGGGAATTGTCTAGGATAGTATACTTAACTAGAAAGCGAGGAGTAAGTCCCTTAACAGTGTGCGCTATCGTTAATTCAACAGGCAGCTTACTAAGCGGTTACCATTGGTGATGCAAGAGAATTATAAGAAAAACAAACAAACAAACAAACAAGCCAGATGGTCTCACACTGAAAACAGACAACATGGGAATTAAAGAACCCATTGTCTTCAAAATAAATATTTTATTTTATAGTTGTCAGTACTATTGTTCTTTCTTTAAAGTCATGGTGATTTCATGATCTGATGGGCTTGAGGCGGCAGCCCTTGCTGTGTAAGCATAAGGGCGGCCTGTGTGCAGATCCTCAGAATCCACCTACTGGGATAGGGCAAAGGCAGGCAGACCCCTGAGGCTTGCTGCCCAGACACTCCAACGAAAGCTCAAGGCTCAGTGAGAGCCCTTGTCTCAAAAACTAAAGCAAAGAGCAATAGAAGATATCTGATGTCAACATCTACCCAAACACACACATTTTTTAATCAATCTCATTTTCTCTTCCAGGTTTTTATATGAATATTCCAGTAATTATGGACAAGCTCCTCTGCCACTTTTAGTTGGCTACACCAAGAGTTATCTCTCTATGGTCGGATCCTGCTGTACTTCTAAAAACCCAACCAAATGCTTTGTGAGGGAGGTAGGCTCCATTAACTTATTACTGCAATGTATCTTTTTTCCATCCTAAAATGCTATTTCTTTTCAATAACGGGAGAAGTTGATATTTTGAAATTAGCAAAAGTTTCTAAAATACCTTCATTGTATTTTGTTAATTGGAAAATAGTTACACCTTAAAGGAGAGAGCAATAAATAACAGTGGCTAGAGCTCGGCATTACATTGATTTTAAAATGTCAAGCAACCAAAATATCCCTTTCTGCTATTCATGCACAGAAAATTCCATTGGTTTTGGTTATCTAATATAATTCTCACTTTTATTTTCTAGCGACTGCAGCTTAAACATTTATCACTTCTCACCACCATGTCGAACAGAGTTTGTTCACAATATGCTGCATATGGAAAGGAGAAATCAAGGCTCAGGTAAGGGCTCCACAGCATCTCCATAGTTAGAAGCTTGTTCCTTAGCTCTGTATCTGTAATACGCGTGTGAAAGAAGCTGTAGAATACAGTCCACTAACAAGCCATATGAACGCTCAGCCGCCTCCTCTAGGCTGGCCTTCATTTTTCTTTTACACTTTGTATTTTTTGAAGTATCACTTATCACATGTACATTGCATAATTAACCATGGATTATGCTGGAATTAGTGTCTAGGAATTCACTCCAAGGGATTAGCATTTGATGTGCTGCCATAATTTTTATTTAAATATATTTTTTAATTTCTTCACTTTACATCCTGATCATAGCCCCCTTCCTCGTCTCATCCTGGTCCCAACAACCCTCCCACTCCCCCCCCACACACACACACACTTTCCTTCTCTAGTCCTCAGAAAGGGGGAAGACCTCCTTCTCTACCAATTGACCCCAGCCTATCACGTCTCATCAGGACTGACTGCATCCTCTTCTGCTGTGGCCTGGGAAGGCCACCCTACCAGGGGGAAGTGATCAATTTTTAATAAGAAAAACTAGAATGGAAAAATATCTCAACTGTACTATATAAGCATAAAGTATACCAGTGCTTCAAAATTATACTGTAAAAGCATGCTCAATGAAGAGCATAATACATTGTTTGGAGAAATCAAAGACGATACAGTAAATGGAAAGGACCTCCGTGCTTGTGGTTTGAAGACTTAAAACTGTTAAAATGTCATACTAGCCAAGTGAAGTAATATACTACAATACCAGCAACTTGGGAGGCTGAGACAAGAGGGTAGTCATAAGCTCAAGGCTAGCCTAGGCTAAATAGTGAGTGCCAGGCTAGACTGGGCTACATCGTGAGACATTGTCTCAAAAAGTAAATTAGTAAAAATAATAAATAAAACAAGTTGCGGTACTACTTAAAGCAATGTACATAGTCAAGTCAATCTCTTAATGCCATAATGGCATTTTTTTAAAGAAAAGGGTATTTATTAGTTAACTTTTATTACTGTAACAAACACCTAAGGTAATCAACCTATAAAGAGAATGGCTTGTTTTTCCTCACAGCTTTTAATGTTTCAGTCTATAGTAGGTTGGCCTCGTTATTTTGGCCTTTGTTGGCACATTGAATGACAGCATAGAGTAGAGAAAACCACCACCTCTTAGCTAGAAGTAAATGGCTAGAAGAGGTGGAGGAGGTTCTACATGTCCTTTAAAAGTCAACTCCAAATGACCTAAAGACTTCCCAGGAAGGCCCAGCACTCAAGGATTCCACCACTTTCTAACACCATCACTTGAGTTCAAACAGCCCAGAACCAGACTTCATGACCATCTATAAATTAATAATTTTTCTTAAGGGGACCTCAAAGGACTCCAGATAAACAAAACCCTTGAGAAAAATAACAGCGAGGCTTACAACATCTGTCAATCAACAATAATCAAGTTGAGCAGAATAGAAGGCCCAGAATTAAATTAGCATATTTGGTCAAATGATTCTCTGCAAAGGTGCTAAGAGTATGCAGCAGACAAAAGCTAATTTCTGTTACAGTGTTGAGAAACTAGATATCCACATGTAAAAGAATGAAGCTGGACCCTTACCTTATGCCATTAAAATTCTAAATGTAATATCAATAATTTTAAAACTCATAGAAGAAAACAGGAGGAAATTTTCAAGGCATTGGCTTTGACAATATGATGCTCAAATAGAAGTAAGAAAAGCAAAGTCAAGAGTAACTGTATCAAACTTTATAACTTCTATTCAGAGGATATAATCACCAAAAAAAGAGACAATGAGGGAAAACACTGGTGAATTATATCTAACCAGAAGGTAATCTTCAGAATACATAAAGATTCTATAACTCAGTGACAAAAATACTGAATTAAAGGAGATTTTATAAAACATCTTAAAAGACAGTGCAATGCCATGCTAGCGTAACACTGGCATTGTGAACTGCTTTCAGTCCAAAATATGTGGAGATATGGCTGGAAGGGAAGCTATGTCTCAGTGCTGAGTAGCTGAAAACCTTCCCTGAAGATGGCTTCATCTTGAGCATACTGTAGTGTGTGGCGTAGGTCACATGGCAGGTGTGCTCCACGCACGTGTTGATGCCAAAGGCTACATTCTTCCTCTTAGCAGTATGTCTGTAATGAAAACTAGAAAACTAAGTATATTAGTTCACTAACAATATTTTCTATTATTTTAAACTATCTAGCCATCTCATAAAACTGGCCCAAAAAGTGCCAACTGCAAACCTTGAGGACGTTAGACCACTAGCTGAAGACCTCACTGAAACGCTGTCCAGATGTTGTGAGTCTACGTCAGAGGACTGCATGGCCAAAGAGGTGAGGTGGTCCACGTGATCATCATCACGTGCTGCTCTGAGCGCTGTGAACTGACTGCCAGACAGTGTTCTCAGCTGCTTTTCACGTGTGTTATTCTAACATCCCTACAGGCATTTACAAAATATAAATACATCCCCAACTTTGACTCACAGATTAGGAAATGGATTAATGAGGGTATTTGGGACCCCTCAACCAGTGACAAAATCCACATACATTCAAGGACAAGATTCCCAGATTCCCAAGCCTTGCACTGTGTGGAGTATCCACTACCCACACACAGTTATTCAAATTTAATTAGAGTTGTCAAATTGAACACAATTTAAAATACACTTAAGGCATAAAGTCTTATTAGTGATGACACTATCCAAGTTGGCAATGTTTTTATTATACTTTGTACAACTGGGTAAGCAAATCAAATTTGCAGAATATTCTCAAGTTGATACAAATTCAGATGATTACGTTATATGAAGAGCAGTCTCCGAAGTCTTATTGACATTTAGGGTAGACGCGTTAAACTGTGTAGTCATTTTCCATTAAAAATACACAGTTGTATGAATTGATGCTCTGCTCTGCTGATGTGCAATGGCGAATAGGACCCTGCTGGGTTGTCAGTTCTATGCATTACATCATCTCCTGAGGTGCATCATATTTTTAACTAATCTCCAGTAGTTGTATTTGTGTTGGCTTTTTCAGTATTTGAAACAATGCCATACTTTCTATCATTATAGCTCTAATTATTTTAAGCATGAATTATTCTGTTTGGTTTTAATTAGCAGAAAGTTCTGGGGTTCAATGTGAAATTTTCATAAATGGCACACACATGTACACACACACTCTCTCTCTTAAAGGTGAAATTGGACTTTATGAACTCCTATGTATTAACAAACTCCCCTCCCAAGTATTGCTTCAATTTGTTTTCTAAGAGCATTCCCAGTGTTATTTATCAATATCATATCAGGGATTTAATGCCTAGGTTTTATCTTTTTAGCTAGACCAATGAGAAAACCAATCACACAGATCCACCATTCTCTTTGCAGCTTCCTGAACACACAATAAAAATCTGCAAAAACTTATCCAAAAAGAATTCTAAGTTTGAAGAGTGCTGTCAAGAACAAACACCTATGAACGTTTTTATGTGCACCTACTTCATGCCAGCTGCCGAACCACTTCAATTGCCAGCCATCAAGCTGCCCACAAACAAAGAACTGTGTGGTCAGGGTGCCACCCAAGCAATGGACCAGTAAGTTGGGTTGTGGTGTGAAGTGTTTCCGTTATACCAGGATGAAGGCATCTCCACAGGGGGGCAGACTGAAAGAAAGTAAGCCGTTCCCCCTTTCAAGCACAAGTCTCCTTATATGGTTCTATCGAGTTTAAACATCTGTTAACGAGTTTAAATGACACCAAGTCTTTAAACTTGGTTAAGGAAGGAGGAGCCCGTGGTTCTTTAATCTCCATCTTGAGATTAGTGTGCACAGGCAAAAGCCTTTCTGACTTAATTTGCTCCTTAGCTGACCTGAGAATGACAATGACTTACTGAGTGCAGAGGTAGCCACTAAGAAAGGCACCTAAAGCTGAGTAGTTATGGCACATGCCTTTAAGCACTCAGGAGACAGAGGCAGGTAGATCTCTATGAGTTTTGAGTCCAGCCTGGTCTACAAAGGATTGCCAGGACAGCCAGAGAAAGCCTATTTTGAAAAAAAAAAGAAAGAAAGAAAACAAAAAATGAAAAAAGGAAAGAAATAAATATTTCTACTATAAAATGTTTTATAATGTTCCATACATATAATACATATCATGATAAAATTAATATGTGTCATGCTATCTCCCAGTTTGACTATATTCTATCCCAAGTCACAAACAAAACCCTAAAAATTTATCAAACTTTTGGAGAATAACTATCTGGTAACAAGTAAAACATCAAACTTAGAACATTCCTTCCTTAGCAGTATTGATATTAAAAAGAGATTAAATAGAAAGAAATAATGAAACTTAATTTTTTTTTCATCTAACAAAAGAGAAACAAAACAAATACACAATGTATTACATATGTTATAAATATCTTCATACTCGTAGCATAAAAATAATTTAGAAACAGCTTTAAGAAGATAATTAGAATGTCAGTAGTCCATGTAAGAAAGCAGAATTTAAACAGAAGTAAAACTAGCACGCATTTTTCTTCTAAATACTAATTGATTTGATAAATACACAGATAGCAATTAGATAAGCCGAAATGGAAGATTTTGAATAAATTTCTGTACAGAAAACTTGCTTTAAAGTACCCAGCTAACATCAGCTGTGTGTGGGAGTGAGCATTATACTCACAGAAAAGATATGTCCATACGAGCTTAAAGTAGTATGATATGTTTATATGTGTTTTATTGTATATATGGATGGTGAAGTTATTAAACCAAGCATTAATCAAATATTTTCATGAAAATGTTGTCTTAGAGCTACTTTACAAGGGGTCAGTTTGTATTAAAGTGTTTTTAAAATTATGTTCTACAAACGACAGTAAACGGACTCAGCAGGTTGCACTTACGGATTTATTCACACACCCGCGTATATAACACAATAATAATTAAAGAAAAAGAGAACATGAACTTGAGAGGGAGTAGAGCAGACATGGGAACAGTTTCAGGGAGGAGAAGGAGGATTACATTTTAAATAAAATTCAAAAAAGTTAACAAATAAAGGAAAGTCAGGCATTCCAGTAGATGCCTGTGATGTTAGCACTAGGAAGACTGAGGCAGGAAGTGAAGCAGAAAGTCTCAGGATGAAGAGGGACCCATCATCTGTGCTGTGAGCTCCAGAAAGAACTGGGCTGTAGAGAGTAAGACTGCCTCAAGCAAAATCACACAACAAGCAGAAATAAGGTGTTCCTTCTGCCTCTGGATCGTTTCATTTCTGATTCTGGACCCCAGGCACACCTTGAAAAGTGTCCTCTCCTCTTCTGCCAGGTACACATTTGAACTAAGCAGAAGGACTCAGGTTCCAGAAGTATTCCTCAGCAAAGTGCTGGAGACCACGCTGAAGACCCTCAGGGAGTGCTGTGACAGCCTGGACTCCGCAGCCTGTTTCAGCACTCAGGTAGACTTTGCTAAGTTTCTTTATCCATAATGTGGGCCAAGATTGGCATACTGAAGATTACGGATCAAACCTGGTCTACTGCATACTTACATATTTCCTGTACGTTAATGATGAAAACGTGGTTTATGGTATATTTGTGCTTACTGTGGGGAAAAAAAGTCAAAGAAAGATTGATAATTAAGTAAAATTCAATTTGCAGTGGCCATCGAAACGCATTGGAGGACCAGCACGCACTTTGTCATATGTGCTTTTTTTCTCTGCTACTGTGAGAGAAGGATATCTGGAATAGAGATCATATATGGTCTACAAAGGCTAGTATTTTACTAACTGGCTTTATGCAAACAAGAAGGAAAGAAAGAAAGAAAGAAAGAGAGAAAGAAAGAAAGAAAGGAAGGAAGGAAGGAAGGAAGGAAGGAAGGAAGGAAGGAAGGAAGGAAGGAAGGAA
>NW_026585690.1:3473061-3476495 GCF_907164565.1 Psammomys obesus
GAAGGAAGGAAGGAAGGAAGGAAGGAAGGAAGGAAGGAAGGAAGGAAAAGAAAGAGTGTTTGTTGATACCTTGGGCAGGGAGATGTAATTCTGATCTAATGGCCTCATGGGACAGTATTTATACACAAGGGATGCTGATGAGTAATATTTATTTTACAGAGTCCCCTGCTGAAGAACCAACTAAATTCCTTCATTGAAAAGGGGCAGGAAATGTGTGCAGATTATTCTGAGAACACATTTACTGAGTACAAGAAAAAGTAAGTGGCTGGTTTTGTGGCCTCATCCTCCAAATGTGTCTGTTGTGCTTGCCCAGTTCTGTGATAGAGAAGTAGAGGTGAAAATTTAGGATGCTGTGAGGGAAAGATGAAGAAGGTTTGCAATTTTAAATGTTTTAAATTTTAAATGTTTCCAGGGCACGGGGTATGTCATCGGCCTTAGGTGAGTGGCCAATTAGAACATGGCCACAAGAATATAAACTATCTGCAGGGGCTTGATTCAAAATGGCAACATGAGCGTATAGTTGGTCATGTTATCTGGAGTTATCGGCCGATGTTTGTTCTCTGACAAGAACTGAGGTTTCATGCTGGTCTGAAGCCAGCCATCACCAGTATGTGTTCCTTATGAACTGGAAATAAACATGCTGCCTATCAATAACATGGTGCAACAGTTATTTTTCTCAATTAAAGAGGAAGCGTTTCACTGTAAGTAGAAATTAACAATAAAATAACTGGCCATAAAAATGAAAGACAAATTTTATGACTTCCTTGTTTTTTTATCACTGAGTAATATTCCATTGTGCAGATGTACCACAATTTCTCTATCCATTCCTCAACTGAGGGGCTACTCAACGATAAAAAACAAGGAAATCATGAAATTTGCAGGTAAATGGTGATACCTAGAGAAGATCATCCTGAGTAAGGTATCCCAGAAGCAGAAAGACACATAGGGTATATACTCACTCATAAGTGGATATTAGACATATAATATAGGATAAACATACTAGAATCTGTACACCTAAGGAAGCTAATCAGGAAGGAGGACTCTGGCTAAGATGCTCAATCCCCATTCAGAAAGGCAAAGAGGATGGACATCAGAGGAGGGAGAAAACAGGGAACAGGACAGGAGCCTACCACAGAGAGCCTCTGAAAGACTCTACCCTGCAGGGTATCGAGGCAGATGCTGAGACACATAGCCAAACTTTGGGCAGAGTGCAGGGAATCTTATTAAATAAGTGGGAGATAGTAAGACCTGGAGAGGACAGGAGCTCCACAAGGACAGCAACAGATCCAAAAAGTCTGGGCACAGGGGTCCCAGACTTTTCTGAGACTGATGCTCTAGCCAACGACTCTTTGTGGAGATAACCTAGAACCTCTGCAAAGATATAGCCCATGGCAGTTCAGTGTCCAAGTAGCTTCCCTAGTAAAGTAAACAGGAACTGTCTCTGACATGAATTCAGTGGCTGGCTCTTTGATCACCTCCCCCTGGGGGGGGGGGGGACAGCTTTACCAGGCCACAGAGGAAGACAAAGAAGCTAGTCCTGATGAGACCTGATAGGCTAGTGTCAGATGGAAGGGGAGGAGGACTTCTCCTATCAGTGGACTGGGAGAGGGACATGGGAGGAGATGAGGGAGGAAGGGTGAGATTGGGAGGGGAGGAGGGAGGGAGGTATGGGGAGGGATACAAAGTGAATAAACTGTAATTAATAAAAATAAAAATAATTAAATAATAAAAAAATGAAAGACAGTGACGGGTCCTTGGAAGAAAATCTCTAGAAAGACTGTGCCGTCTTCCATCTTGTTTAATAAATGTCCACTTTAAATCAGTGAGAGTATAGGACTCAAATAAACACACAGATTCCCAAAAAGATTTTGTTAAAGAGCCACAGAACAGGCCGTCTCCTCAGGGATCCCTGTGAAATCCTCCTTAGTAGGTGTAAGTCTTGTTCTATAAAGCATTTTCCCTCATTACCCCGCGCTGCTCGCTATGGGTGTAAGAACCCATTTCTTGGAGAAAGTGATAAACCAAGCTAAGTGGCCCACCATGAAGGTGAAAGTGGCACCAAGATCATAAATAGTTCAAGCTGGAAAACAGCAAGAGGTGTCGAGTCCTGTCGACATCTTGAAAGTAAACTATTGAAACACCTGGGAACAACAGCCAATGGGTTCTGCTCCTACTTCAGTGTGTTCACATAGTTGAGTTCCAAAGTCAGGAAAATGAAGCACACAAAAGCAAAAGCATGAACTGAAACCAAGTCCACCGAAGGACACATTTTTAAAGGAGCTTGAAATTTAACGATGGAGAGGAGGGAAAATAGAAAAATTCATCACCTGTGTTGAAATAATAAGCTACCAAAAGGGGAATGATCAGCTTTCAGATTCAGTGGCAACTTCCGTTTGCTTGCACGACTTTGAACAAGGCATAGATTTCAATTCTAACTTCAGTGTGGCTCACCCAGAATCCATTTCACAAACAGGGTTTCCTAAGACAGGCAAGTAGTTCTGTTTCCACTTTACATTATCTGAAAGAGCTGTCACTTTGTTTAAGCGACGTCTCTACAATTCCTCCAGCTCAACCTTACAGAGAACTGTTATGTTTTGTTTTGTTTCAGACTGGCAGAGCGACTGAGGACAAAAATGCCCAATGCCTCTCCAGCAGAGATGAAAGACATGGTGGACAAGCGCTCGGACTTCGCCTCCAAGTGCTGCTCCGTAAACTCACCCCCTCTGTACTGCAGCTCACAGGTAGGAAAGCCTCACCTCTGCTTCTCAGGGCGAGAGCACTCCAGAACTCCGGCGCTCCGTCACTTGTTCTGAATGTTCCTGAAGTGTGCGCCCATGTGACGGACTTTCCAGAGTGGTGGTGACCTGGCTGGTCGCCTCGGTAAAGAAGAGTCAGGGAAACAGTTTCCAGGTTGTACTCTCTGAGAAGCAAAGGGAGATGTCTGCAAAACGTGTGAAGTGTTGCAAGCTTTGAGAGACGAGGTTTGTCTTGTCTCTGTTGGGTGGGTGTGGGTTCTTTGATTGTGGTTGCCCACTCTGGGACCCAGCCAAGGGTGGAGGGTGTGGGGTCCCTGGTCGAGAATCGTTCTGCAGGTAAGGGGAGCCACAAACGGCTAGAGGGGACAGAAGAAAAGGCTGAGAGGACTCATCAGAAAGAACCTGGGAGACTCCGGGTCAGCACCTCAGCACCGAGAGGCTGAGTCCCCAGGGGATGGATAAAGGCTGGTGAAGGCCCCATGCCCAGGAGTGTTTAGCCAACACAAATGACTCCATGTTCTCTCGTGTGCTTTTTGTTTTGTTTTGTTTTTGTCTTGTTGATTCTTTGCAGTTGGTTTTGATTTTTGTTTTTTTTATTGCTTTTTTCCCTAGAGGAAAGAGGACAGAGAGAGAATGAATGAATGAATGAATGAATGAATGAATGAATGAATGAATGAA
>NW_026585690.1:3476505-3562869 GCF_907164565.1 Psammomys obesus
GAATGAATGAATGAATGAATGAATGAATGAATGAATGAATGAATGAAATTGGCTGTTAGGGACTCAGGGAGGGTCTGGGAGAAGTTGGAAGTGGAGAAACAATATTCTTAAAATATATGAAAAATTTTTAAGAAAAATTTTTGAAAAATAAAGACAAGGTTTGTGAATGCAGTCAATACAGGGAACATGGAAGTGATTTGCGATCTGTGGGTTATAACCCAGGAACGGGTTCTAAAAATGAAAAGAAGAAGAAGAAGAAGAAGAAGAAGAAGAAGAAGAAGAAGAAGAAGAAGAAGAAGAACAGTGAAAATGTCACAGGCCTCTTTACATGCGGCACACATCACTTTATGAGCATTTCTTTCGTGTGTGTGTGTGTGTGTGTGTGTGTGTGTGTGTGTGTGTAGCTATTATATACATATACATACAGGAAGGTAGCCTGATTAACAGAAATTCTTGTAGAGAAGCAGGACAACCCCGTTTCTTATATTTTAACTATAAAAGGCTATCTTTAATATGTTTTAGTATAATAAGGAAATGGACACATAGGTGCTTATTCACCGTAAGAATTACTTTGTAAAGAAAGATCTTTTTAATGTTAAAGTGGTAATCTTTTTTAAATATCAACCTTTTCTTCAAACACTATCAGTTGGCTCTCACTCTTCCTCTGCCCCTTCCTCCTCTCTCTTTCCTTGAAACATGTGGCCACAGCTTTTGCATCAATATTTTTTTAACTTTGTACAAGAGATGATCTTATATGCAGCGTTTCCCTATTAACCACTACTAAGATGTGTTGGTTGTCTCCTACACACACACACACACACACACACACACACACACACACACACACATCTAGTTAGTTAGTTAGTTAGTTAGTTAGTTAGTTAGTTAGTTAGTTAGTTAGTTAGTTATAGAGCCCAGTTTAGCCTCACTGATGTTAGACCTGGCCTATACTGACTTACAAGATATTGAAGGATTATTCTCATATCTCAGTTGACAAATCTGTACCTGCCTTACTCCCCCAGATGTGTGCTGGCAGTTGTCAGAAGACAGGAATCCCACTTGTACTCATTGTGCCTATTGCTCTCCAGCAGCCATTTAACTTATTTAGAAGACACCAAAGGTCAGAGTAGCACTGCATTTTGTTTTGACCTTAATTGAATGTTTAACAGTCCTGGGACCTTGGTCATTGTCCCTGCTCCATTTCTAGACCTTGGTGAGAACAATTGAACAGAACACATCTGCCCCTTGGAGTCAGAAAATGGCTGCTATTGATAGAGTTGTTCCCTAAAATCTAGCAAACAGAAACAACTGCCAATAGCCAAGTGTGAGCTAGGATGACAAACTGCAGTTATGTCTGGTTTCTACCAGACATTTGGGCAAGAATCTTATTCCCTGATGAGGTTTCAAAATGCAGTACATCTTTTATGATCCAGTAGCCTACAAGGAAAGTGCTTGATAAACTATAGAACATTCTGTTTCCTCATCAGATCGACGCTGAAATGAGAGACACCCTGCAGTCCTGATACAGTGCGTATGTGCTGTCTTGGGTAAGTACATGTAAATCACCGAAGAATCTAGAACTGTATCACCTATTTTATAAGTCACAGAATGCAACTCTTTGTCAGAGAAAGCCCACTAGTCTCTAGTGAAAGACTTGAATACAAGCTGAATTCTTTTGTCTCTGGGTATTCTCATCCCCAGTTACACCTCTGATATATTTTTTTTTCTTTTTTACAGTTGACAGACACATTCTATTTTATACTTTAGTGTTACCATAACTGGAATTGTCATCTCGACATCTGTCTTCTGAGTTATCTCTTATACAGTTAACAGGCCCATTCTATTTCCTACTTTAAAATGGTATCATAACTGGAGTTGTTATCTTGACATTTATCTTCTTGGGAGAGGCTTTAAACCCACAAACTGATGATTTATTGGACAGGGAGTAAGTTTTTCAATCCTATAAAGCCAGGCTTTTATTTTTCCTGGAAGAAATCAGACTAGTGTTCGCTGGGGTGCCAAGACAAAAGAATTTCTTTACCTTATAGGTGAAAATAGTTTAGATACTAGAATCACAGCCTGCACAGACTGTTCACCATGTGACAAAGACCCGAGAAATAACACTTAGATTAGGTATGTTCGTATCTTCTGTCTCCTCCTCTCACCAAGACATAAACTCCATGTTCATAGTAGGAGGTGAAGATTTTTCTGAGTATTTTTAGAAAAGAAAAAAAAACAAGGGCAAATGTATTTTGCCACAATGCAAACGAAATTTTTATATACAAAAATAAAACCAAAACAAAACTAACAACCTAAAAACAAAATAACAGCAAAAAACAAAACAACAACAACAAAACAAACCCAAACAAACTCATACCCAAAATGGTGTCTTACTAAAGTATAAAACATTGAACTGTTATCTCAATTCTATGACCAGGGGCATTAGTGTTCAGTTTTCCATAATTTTAACATAATACCCAAGATAATCAACTTATTAAAAGAAAAGGTCGGTTTCGTTTCACTATTTGAGGTGTTCTGTCCCATAAATTTCATGTAGTTCCACTGCTTTTAGGCTTCTGTGCAGGTGTCATATGACAGCAATGGGGAACACACAGCCTAGCAAACTGCTGGCCTCATGATCAGAAACCAAAGAGAGAAAGAGGAAGAGCCTGGTGTCCCATATTCTGCTTTACGGGCACACTGATCCTCATTGACCGTCTCCCCACAAGCCACCCTGGGGCCTGTCCTTCTCGGGGTTTCTACTGCTGTGATGAAATACCATGAACAAAAACAAGTTGGGGAGGAAAGAGTTTATCTGGTTTACACTTCCACATTGTAGCTCATCGCCAAAGGAAGCCGGGACAGAGACTCAAATGTGACAGGAACCAGGAGGCAGGAGCTGATGAAGAGGCGATGGAAGGGCACTACTTACTGGCTGGTTCAGTACCCCATGGCATTTCTCAGCCTACTTTCCTACAGTGTCTAGGACGGCCATCCCAGGCATGGTCCCGCCCACAGCGGGCTGGCCCACCCCCATTGATCACTAATTAAGAAAATGCCCTCCAGGCTTGTCTACAGCTCAGTAATATGGAAGCTCCTCTCAGAAGATTTTAGCTTGCAGCAAGCTGACCTAAAACTATCCTGCATACGACCACATTACCTCTGTGGGATAGCCAAAACCCAAACCATACTAAGGGCTGTTCCCTATCGCGTCTCTTTTTCTCTGACAGCAATTATTCCTGTAGAGCAGACAGGCCTCACTCAACCCTGTCCTTGGCATAGCAATGTTTGCTCTGGGTATTGGGAACTCCTTCCCTTTAAATTCTAAAGACCCCATCCCCGAGGGCTATAAAGGTTATATGGGTCATGCTAGACAGGTTTATCTGTACCATGAAAACAAAAATAATATGACCTTGAATGCACCTGACATTTCTTTAATGCACCATTTATTCCCATTTTCTCACAGACCTAGAAGTTGGACCGCTCTGAAAAATTGCCACTGACAGCCAAATCAGCCCAAGACCACAGGAGGGTCACCAAGATGATTACATCTTCCCAAGCTACAATGTTTGTGATAAATTATTAAAAATAAATTGAAATGCAGTGCAAACCCTCAGTACAACGGAGAGTGACGTTCGCCTTTGGAATGGTTGCTGAGTGATCCACACAACTCTAGCCAGGCACAGAAGCTAGGCTTCTCACTAGACCTCTGCTGTTTCTGTAAAAGACTCCCAGCATCAGCACCAACTCTACCATCCCCAGCAGGCTCAGCTCCATTCCCTGACAATTCTTCGGACTTCATAGGTGCCATCAAGGAAAAGTTAGTTTGCTTGCTAACAAACAGCCTGAAAATATCACTTCTTAAAAGCAAAATATCTCAGGGGAGCACCCTCTCATGTCCTGCTGTGAATTGCAGCAGTTAATTCTATAGTAGCTACACACCTTGCAAATGAAAATTCTCCTGAGCATGAATGGAGAGGGGAGGTTTGTGGTTTGATTTTGCTTTGCTTTAATTTTGGTTTGGGCTTTTACTTTTGCTAGTGACTCCCGGGAACAATATGGCAAAGTAAGTTCTGGAATATCACAAATTTTCAGTTTAGCTTGATTTATCATGTCCTTAAAATATGCATGAATTTGTGTGTGTGTGTGTGTGTGTGTGTGTGTGTGTTCTTTGGTCTGAGAAAATAAAGGTCCCCTGATTCTATATTCTTCCTGGAAAACAGATATATTTTTTGAAATAAATAAGTCTGTGAAGCTAATAAATGCCTTCCCTATATAGAGTTAATTGCAGTAGGGAATTTGAAGTCATCTCATGGCAGATGTAGTTACACAGGAAAAATGAGATGTACTATTTGGCATATACAATAAAAACTGAGTTAAGCACAATCAACACTGCCATTCTCCAAGATTCTCATTAATCAAACCGTGTGAAGTGCCTGCACCTTTGCCAACGGGATGGAACGTCAGCGGCCTCTGTGGTAGAAAGTGTACCCCAGATTTGTGGGATACAAAGGTTCCAAACTGAGAAAATAACTTCAAATGGCATCCTTGAGGTGCCACAAGGTCAAAAACCAACTATCTACTACAAAGCAGGGCAACACTTCAGACTTTTGAAAAATTATTTTTCACAAAAACAAGGCCTTATTAAGGTTTCAAATAATTCCAAGTAGTAGATCATTGATTAAATGTGAGAGGACAGACTCTGAAAGGAGCTAGTGCTCAAGGTCATAGGAAGCAGAAAGCAGGACAGATTGACCTCCCAATTAACACTGCCTATAAGATTACTGGGCATATCTGAAGGACAGATTATTGAATCAAATTTGCCTGGAAGACATACCAGCCATAATTTATTGTATATACGTGGCCATTTCCCAGATTTATTTATCTGCTAGCCCCTTTGTGTGAGTACTGTCCAGAATTATTGCGCTGTCAATTTGGGGAAAATCACTCCCTGTTTTTAGATGAGAAATTGCACTCACAAATCATTTACAAACTACTGCAAACAGCTTCCGTTTAGTCCCCTATCTCTCTGCTTGATTAGGTAGAACTGCACACTTTTGTCCCCAAGTGGCCGGTAAATTTTACATAGATAACTGAAGTGGTGGGCTTTGTTGCTCTCATCTTCACTGTGTTTTCTTATGTTAAGAATCACCGACTCGAATGTTCCAGCATTTTAGCATGAGTTGTAGGTGTAGCTGTTATGTCCATAATCACATCCTTGCCGTTTCAACTCCCATGAGGCAGTTGTCTTTTGATGGGGTAACCCCTCAGTGCTGCCCAACATTAAGGGGTGATTTCCCATCTTCAACTAAGGTCAACCATAAATGATTCCACTAGGCAATTTGTTTTATATAAGCTTTCACTAATTTATAACTTCAGGGATCAACTTTATTCGAATCCTTGCTGGAGAGACTATTGTGTTTCTAAGAATTGACATGAGTTACACCAGGGTTCTTCTAGGAGATGACAGTGGATATATTTGTTTTAAGGTATTGGCTTATCCCACTGTGAAGCTGGTAAGTCTACCATCCTTAGGCCAGGCTGACAATATAGACACTGGAGAAGGATTTTGGCAGCACAGACTTTAGATAGAATCCGTCCTTGCCTGGAAACTTCTGTTTCATCTCTCAGGATGTGCAACGAATTGGCTGTCTCCTTCCTTTACTTGACGTTGGCTGATGGTAAATGTTAATCATACTACAGCGTGATTTTACCAAATTCTCACCAAAGTCTGCTCAGGCTAATGTATAAAACTCAGCAAGCACAGAGCTTTCTGTTGGCATCCTTCGTAGAGTTTAAAGTCTTTTATATTGCAGTTCTTACCATGCTCTCTGCACACTTAGATCATAACACTGGAAGTTCTCACATGTGGCCTTAATGGTCTTACACACTCTCCACAATGATTAGCTTATTATTATCCTCAGGATGAAATTCTTCAGAAGCAAGGCTGGAGTTTTAATTTTTAAAACATGGGAAAATCTTTTTATACCTTTTTAATTAAAGGGCAATAACCTAAAGCAACACAAGAATTTGATCAGATTTGACATTTATCAATTTCCATTGGGAAAGAAATAGCTAGAAGGAACCAAAGAGGTTAGTATGGTTGCCTGTTAGGTCTTTGGTCCTCCTTCAGAGAGCCTTACCTGCAGCCCAGCTCTGCCTCACATTAGATTTCTGAAATACAAAGTTCTTCCCTCGCAAGCCTCCCCTCAGAGGTTCAGATTTGATCAGGCTTGAGAAAGACCTATCTTAGCCAAACTGGAAAAGGGGAAATGTCTGAGAGCAGCCAGCTCATCGCTCTCACCTGTTGGCTCAGTGGCTGATCATACTTCAGCAAGGGTGAGCGCATACAGTTGAATTATCTGCAGCTGCCACTGCGCTGTCAACATTTGTCCTTAGTGACACACTGACACTTTCATCTTCCACTAAGCATTCCCAATCATGGGTAATCAAATATAAAAAATATTTTCTTTTCCACCTTTCTTTCTCTTTCTTTCTTTCTTTCTTTCTTTCTTTCTTTCTTTTTCTTTCTTTCTTTCTTTCTTTCTTCCTTCCTTCCTTCCTTTCTTTCTCTCTCTCTCTCTCTCTCTCTCTCTCTCTTCCTTCCTTTCTTTCTTTCTTCTCTTTAGTTACTTAGTTTGTTAGTTAGTCAGTTATTTTGGTTGTGAACCAAGCCATCTCTCCAGCTCATGTGCTCCTAATTCACTCCTACTTTCATAACTTAAGTTTACTGGCAAGCATCTGCTACCTGTCTGAATATTAGAGGTAGAGATTTTCATAATTTTCTAGCCTATAAAGAAGCTTTTTTGAAGTGTAAATTAAATGCTTGGCCCCACAGTCTTCGAGATCAGAATGGGTTATTAGACCTGTTGTATGCTGTACCATAAAGACTCGGAACTTAACCTATTTCAAATAAAGCCCTTTGCCTCCACCCTGTGGATGACATGTCTAACTGCAGGTAACTACAGAAAAGGATTCTGAAATAACATCTTTTCCATTATTCTAAAGTTTACTGATTTGGTACATTTACACAATGGAATACTACTCAGCAATTAAAAACAAAGAAATCCTGAAAATTGCAGGCAAATGGTGGGATCTAGAAAAGATCATTCTGAGTGAGGTAACCCAGAAGCAGAAAGACACACATGGGATATAATCACTTATAAGTGGATATTAGACATATAATATAGGATAATTATACTAAAATATGTACACGTTAAGAAGCTAAGCAAGAAGAAGGACCCAGGGTAAGATGATCAAACCTCATTCAGAAAGGCAAACGAGATGGACATCAGAAGAGGGAGAAAACAGGGAACAGGACAGGAGCCTATCACAGAAGGCATCTGAAAGACTCTACCCAGCAGGTTATCAAAACATATGCTGAGATTCATAGCCAAACTTTTTGCAGAGTGCGGGGAATCTTGTGAAGAGGGGGGGGGGGGAGATGGAGGGACCTGGAGGGGACAGGAGCTCCACAGGGAGAACAACAGAACCAGGAAGTCTGGGCTCAGGGGTCTTTTCTGAGACTGATACTCCAAACAAGGACCATGCATGGAGATAATTTAGAACCCCTGCACAGAAGTAGCCCATGGCAGCTCAGTGTCCAAGAGGATTCCTCAATAATAGGAACAGGGACTGTCTCTGACATGAACTCATGGGCTGGCTCTTTGATCACCTCCACCTGAAGGGGGAGCAGCCTTACCAGGCCACAGAGGAGGACAAGGAAGCCAGTCCAGATGAAACCTGATGGACTGACTGGGGTCAGATGGAAGGGGAGGAGGACCTCCCCTATCATTGGACTGGGGGAGGGGCATGGGAGAGGAACAGGGAGGGAGAAGGGTGGGGTTGGGAGGGAGGAGGGTGGGATTGGGAGGGTATGGAAGAGAAGGCTGCAGCTCAGTTGCAGGGTGAATAAACTGTAATTAATAAAAATTAAATTAAATTTTTTAAAAAATTACTATACAAAGTATTATGCTATACTAATTTGTTTTGTTGATCCTTGCCTCTCCTCTTCTCCCAGTCCCTTTGTCCTGTCTAATACTCTTTCACTGCAAGTAGCCTCCTTTTGCCTTTCATGTCATACATAGTCCATTCTCCCCAGTTCCTCAATAACTCTCTTTTCCCTCTCACTGTCCCTTTTCACTTTCACTACTTTTACCCATATTCACACATACTTCAGATGGTTTAGTGTTGACTATTTTATTAAGATATGATATGATATAGATAGTGAATGTATATGCATGCACAAATAAATAACATACATGTTATAATTTTAACATAAATGTTAAAATAGATCTTAATAGTCAACACTGAACCATCTAAAATACATTTTGCACTGTAACTGTTTACAAAAGCATGAAAAGCAGCTAGCAAGAAAAAAATTTCCCCACTCTTATTCTCTGTGATTAATTTTTAATATTGTCAATTTCACCACTTTTCACACACAAAACAAATGTGTTCCACTCAGATTTTTTTTTTTACTTACTTCCTGTTTCTAAGGCTGTTCAAATTTTTATAAATCATTAGATCTCTTTTGTCTCTTAAAAGATAACACTGCTTAGTGCAGTGGTGTACTCCTGTAATCCCAGCACTCAAGGAGGCAGATGCAGGCAGATCTTTGTGAGTTCAAGGCCACCCTGGTCTACAAAGAAAGTCCAGGACAGCCAAGGCTACACAGAGAAACTCTGTCTCAAAAAAAATTTTTTTGAGACAAAAAGAAAAAGATAATTTTGCTCTTGGGGACAGGAGCTAGCTAGAGGTAGTGAATTTTCCTAGCATGCAGGAAGCTCTAGGTTCACTGCCCAACACAAGCACAAAATTCTTTGCCAGTATAAGATAATAAAAAATGGTTTTTAAACAATACTAACACTTCATTTGATAGACTTTATTGGTGTGTGTGTGTGTGTGTGTGTGTGTGTGTGTGTGTATGTGTGTGTATAGTTTTTCAACCTGTGGCCTCATCTAATATTTACCAAAATCACTGGAAGATAACCTAGGTCCTATCACATGGAACTTCCAGGCGGTTGTGTTATCAGTGAGATAACAATGGCACAAGCTGGTGGACGGCAAAGACTTATCAGAGAGCCCATTCAGCACTTTTCCTTGAATCAGAAAACTGCTCAACCCTCTGTGACTGTGCTGTGAAGCTGCCGCCTAGCAGCTTGCTACCTGGAAAGAGCAGTTAGGTCAGTAATAGCTATGGACAGTTAAATGCACTAGCAAACAGCAACAAGCAAAATCCAAGGGTGGCTGGGCCAGCATGCCTGCTCTAGCTGCGATCACAGTGTGATCAGCCAAAGCTTCCTTAGACACCATTCCAGTCACGTGTTCAGCCCTGAGGCTGGGGAGAGTCAAGCAAATAGTATCTGGAAAGCATATGGCTCCATGATGGTCTCTTCCCATCGCAGCCTCAGGCCAGCCAGGCATTTCACATGGTGGCTGATGGCTTCCAGAGTGAGCTTCCTACAGCAGTTTTCCTTTCTAGTTGAGTTTCAGACCTCAGATTGCGTTCTTTCCATCTCTATTCTAGTCACCAAGTAAGTCCAAAGACTAATTCAAGTCAAGGGAAGAAGAAACTGGCTGTGCAATTTGATAAGCGAAGTAGCAAAAAGTTTGCGTTCTTACAATGCAAACACACAATATGTTCAGTAACTCAGATGTTAGATGAGGACACTGGGGCACCAAAGGGGCTAACTAGCCCTTTGAAGGTTAATTGCTAGGAAATACAAGCAACAATAGGATGCATTGGCAGCTTCATACCGGAGTATGATGAGCTTAAGTTCTATACATGTCCTCTCAACACTGAAACTGGATGCTGGATACATGCAGACAATTTTGAGCAGTGTTTTGACATCCAGTACAACTATAACATAAAAGCTTCTCAAGAAAATGAGATCCAGTGAGGCTATGTCTTGCAGAATACAGATCTTTATACATTTCCAAGGCTTTTAGTCAGCATTTATCAAGCTTAGTACTAAGTATTAAAATGGCTTATGCACTGTCTTTATGCAGGAAGGCATGTAGATGAATGAACTAGGGAAGGAGGAGAGAACGGATGTCACAAGAAGCTAGAGAAGCACTGAGGGTAAAATAAGGGGGAAACCAGCCCACCTCAGTTTCCAGACTTGAATAGTGGGGCAGGCACTTTGGGGTAGAATGGTATTCTCTCTCTCTCTGCTGTCCAGTCAGCTCCAAGGAAATCACCTTGGCGTCTGGTTCCAGGAGTCCATCAGCTGTCCCTTCTCCTCTTGCATCTTACCAGCCAAGTCAGTTCTTCCGACTTTCCATTTAAGAGTTGAAGCTCAGGACCAGAAAAACAATTCCTCCTTCACTGGTCTCTCACTATTAGTTGTTTGGTTCACTGTTTTGTTAACTTTCACGATGAATGGGAAGATGACATATCACATAATTAAAATAAATCATGCTGCCACCATCTACTCAGGAAAATCGACCAGGGCCAACAGGAAAGGAGGCATATAGTGGCTTCTGCAGACTGGTGGAGAGGAGGCATATAGTGGCTTCTACCTCCATCTCTGGACTTATCCTTATATTGTTGGCCATCCTACTTCCACACAAACTTCCCTGAAGGGCTCTAAGGCTCTGAAACATGGTCATGGTTCCTAGTTTCATATTACCTTTCAATGCATTTGTGTAACTGCATTTCATGTGCTTAACGTCCAAATTTGGTCTAGTAATTTAAAATCATTTCAATGTATTGTCCTCTTTCCCAGAAATATTTGCTTTTGAAAATACCACATGGGCTAGAAGAAGAATCCATAGGAATCAATATATTATAAGGTTTTGTTGTACATAGATGGGAGAAACTATTATAGACCAGGACACTCTCCCAAAGTCCAACTCCCAAGAGATGCACAAGTCCTTTCTGTTCAGCCAACCTTGTTGGTATCCTTTCCACCTTACAGAATTTTTTCAAGTGCTCTCCAAGGCTTGAAAGATGTCAATTTTGACTCTCTTTGAAGATGTCAATTCGTAGAAACGTGTAAACAAATGAAAAACAAATACTTTAAGTTGTTTTGAGACAGGAAGGATGAGAGTGAGGTTCAAAAATACTAAGCAATTGGAATGGCATCTGCCCTCACTAATCAGAGTAGGGTGCCACAAATTAGGATGATGGCCATGAGCAACTGGTTCAGTCATAAGGAGGCTGCTTGGCTGAACACTAGGCTGTTGGGAAACAGAATGGCTAAAGGGGCTGGAGAAATCCTTGGAGAAAGAAGGCAGGACAGAAAGCAGGAGAAAGAAGGCAGGACAGAAAGCAGGAGGGTCTCACACCCTTCACTCACTTGGGAAGTTCCTATGTCAACACTTTCATTTTTAGATTCTAAAGTTCCGAATGTAAGAGAGCACTGCTACTGCAGGTGAGATAATCTAAACACACTTGAAATCAAATAAAAGCTTCTAAAGAGGTCTGACAATGTATGTCCCACGTCAGCAATCTAGAAAGCAGTTTTAAATATAAGCTTAAATACTATAGGATTCATCCAATGAAAACAAACAACCAGTTCAAATTAAAAATAAAGGTAGGCAAACTCATTCTTAGAGGGGAAAACTAATTTTTATCTGTAAGTTTTCTAACCTACCTAACATAGTTTGTTGTCATTTGTAAGTTTCCAGCTATGAAGTTTGAAGCTAAGCCAACCATCAGTCACAACCATCACTTGAGTTATTTCCGAGTAAACAACAGAGACTCAGAGTTTGAGCAGGCTTCAGCTACTGGCTCAAAATGCTGAAATGATTCCCCAGTAATAATCAAAGTGGTGAGTAACTTTAATTTGAATTTATTCAAACAAATTCATCCCTCTAATCCGTTGTCTATCCCAGAGTCAGCTTTTAATGGTGCAGCTGCATTGCAAACCATTTCCAGGGGTCTTGATCAGACACAGTGGACAAATTCCTGGTGGGTAAAAATTCTTTAAAGTGTTGCTGTCACAATTTGGATAGAAATGCCACTTACCAAGGGAGATGCACAACCATTTATTTTTCATGTCTTGTTGTCCCTAAAACACAACTATGAAACTAAAATGTGCTGTGATCTCAATATTTGTATTAAAAAAAAATACCAGTTCTCTCAGGAGCCTGTCTATGACACTGGTCACTCTAGCCTCTGCATTATGGGGGATGACAAATGAATGGGAAAGGAGGTCTCTCAAGGTGCCAACAGTGAATATCCGCTCATAATCATCACCTTTCAATAGTCAGAGGTCTGCGGGAAAACAAAAAAACACAAAACAAACAAACAAACAAAAACCTGTAGAGTTCCCAGTCTCTAAACTTGAAAACCTATAAAATCCTAGCCTTTCCTTTCCATTGCTTTGAAATACAGCACTGTCATCACAGCCAGTCAAAAGCTAGTGTGAGCACCTTATACTCTAGTGCACAATTTAGCAAATTCGGAATAAGGTTCAAGTTTCACACTCCATCCCTGTCATACTCATTAAGAAAAGACTCCTTTCATCCTCTACATAAACTGTAAAGAACACAGATGATGGAGAGATTTGCAGAGTTAGGTACTTTCATTTGTACCCACATAATTAAATCGATGTATTATTTTTGTTTAACTCTAGTGCAGCCAGTGTAAATAAATCATCATCTCTCTCTCTGTCTCTCTCTCTGTGTCTGTCTGCCTTTCTTTCTCTCTTTTTCTCAAGTTTAAAACATTTCTTATTGACTTGGTACAATCCATATGTTAAAGAGAGTGCTAAGTATTTAAGTATATTGACTCTATTACATACAGAAATTGTTCAGTGTAGTAGTTATCACCACTGTACATATGAGGCAATTTCAGCCTTAGAAAAATAAATGAAGCGAGGCTGTCTTCTTTAGATATGTTTGTATTAAATGTTAAGGCTAACAACCAAAACCTTGTTTGTTTGGGTTTTTTTTTTTATTATTAATTCTTTGAAGATTTCATTCCGTGTATTTTGATCACAGTTATCACCACCCCCATTTCTGCTCCCAATTCCTCCTCCCAAGTATACCCTTTCCACCCTACTCCCCAATCTCCTGTCCTTTACTTTTTTAAATATGACTCCAATTTGTGCTATCTATATATTCCTGAGTATGAGGTCCTTTACTGGAGCACAGTAGGCCCACTAGAAGCCATACCCTTAAAACTGATTCTTCCCACGCACCCCCAAACCATCAGTTGCCCATAGCCCTCTTGTGATCCTACACTCTAGTTTGCTGATTGCCTTCTTCTCATAGTCTTTCATAGGCAGCATAACTGCTATGAATTAATGAGTAGAGCAGTCATATCCAGAAAATAATGTTTTTGCTACAGGCTTCCTTAACCTCTGGCTCTTACATTATTTCTGCCTCTTCTTCTAAAATGGTCCTTCAGCCTTAGGGATGGGGCTTGTGATACAGATGTCCCATTTGTGGCTGAGCACCATACTGATACGTGTCCTCTGCACTTTGATCAGTTGGGAATTTCTGCATTAACCACCAACCATTGCACAAGGAAAACCCCTCTGATGATGTCTAAGAACTGCACAAATATATGAACAGAGAAAGACTAATTTAGAGGGCAGTTTGATCTGATGTCTACTTAAATGATAAGAGTAGGATCACGCGTGGAGCCTGTGAACTCCCAAGCCATCAGTTCTTGTTCAGATACATAGCACATGTTTAGAACAGGCAGGTTTCCTCCTGTGGAACAGGCCTTGAATCCCATCAGAAAGTGGTTGGTTATCCCCAAAATCCTATAAGAAGCACATACAGAACAATGACAAAGCTGTCCCTTCGAATATACTAGCCCTTAAGTTTAAAACTCCAGGAGTGAAATCCAAGAGCATGGGTTGGGCTTCTCTGAGAGAGTTGCAGGAAGTAAGACACAACTAAGAATGGGTATGGAGTCCTCAAGGGAGATTACAGTTTTCTTAACATTAGCCATCTACATATCATTTTGGAGACTCTCAGATCACTTCTGAAAGGGCTGCTAAGAAAACTTTTCCCTTCCTCTCTCTCTTGATAACTGATATAAGTGAGGTTGTTCTGGGCAGGCTTTGGACAGAATCCAAATGAGGTCTGATAATGTGAAAACATGAAACCTATCATTACACAGGAAGGCTAGTCTGTGTCCTTGCCCCATAAAGGGGATTCTGGTGAAATTTCTAGAAAACTAGCAGTTTGTTTGTAAGCAGAAAGACCTCAAGCACTTGTTCAATTTGTGGGAATTCTTGCTTCACTACTGGTCAGAGAAGAGGAGGAGAGAGTCAATAAAAGAAGGGAAAGAAGGTATGGGAAGAAAGAGAAGGAGATAGGGAAGGAAGTAAGGGAAGGAGGAAGAAAAGGAGAGAAAAGAAAAGGCAAAGAAATATGGGATAGCACAATGCATACTGAAAGAGTACAGATAAATTGAAAACTTAAAGGATAAATGCTCATGAGAAAATTGTCTCTGTGACATGTGTGCAGGAACACCTACCTAAAAAGTCAGATTAGTTTTAGTATACAAAAGCTGAAGTGTTCTATCCAACCAAGGACCATAAGAAAAATGCCCACAGGCAAATGCATATATGTAGAATCCTGTACAACAGCATGGATGGTAAAGCGTTTAATACCTTTAGTGTGTGACCAGATTGAGAAAAACAGAAAGAAGTCAGGGAAAAAAGATTAATGGGTAGACTCAGCAGTGAGGGGACAGAAACACAGCTCCACACTGCCACCTTCAGCCGCTTGTTCCAGAGTTTTGCTGAGCCAACTGTGGATATGTGGCTTTGACACTGGAAACAATCTCAGAATGAGCCAGTTTCTGAAGCAGAACAGGTGCTTTTATTGAATACATTTCAACATAGGCTTAAGGACAGGGCTAGGAGCGAAGGGTGCTCGAGGAGAAAGCATACACACATGAGAACAGGAGTGTGGGCTTCTCTAAGAGAGCTGGAGGGAATAAGACACCCCCAAGAAAAGAGAGTGGGTCCTCAAAGGAGCGCTACAGTTTGTCTCAGCATCCACCATCTACATAGCATTTCCTTGGCTCTCAGATCACATCTTAAAGAGCTGCAAAGAAACCTTTCCCCCTTCCTCTCTCTCTTGATAAGTGAGATGACTCAGGCTTCTCTGGACATGAGTGTGATGGAATTATATAATCTGCTAATTATATAATGATTTCACCATGAGGTGAAAAGGAGGGCTGGTCTGTCCTTGTCCTGTGAAGAAGATTCTGAAAATCCCTAGAAAAATTGCAGGTTTATAGGTAGCTGCGGAAAAAGGCCTTAAGCAATTGTTCATTTTGCTGAAATTCTTGCTGGTGCCTTCAACAGAGCCGCTTCGCGGTCCTCAAATTTTCTCTGCCTTTATCCTGCCTCTTCTGCACCTACCCGCTGCCATCATATCAAGGTATATAATGCTAAAAGATGGGGGCAGCTACCCTTTGAGGTGGGTGACAGTGGAGAATCCTGGAGTTCAGCAATGAACAGATAGGACCATATTAAAACACTGGGGAATTTGGAGAGAGGGCCAAAGCAAGGTTGGAGTCAGTGTGAGGCAGGTGGAGTATACAGAAGCTGAAGAGGGGACTGAGGAAGAAACAAATTAAAAAACAACAGGAGCTTCAGCTGAGCAGACAGAACCTTCGATGGAAAGCAGAGAAGATAAATGGATGGAGTGGAAGGAGGGTGAGAAAGTGGACCTCTATGAACAGAGTTAAGAGACGCAGGCAGCAAAAGATGGCAACTGTCAGGAAAGAGAGACGCAGAAAACTAATTCGTGTCCCCATCACCGAGGTGAACTGAAGCCTAGCCAGGCAGGGGTGAGAACTGAGAAACACGGGTACTGAGTTCGGGTATTCTGAGGCCTGGTATTGTGCAGTACTGTGACAGGAAACTATTTTGAATGTCTCTACTATGAGGCCCGGTTTCAGGAGTCAAAAATCCCTCAGCTCTCCTCCCTCTGGAAGTCCATGCAAGGGTCAGGCAGGACACAGCAGTGACGGTATGCAAAGCTAATCTAGCCACTTATGAGTTGGAAGCCCGAGAGCTCCATGCCCAGAAATATAAAGGGGGGGTGAGATAGAAGTCACTACTTCATCAAGTCTGGAAGCTTGCCAGAAAAGCTGCCAAGTGATTTCCAGGCTCCTAAATTGAAGATCCTCCTGGTGCATAGGAGAGTCTGTCTTAGTACTGAGTACCGTGTCCTCGTGGGGTCACCCAATTCTGCCTCTAGCTATTTGGGTGTACTGGAGATGAGGCCTGGTCTTTAGAAAGCTTGTATCACTTTGGGGCCTAAAAACAGGGCAGCCCAGAGAGACGGCATTCAGCGCTGCACACAAGCAGACCGCTGAGTTGCTAGGTGAACACTACAAAAGAAGAAACAAGATGCCGAGTAACACAGAAACTGCTCTCACCAGGAGCCTCAGAGGCCAAGCAGCTACAGAAGAGGAGGGTGTTCACATGGGTAGACCGACTACCCACAAGGAGGGCCTCAGAGGACTGGAAACCTGTCATCTCCTCTTAAAAAATATTTTAGCCCTTCCCCTTTGGCGGTGTGCTTTTGGACGTTTGTCCCCTTTCCTACAAAGACTTTTAAAAACAAATGGTGGTTTTAAATATTTATGTATAAAGTTTTATTATATTTTTGTAGCTTCCTTCTTCTCTTTTGTCCTTTTTTGTAAAAAATATTCTTTTTTAAAAGTCAGGTTTTATGTTGTTCCCTTCCTTCTTTTTAAGTTGAAATTGTTTGTTTGTTTGTTTGTTTGTCTCTTTGTTTTTCTGCTTTGCTCTGCAGCCTACTGCGTATCTCACATCTTCAATACCCTGGAGTCTCCTCTGAGCCTTACTTTTCACCTTCACAACTTCTTGATGTTGCCACTTAGGGCCTTGTTGCAGGAACTTTAGATACTATCCACATCCTGCTACATATCGTGTAGATTCAGCAGCTCTGGAACAAGGCATAGAACTCTCTGTGACCCCTTCAATACTGCACCTTTCATACCTATAAAACTAGTAGACAACACCTCTGAAACCATGGAGAAAAGCTGCCACATTTTCCTAACAACTTGTGGTGGAACCTGCCCTCCTTGGGCTACAGTTCCATTGGCCTTTGTGTGCTCACCCTGAGAAAACACTTCCCTGTGTGATTGTTTTTGAGGAAGAATTTCTTCAGAGGCATTCTCAGTGTAGGCTCTCAGTTTTCAGACGGAACCATCCGTGGATAGGGCCTTGTTCCAAGGGCACTTTTCCTATGGTTTCAATGAGAAGGGTAAGATTTTTCTTAAATAGTGTTAATTTCTTTAAAAATTACAGATACTTTGTCACCCACATTCTCCTTATTGAAATCTTTAAACGTGCTCACATATCTCACCAAACACATTTTTTCATATCTTCCTGCTCCGTATTCTGCACTTTCTTTCACCGTAGACTTGAGTAAGAAGAGTAAGAAGTAACCATACCAGTGTGAGAGGCTTGAATGAGAATGGTCGACATAGGCTCAGAAATTTGAATGCTCTCCAGTTGTTTGTTGGAACTCTTTATGAAGGATCGGGTGGTGTGGCCTTGTTAGAAGTGTGTCATTGGGTATTGGCTTTGAAGTTTCAAAAGCCCATGCCTAGCCTAGTCTCTCTCTCTCACCCCCCTCTTCTTCTGCTTACAACTTGCTCGTAAGATGTAAGCTCTCTGCTGTTGGTCCAGAACCATGCCTGCCTGCCTGCTGACAAGCTCCCTGCCATGATGATCATAGACTAACCTAAAACTGTAATCAAGTCCCCAGTTAAATGCTTTCTTTTATAAGTTGCCTTGGACATGGTGTCTCTTCACAGCACTAGCAAAGTAACTAAGACACCATGCAACAAACGGAAAGCTCCCTTATCTTGAGAAATTCCTTCCTTCAGACAACTTAGTCCATACATTTAAATTCAGTCTTATTTGTTTCTCAGATGGGTGGATTAAATGCATTAGTGATTAATGCTGAGTCATCAATATTTGTCCATGCTTCATTAAGGAAAGAAAACAAAGCACTTCTCTTTGGAGTCATGTAACCAAGAGCAAGTTCAGATTTGAATTCTTTATTTCATGATCCTTATGTCATCTTTACTTTGTTGCAGGAGTAATGTTTGATGGCAAACATTTCCTTGGGGGTCCGAGAGTGAATAATGACAGTGTGTGCAGTTTGAATTGGGCTTGATTTCTTATGAAAACAAAGGAAAAAATAGGATAAGCAGTTTCTAAGCTGTGGAGGCTCTAGGAGAAATTAGAAGGAGAATGGAGAGGGTATATGATCAAAAATATAGTACATGCATCATAAATTCTCAAAGAATTAATAAGAATATTAATTGTAATAAAAACAAAAAATGAATAATGTGTGTAAGACTAAAAGCAAAAGAAACTTCTCATGATCACTACATACTAGTTACTGACATTGGTCTTTATTAAAATTAAACACTTAATGTCCGTGGATGTGGTCAGAGTAGAGATTCTCATGAATGTAGTGAGAACATACAAATAAACAATAGATGGATGTTGGAAAAAGCCCCTGGCACTTTGGTAATGCTTTCAAAGACAGAATAAAACACTATATGTCCACTAAAGCATACAACTATAATATGAAAGATAACACCCCATGCATTAGACATAGTTAAAAGACATCAGAAGATGGATATATATACATACATATATATATAATTTATGGATGATTTAAAATAACAAAACAATAAGAAGAATTGTGAGACTCTTTAGACAATACCATCAACATAAATGTAAAACACACAGCTGAAAGCTCGGTAGGTAAGAACACATGTTCATGAGCTCACTGCATATATGTCTCTGTCAGAGAGCGGTTTGGCCTAAAGTCACCTGCCCAGTCCTTAGTAAAGCAAGGACTAGGAGGAACTTAGCACTGTTCTGACTCAGCCGAAGAGCAGCCTACTTCATCTTTTCCTCTGGCGAGGTGAGCCGTTTCAAACGTGTTCTGCACAAGAGAAGTACTGCTGTCTTCCCTGACTTTAACTTCCATTCTGCCACGGCAGCATAGCCCACAGAGGATAAAACAGAGACAGACTTGACAGTTTGTCTCAAAGGAAAAACTGCTCTTTTCAAGACTAAATTACTTCCAAATGACTGGAATGAAGGATGGGTTGGGACAGGTTAAGTTATCTGACTCATGGGTCACTCTTAGCTCAGCCTAATCTTAGTTAATTTCAAGATCACTAACTAGAGCTGGGTAAAAACAATTATTGTACTAGATAAAAAAGAAAAAAATCAGTACCATACGCCAAGCATCGTCCTAAACACATATATCTTCACAAATAGCCTGTAAGATGGTGATAATTATGTTGTTTGGAATTAATTGGTTGGATAAAGGCCAGCCATTAGTAAAGTCCAGAGTTTCGGTACTCAAACCTGGACAATCTGCTTAGAAGCCTGGAAACACAACCTCTCCCTGCTGTTCTTTGCAGGGCACAGTAGTTACCAGAGACCACCGTCTCTCCAGCAGGGCTGAGGTTATAAATAAACTGGTCCAGTCTGGTCAAACATATTCCTAGAGAGAAATCTCATAGCCATGCCCGGTTCTTATATTTTGTGCGACTTTGTTCCAAAGGGGTTTCGTTGTGTTTCCTTTACCCCATTTTAAAAAATGTTTTAGAAGACTTCAATGATCTTAGAATTACAGAAACGAAGATAATGGTGTTAGACGAAGGCATTAAAAATGTTGTGGGATGATTTCTGCCTGTGAGAATATCTGAGATGTACACAGAGAGGCACAGACATGGGATACAGTTAGTAAACTCTATAAAACCTCTCATATAGTAGAATTCATCTACCCCAAAAGATTTTTTCCCCTAGCAGAAGCTTATGTCCATCTCTGTCCAAACTCTCTTGTAATTTTCTTTTTTAAAGACCACCAAATAATTAGGTTTTACTTTTCTGGATAATTTTGATTAAAAAAAAATGTGACCAAAAGAAAGAGGTCTACCTAGTTCATGTCATTATCTCTATATGTCCATATTTACAAAACTGTTCTTTAAAATATTGTAAGTTTTAATTGACTGTATCTTGCAATGGTATTAATAAGCATGATGAATTTTCAAAGGTAGGAATAAAAAGACCTATTTTTTCAAACAAGCTTCTTTGAATCTGGTTGCTAAATTCTTGTGCTCTGATTGCAACAACACTGTGTATTTGTATACTGTATGTATTATGAGTACGTACTATGTACATTTGTATACGATATGTATTACGTATGTGCACTCTGTGATCTGTGTATTTTATGCATTATGTGGTGCATTACATGCATGTTGAACACTGCATGTAGGAGGTTCCATTACTTATCCTCTAACATTCTTTTCTTCCATTATATATTTCCAAAATTCTCACCAGAAGTCTACCACCATCAAGACTATTTTTAGGTGTCCAAGAAATGGAAACTTAATCTAGACTACTCTAGAAGATTGTGCACATGAGTTTACAAGCAAATCCAAGACTAGGTCTATCCAGATATTGACACACATGTATGTTGACATTGAACACAAGCCTCTCTCCTCCCACTAGTCTGAGAGCCAGCAGCCAAACACCAATACGCGCAATGATGTTTATGCCGGAGGACATGCAATACTTCAGGAAAGACTTTGAGCTTTGGGTCTGCGAGTGGAAAGTGCCTCTTATTTCCTGTTTGTGGACTATCTGGGAAAGACAACAGTGAATCACTGTAGACACTGGAGTTTCACTTCCACGTTTGTATGCTGTGTGAGTTGGGAGACATCAGTCAGTCTCTGCATCTTCTTATGTGTAAAGTGTTGGTAAACAAAACTGTAAGAATTCCAGGAAAATTTCTCTCCACTGGTTACCACATTCACTGATAGCACTAAACCATATGGGGGAAGGACAGAGAGACAGAGACAGAGACAGTCTAAAGACAGCAGGCCAAAAAAAAAAAAAAAAAAAAAAAAGTAAATTACTCAGTTTACCCACTAGATGGAAGCAAATTCTTGATAACTGAATGATTCCACTAGTCAATGTCTTGCTGGACATCTTGAAGGCTGCCCTCAGAAAGACAGTGGTAGGAACTTCGCCACATTTGATCAAAGCCTTGAGTTACACTCCTAGCTCTGCCATTAAGCACTTATATGATGGTTGGCAAATAAGTCTGTCAGCATTTCTAATTATCCCAGCATGAAATCGAGTCTCTTTTAAGAGTGTTAAGTACTATTACCATAACAAGAACAAGTCTCACTTAAATAGGACTGCCCTTTCTCCTTCCCTGAGTCATTTAAACACTCTGACATTGACACAAAGAAAAGCATAATTTTTCATCTGCGCTCTTGGGCTGTTAACATTTTTCAGTTTCCTCGTGTATAAAATGGGAAAGTAACAGTGTCTGTTTCTTAAAATGTATTATAATTAAATAAAAGCAGCGCAAGGAAAGCTGCTAACAAAGGTTCACTATGTTTGGTGGTGGTGGCTTCAGTGTGTGTGTGTGTGTGTGTGTGTGTGTGTGTTATTACTTTCTTTTATAGCCTATTGACTCTCTCATGGTATTGGCCTTCTCTCTTTTTTGATATTTGTGGTCGTAAACTTGTGGCTGCAGAGTGATTTGTATGTTCAAAGAGTACACAGCAAAGCCATGAATCACGAAATACCTTATGGAATCCTTTCTAATACACACTGCTGCAAAAACTTCAGTTATCAAATCTGTATGTCCGGGAGCCCAGATCTGGGTCTTGACGTTAGCCAATCCTTACTAAAATCCCTTCTTTTCTCCAGGATGTTTGGTATACATTTTCAGCCTGTAGATTACCATTAAAGAAGGCTGGAGTCCCTTCAAGATCTTAAGGAACAAATAGTGACCTTCCATTCCTAAACAAAAAGCAATGTACATGGGCATAGGGTTGGTCCTTGAATTGGCTGCTTATTCATATTCATCAATTACATTGTTTATAAAAAGAAAAATATTGCTATAGAGCTTGAAGAGAATTTCCATGTCTTCTTATGTTTATTTAAATATTGTGTGTGTGCATGCATGTCTGTCTGCCCCATGGTGTCCATAGAGGCCAGAAGAAGGAGTTACAGGTGGCTGAGCCCCTTACACTGGGTGCTGGGAAGTGAACTTGGGTCCTCTGAAAGAAGCAAGTACCCTTAACCGCTGAACTGTTTTTCCAGATCCTGGAATACTGGTTTTGCCTACATATAAAATACTGAGGAACTCAGAAGAACCAGGACTTGGAAGGAAACAAAATTCCTAGGATCCACCCTGATTCTTTGCCCTTGCAAGCTGTCATCGCTTTTAAAGTACTTGATATGATAACCTAGCAGGATTCAAAGTGAAGGACTGAGCAAACACTGGCCATAGTTTCACCAGCAAGACCTTTCCCTTACCCAGGCTACCCCCTCCTTTACCAAAACAAAACAAAACTTTATTTAACAAATCTTTCTGTCCTCTTTTTCTGTTGTGATTCGGTGCTAAGCATGTAACTTATTCAACAATGACACAGGTGCACGGAGATATCGTGTTCTGTGTAACAGGGTGAGCCCACATCAAGATATCAGGGCTCAGAGGGAGTGGTGACCGGAGAACATGGCCAAGCCCAGGGCAAATGAGGTGAGGACACAACCTGCACACTCAAGACTGCTCAGGTCGTGAGAAAGCAGAAATTGGCCAGAGCTGAGTCTAAAAACATCCCACACCTCTTATCCTCAGACGCCACAGAGAAGGCAGAACCTGGAGACTCAGCAGGCCTCCAAAATCTGAGGCTGGCTGGAGGGATGGAAAGCAGGAGGAGAATGTACCGAACTATCTAATGAGGCACTAGTGAGTCTCTGGCTCTTACATTGCTGGTTTTATTTGTCAAAAGACGCTTCAGATAGGCAAATAAGATTTTTAATACTAGTTTTTCAGTGTTTATGCCAACTTTAGAAAGTGTAATAAATGCAAACTAGAAGAAAGAGAAAGAGCAGGCTGACCTCTGGTTATGTGTTCTTTAGCTTGGAAGAAATTCTATAAAACTGATACGTTACCAGTTACTTGTTTCACAGGATCAGCAGGGACAGAACTAGCCACATATGGTCTCAGGGAATGTCTTTCTTTGTTACTATCGTGGCCCATACAAATGGGTACAGAGCCCTGGGAAGGGCTGTGATGATTTGCCACACGACCACAGCGTCAGGTGATGGAGACTCTGCCTTCAGTCCCTCTTGGTCTTCAAGCTGACGTTGTGTATAAAAGTATATAAGAGAATTCAACAGCCTGAAATTGAAACTAAGTCAGGAGGCAGGCCCCAAAAGATTATAAGTTTCCTGTATATCTATCAGAGTTGGTCTCTTGGAATACCCTGAGCATCATGCCAGCTGTAGTAAGTGCTTCAGAATTGTTCAATAAACATGACACAACAGGTATGAAGACAGGTGACATATACTCTAGGCCTACAGTGGGTATATGCTATCTGTGAAACCTGGAACAGCTCATTTACCGTTTATTTTTCTTACTCACAGGTTAGGTTAATTGTTTCTAAAGTCTATTTCAGGGTAATTTTTTCACTCTAAGCTGATCATTGGAAGGAGAAAATCAGATTCAACAGGGTCAGCCAGCGTCCTTGATCTTCGCCAGTTCCCACACAGAGTTTTCCCACCCCTAATCCACATACTTTTCAGTGTGTGAACAACTAAACTGCTTACAGGAGATTTGCTGGTAACATAAACGCAAGAAGGATTCCAGCAAATTACATGTAATCATCTTTTGTGCGCATCAAAGCCGTGTAGACGCTCACTTCATATCCTCCTGGGCTGGCTAAGTGACAATCCAAAAAGAAAAATTCAAGCCACTTAGAGTAAAGCCATGAAATTCAGAACATTTTCTGTTTCACCCCCTCCCTGCCCCCAAAGAAAATCTTACTTGAAATAGTCTTGAGGCTCAGGTGTTACATGAAATAATGAGAGAGCAAACAATCAAGAGATAACTAACTAGTGAAGAGAGGTTCATCAAAGTGAAGTTTTGTGAGGTGGGCCATGCAACCTCGTGATACTAAGGTTTACGGAAGACGATTTTTTTGAGTCTGAGAAAGGAATTCACAATTCATTAATGTAAGCCTTTCAGGACAGCCTGGTAGTGACAGGAGGTGAGGTGTGTGGGAGTTGGGGTGGCCATGAGTGAAGCTGTTTAGCTCTGATCCCTAAATAATCCCATCGGCAACACCATTCCTGGGTTACTCGGTGTTCTCCGCCAAAATTGTAATTGCCAAGGCCGTTCAGTTCAAAGCACACCACTCTCCAATCTAACACAATTTCTACCTAGTTCCAGTAAGAATAAGCACATCCTACCCTTAATCTCCCACAGACTATAGCATAAAACCTGCAATCCACAAGTACATTTTTAAGACTGAAAACCACATAGCATCAGGTAGGTTGGGGGGGGCTCCAAAATGCCCCTGGACCACCAGTTTGTAGCTCACATTTCCTCACTGATGCCCCATCCTAAACCCAAACCATCCTAAATCTCTAAATAGGATCAGCAAGGACGGAAACAGCTTTTGATGGTTTATCTCAGTGCTCATCTTAATGGATTTAGAAACACCTGAAAGATGGGCTCCTGAGCATGCCTGTGGAGGATTGTCTTGATAAGGTTAGTTGAGGTTTGAAGACTTTGGATGGCACCATTCCCTGGGCTATGGTCCTGGGCTGAATAAAACAGAATGATTTAAGCTCAGGCAATGGCCCGCCTCTCCCTGGCTGCAGAGGTAACAGAACCAGCTGCTTCAAGCTCTTCTCTGCCTTCGCTTCCCCATCATGATTGGCCTGTACTCTGGATTATGAACCCAAATCCCTTCTTTCCCCATTGCTTTTGTCACGGTCACAGAAGAGTGGATCGTAGGGAGTTCCCGGGTAAGCATCAGTAAGGGGCTCCAGGAGTGAGCAAAGTATTAGTTGGCAGGATTCCTAATGTTGATGGAGGAGACAGTTCCACTCTATGAGGTGAGCTCTGATCCCAAGACATGAGAGGATAGGATGACTCTCACAGCCCCTCTACTGCTTATCTCGGGACATAAAAGTTTCGGGTGAAATAAAAAAGATGCCAGTTGTCTGAGGAAAGAAAAATGAAAAAGGAGAATTTCAGAAAACTGGAAAACAATGAAATCACACAGGAGCAGGAGCCTAGGGCCTCACTTCCTGCGACCATCCCATCCTGTGCTCCCGTGAATCTGGCCTTAATCATACCAGAGACTCTGAAAATTAAAAGTCAGAGCATTGCCCTGGCCTTAGACTGATCACTGAATGGTACACACACAGGAGTCAGGTGGAAATGTATGGCAAAGATTCCAAAAGCAGACATAAAGCAGAGACTAGTTTAACAGATCATGCACACATTGGAACAGAGAAGAGAGGGCGTCACTAAGAAGCCCACGTCATGTAAGTCGACAAGATGTATGAAATATGTGGACCAGTTACTTTAAGTCTATAAACTTTCTAAACTAAAGGTTCTCAACCTTTGGGTAGTCAAAGGGAGTCAAACTACCCTTTCACAGGGGTCAGCTAACAGCATTGGAAAACACAGATGCATAACAGTAGCGAACTTACAGTTAGGAAGTAGTAACAAAAATAATTTTATGGTTTGGGGTTGCTACAGCATGAGGAACTGTATTTAAGAATTGCAGCATTAGGAAGGTTGATCAACCTTCTAAACTGGTCTAAACTAATGTAGCATGAAGTTAAAAATGGGTCTTGGTAGTAATGAAATTGCATTTTTAATGATAAACATTTTAATACAAATAGAATCCTAGTCCCAGATGGCTTCATTGGCAAGTTCTGCAAAATATTAAAAAAGAAAATCTACAGAGTCTAGGTAATGTCTTCAAAAGCTGGAGGCTGGTGGGATGACCTCCCACCTTATTTTGTGAGGCCAGCTTTACCTTAATATCAAAATCAAGTAAGGATCGCAGAAGAAGGACTCCAGTGGTGCCGCCAAGGGCCATTGTCATCACCCACACTGCCATGGGACTTTTCAGTGATACTGTTTTGGAATCACTCCTGCTTCCGTAAGTAGCTCCACACCCATGTTCCTGCAAAGCATCCCCAATAAACCCAGTGGTTCACCAAGAGAAAAGGGTAACATAAGAAACAAAAACACAAACCAAGGTCCCTCAGGAATTTAGATGCAAAAATCCTCAGTAAAATATTAACAATAAATGCAGCACACACACCCCTTCTCTCTTTCTCTCAGATGCACCATGACTCAACGGTGTTTATCTTAGAAACGCATGGCTGGTTCCATTTTCAAAACTGAATCGTTGTATTCCTCCATTTTAACAGTCTATAAGGAAGAAAAAAAAATCACAATATAATATCAATCCAAGTTTTAAAAATACCCAACCAAATTAGTTGTCATTTCACAGGAAACCATGAATAGAAAACTTTCTCAGTGCGATCTCAGTAACAAAATATTTAGCTGTCAAAGACTGAATGCTTTCTTTCCTGGTGTTGGAAACAAAGCCAGCACGTCCTTCTCGTACTTCTGCCCACTCTTACACAACACCATAAAGGAAGTCCTTGACAGTGAAGTACTGCAAAGCTTTTCCTTTAGGCAGGTAACATGACTGTCTATACAGAAAACCTCAAACAATCTGTTCAAAGGAGAAGTTTCCAGTAACTACGATGGGACTTTGAGTAATTTTAGTATACCTGGCCATCATGTAAATATTTGTCCTGTTTCTATTTACAGCAATGACCAACTTAAAAAGCATACTTCTAAGGCACTAACATTTATAATGACTTTAAGAAATGAATATTGTGTGTCAGGACCTAGAAACTGATTATAACAAATGCTAGCAAAAGGTAGCAGAGAACATTTTTAAACTAGAGAGAGGTTGGGTTTGTTGATTGGAAAACTCAAGGTACTGAATGCATGAACTGTGCCATCTGAAAATACAGATATGACTCAGTTGTAATCAAGATGTCACCAGCATTTTCTGTTCACTTGCTGACTGTATAGTTTATTTGAAAAGGCATCAGAACATCTTTGCTAATTTTGAAGGATGAAAATAAGTTTAAAGGAACCACAGTGTTTTTAAGACTTGTTGCAAAGCTATCATCAGCAAGACAAGGTGGTGTCAGCAAAATCATAAATCAGTGTGTGCAAGAGAGAGCACAACAGTAAACCCACACAAACACAATCAATTACTTCTCGGTGAAGTAAATACAAGTCACTAGAGAAAAGATAGTTTGGATCAACTGGTGTTGAAACAACCCTGTCTCCTGGGCAAAATGACCGCTACCTAAATTGCATACATCATACATCAATTACCTCAAAACTGATTATGCACAATCATAAAACTTTTAGAAGTTGACATAAATGTGTCAGCTAAAATTCATAGACTTGTACATTAAACTTTCAATTTTACTGTATGCAAATCTCAAAGATTAAAATATAAAAGAACAACTTGTCCTTTGATCTATACTAGTAACTATTAGATGACAATAGATAATAAAGAATTGAGGACATTTTTAAAGGATTTCGGGGCTTTAGTAAAATTTTAACTACATTTACAACTTTGGCTCCTAAAATTTTCTTTCAAGAAAATGCTGATTTTCCCTGTAACACTGGTTGGTGGACCATTCTCAGTAAGACCGTAGAACTCACTGTGCTTACAAATTGGGTGGTCCTGTTTAGTATGTCCATTGTGAACTCAAGGGTGTGTGTAGAAAAGAATCTAATGCTGAGAAATGTGTCATCACTCGTATTCAACAGGCTGAGATTTCAATGGCAACCAGGGCACGTGTACAGAACATTAGTACAGTGACACCATGACTCCAACCCCAGTCCACTCAGACTCATCTAAACCTCCTGTGGTAGAAGGTAGAATCATCAGAAAACAGAGGTCAACATACCAAAGGACTTTGAAATAATTTGAAGCAGTAGCCATCCAATAATGCAGATGGCAATCTGTTATGTGCCATTGCTGCTGCAAAAAATTATCACACACTTAAAGCCTTGAAAGAAGACGGTGACTTATCAGCCACATGTAGTTCCAAAGTCCAGTGCTAAGCCTCACTGGTAAAAATCCAGGCGCCAGTGCATGGAATCCATGCCCTTGTTCTTTCTAGCTTTGAGAGTCAACCCACATTTCTTGTTTTCTGGTCCGTTTTAATCATCTTCAAAGCCAGAAATAATGGTGTCTTTTGGGTCTTTCATTATTCATTTCATTTCCCCCTGACTCTCCACCTCTTCTTCCTTTTTCCACATTTATGATCCTCTGTGATGACAGGAGGATTTTTTTCGTTGTGGTTGATTTTTGTGTTTTGTTTTGTTTTGTTTTTTGAGACAGGGTTCCTCTGTAGCCTTGGCTGTCCTGGACTCACTTTCTGGAACAGGCTGGCCTCGAACTCACAAAGATCCCTCTGCCTCTGCCTCTCTGCCTCTCTCTGTGCCTCTCTCTGCCTCTCTGCCTCTCTGCCTCTCTGCCTCTGTCTCCCTGAATGCTGAGATTACAGGTGTGTGCTGGGCTGCTAGTCCTCCTATCTTAAACTTGGCTGTTTATCAACTTTAAAGTCCTGTTTCCATGTACTCTACTGAGATTTGAATGTGGACATTTGTTTGTGGGAGGCTACTACTTTGACTAGATATTGAATGATAGGGACATAATACAGCATTTAAAAGAGGCTCTGAAATGTTTAGTTGATGAATCTTAGGAATATGACATAGGGCAGAAAATGGTGTTATGTTTAAACAAAGATGAAGATAGGAAAGAAAACTAAAACTAAAACCATACAGACTTTCTATGACCACTGAAGTTCTGAATAGTGACATCTGTATTTATAATGGGTTTAGGCCTAGGCTTACTGTTGTTCCCAACTAGCTCTTATAGCTTATGTTTATCTGTGTTCTGCCATGTGATTCTTTATCTTTCCTTGGTTTCATAATACGACTTCCTCCATGTCTCTTAGGCCAATCTTTTCGTACCATTTTCTTCCCAGAATTTCTGTCTCTGCTATAAGTGCTGCCTATTCTCTCCTGCCTTTGCTGTAGGCTGTTTAGCTCTTTATTCAGCCAATATGAAAGTGATGGGGAAGGATGCTTACAAGACACTGAGAGGTGATGCTTTCTTTCTTTCTTTCTTTCTTTCTTTCTTTTTTTGAAGCATATTATGTTTTATTGTTGTTGTTGTAGCTGATTAAGAAATACTTTTTATACATGCATATATGTGCATACATGCACATAAATAAGTACACATGTATATTATGTATGGTTGCAAAATTTACTAATTATCCTCACACTCTAAGTCTTCATCTTACTGCCATTTCTGTGTCCCTCCCTCTTTCCCTCAATGACCCTCCTCTAGTCCTCCAAAAGAGGGAGCCATCCTCCCTTACCATCTTACCCCAGCCTATCAAGTCTAATTAGGACTGCCTACATCCTCTTCCTCTGTGGCCTGGCAAGGCACACCCCACCACCACCACCCAGGTGGAAGCAATCAAAGAGCTGTCAAGAGAGTCCATGTCAGAGACAGCCCCTGCTCCCCTTACTAGGGAATCCACATATAGACTGAGCTGCCCATAGGCTGAATCTGAACAGGGGTCTAGGTGCTCTCCAAGCATGGCCCTTATTTGGTGCATTAGTCTGCAGGCCCCCCTGGGCCCAGATTTTTTGAAAGAATGGTTACAGAAATGATGGTACATTTACACAATGGAATACTACTCAGCTATTAAAAACAAGGAAATCATAAAAGTTGCAGGCAAATGGATGGAACTAGAAAAGATCATCCTGAGTGAGGTAACTCAGAACCAGAAAGACACGCATAGGATGTACTCACTTATCAGCAGATATTAGACATATTTACCTATAAGACAGGATAACCATACTACAATCCACAGACCTAAAGAAGCTAAATAACAAGGAGGGCCCTAGGAAGGATGCTTAATTCTCATTCAGAAGGGCAAATAGAATAGACTCTGGAAGCTGTTGAAGAGAGGGAACAGGATGGGAGCCTACCATAGATGTCCTCTGAAAGATTCCACTCATCAGGGTATCGAAGCAGATGCTAAGACTCACAGCCAACCTTTAGGCAGAAAGCAGGAAGTTTTATGGAAGAAGGGGAAGATAGAAGGACCCAGAGGGAACAGGAGCTCCACAAGATCAACAGAGGGAGACAGGTGAGGCTTAACAATACTGTACTCAGCTCTGGGACAGGAATCAGCATTTGAATATACAAAGACAAGCTTTACACAGTACACAAAAAAGTAGTTTTCTCCCCAATAGAAAACTAGTTTTTATGTGACTAAAAGTTGAAATGTTTTTTATTTTATTCTTTTATATGCTCAGTATCTTATTGATATTATCCAGAAGACTATACAATATGTTATAGGTAAATAATGTCATAAATACAAGGTTGAATTAAAATTTGACATATTATACACTTTAGAAACCTGAATACATGACATACATTAAATATAAACTTAAAATGAATTTGAGGGTGCACGGTAACATGATAAATGTAATCAGAGAGCAAAGAAAAGGAATACTTAATGATTTACCTAAAATAAAATGAATATAATGTCATTAGTAGAAAAAGTAACTCTGCGAAGAAAATACACTAAAGGATGTGGGGAAGTGGACCTTTTAACAGTCAAAATTATTTTTATTTTGTGATGGCTGTTCTTGACTGTCAACTTGACTACGCCTGGAATTCACTAAAACCCGGAGTAGGTGGGCACACCTTTGGGGGAACTTTAGTTAATTAAATCATTTGAGGTAGAAAGACCCATCTTAAATCCAGGTCAGTTGAGGCCATAAAACCACCGTAAATCTGGGCCATTTCTTCCCCTGGCAGCCTATGTACAGTACATGGAAGAAGGAAAAAACTGTTTTGTCTGTTTGCCATAATTTGTACCAGCAAGCTTAAGTGTCCTGCTGCTGAGGCATCCCTTCACTGGTATTAGAGACTACTTCTTTGGGATCCTGAGGTGGACTGAAGACCAGCTGAGACATCCATCTTCATGGACTGAACAGCTACTAGATTCTTGGACTTTCTTCTGGGACACAACCATTGTTGAACTAGCTGGACCACAGCCTATAAGCCACTCTAATATAGAAATCCCATATCTATATTCATTCCATCAATTATTCTAGACAACCATGACTGATACATACTTTTTATTTTCAAGAACAATCACTTGATCAATCATATAACTGATAGCATATGCTATAAATATTTACCAGGACCGTACACTTGGATTGAAAAGAAAACCATTTACATTTGACTAATGAGAAATATACAGCATGAGTCCCTTAGGTATCAGCTGTCTGTGATGCTTTTCACTAAACTACATGGGAAAGTCACTTTCTTGGTGCCTAAATTCCAGGTACTAAGGCTAAAACTAAGAAGACACACCAATGGGTATCATCCTTTCTTTCTCGGAAGCATTTGTGATATGATGATATTCATATATGCAAAATATGCAACTGTGGTTTAAGCTCAATTCCCTGTGTAGCATTTCTGATGCTATCATTTTCTTTTCCATTTATGGAAAGGTAGACAGTAATTCGATAATCTGATGTATTTACTTCAGTCATGTCACAGGACCCTCAAACTCCCTGAGTTAACCTTTACTTTAATACATAATTATCACCATCTGGGTCTCTTTCAGGTGTGAGGTCCTAAAGTTCAGATTTCTTCTGGGTACCTGCAGATAGGTCTTACCTTCTCCTGGCCAGGGCTTTGCCAATTCCCTGCCCACTTCCTCCTTTCCCAGTCATATGTAAGAACTTTATGTGGTACCATGACCCCAGCTCTGCTGCATTCTGAAAGTGGGCATCTCCTCCTCTTGCCCTATCATAGCGGACCCAAGTCTTTGTTCTTCAAAAGACTTTGCTCAATAATTTCACTATATTTCAAGCTATCCCGGTCATGCATGTTTTTCCTTCTTGTCGTTGCCTGGACAAAGTTATGCTCAGTAAGAATCCGTCAGATAAGCAGGTCTATGGGAACACATATTGATTGCCATGCAGAGTAGAAACCTCTTCGCCAAAACCCATCAGCAATTCTTTAACACCGCCACCACTAAGCTCTTAGAACCTGTTCATTCATCCCTCAGAAAAACCTCAATTTCACTTTATTCTGGCTGGCTCTGAGAAAATGAGCCAGTTAATCCTATCGTGACCTTTCAAAAATGCTGCTGGGACCACAGAAAACACAGCCTTTTAAATAGCTTCGAACAGAACTTGCTTTTCTTTATTTCAACTGAGGGCTCCAGCACAGGATTTTATTTCATGTCTGGGCAAGGCAAGTGCTTACTTCCAAGCCCCAAACCCCTATCCACAAAGTAACTGGGGATCCATTTTTAGCGGCAAACCAATAAAAATGTTTATGTTTCAGGGTATTTTCCTGAAACATTTCAAAGGATCCAAATTGGCGCCCTTCCTTCTCCTTATTGAATGTACACAGCAATCTTTGAAAACAGAAAAGCTGGGAAGTGTTTCTGTGCTGGCTAGTTTTTATACCACAGGCTAGGGTCGTCTGGGAAGAGTGACCCTCAATTGAGAACATGTCAATTAGACTGTAGGCAAGCCCGTAAGGCATTTTTTAATTAATGATTGGTAAGCTATGGTCCTGGATTGTAAAAGAAAGCAGGCAGAGCAAGCCATGGAGAGCAAGCCAGTAGGCAGCACTCCTCCATAGTCTCTGATTCTGTTTCTGCATCTGGGCTTCTGTCTTGAGTTCCTGCCCTGGCTTTCCTCAGTCATGGGATGTGATCAGGAGTTGTAAGGTGAAATGAACCCTCTGCTTCCAAAGCTGCATTTGGTCATGGAGTTTTACATTTCTACTGCTTTGATAAAACAGCTTCGCAATCGCAGGCAAATCCAGCATGAGAAAGCCAGGAGTAAATGTGTTTCCTTGTAGAGTCACAGGCATCACGCCTTCCTCACTGAACCTATTCACAAGGGTCTTTAGGTCTCTTCTAACTTATTTTACTTTGTTAAATGTCCCAAGCAAAGCACCCTGTGACAGCGAGTATTACCGCAACCTCACTACTGGCCTGTTACGTGTCAATCATACTTCAATTGAGAGCACAAACTATGATTTACACCCAGAAGTTAACATTTGTAGTGCTGTTTCTGAACTCATACGTGCTATTAAAGAAGCATTTTTTTAAATTGCACTTTACACACTTAGAATATAAGGAACACACACACATACACACATATAATGAAAGCAATAGCAGGCAGGCAACAGGGCAGGCTACAGGATCTGAAGTCCCAGTGGCTGAACACATGGGCAGAATTTAGGTCCCAGTCCTGGAAAACAGTAACAAGCAGAACACATGTATACTAACCTCCTGACACATTCCCTGGGGATTATGTGGTTCCTGCCAAAACAGAAACAAACCAGTACCGTGTGTCTACATCTGAACATAGTAGTTGGAGGGTAACTGGGGGGGTGCAGATATCAGGGAGGGTGGAGGGTAGCAGTCTTAAGGTGAAGGGAGCATAACTGAAGAACAGAGCACATTTCTCTGGGAGAAAAATAAAAGAGCCAAGATTAAACCATGAGGTCTACCTTGTGGTGTCCAGTGATTCCCTAGTATGTGCCCTGCCCCAGGATGTGGTTAACCTATCCGGTATCACTAAACTGCAGAAAAATGAATTTTTTTCTCCTCCCAACAGCTATCAGTTACAAGTATCTTCTTGGCTGGGGATGAGACTTTGTGTCCACTTCCCTTTCCATCACCTGGGGTTTGTCTGGTTTCAGCCTGTGCTGGCCCTGCATGGGCTGTCACAGTCTCTGTGAGTACGTGTAAGCATCAATTTCCTTGTGTCTGGGAAGTGCTGGGTGTTTCGTTTTGTTTGCAGTTGTTACCACCTCTGGTTCCCACAGTCTTTCTGCCTTCTCTTCTGCATAGATTCCAGAGATTAAGACAAGGCATCTAAGCCTGGGCCTGGTTTCCTGCCACACACCTTTAATCCCAGCACCCAGGAGGTAGAGGCAGGAGGATATCTGAGTTTGAGGCCAGCCTAACAGGGCAAGTTCCAGGACAGCCAGAGCTACACAGAGAAGCCTTGCCTTAAAAACAAAACAATCAAAAACAACAAGCAAACAAAATTACAGAGCATCCAACACTCCAATACTTGGACTTGAGGATGAGCATTATTTTGAGTATAAATACCCTCACTCCCTCACTGTACAGATGCCTCCCAGCATGTCCCCTGGGAGTAGACTAAGTAAGTCAACTACCTTTAATACAGCTGAGCTATGAATCACCATGACTTAGCAATAGTCTACTATAGTGTTGATTGTTTATCTTCATGATTAGGGCTGACCACAGCCACAGCAATGTCAAAAGAGAACACCTATCACATGTCCTAGCAAGGGGAAAGATCACAAGTGAGGGAAAACCTCTTGTATGCCATGGTGAGGTCAAAAGGTCATAAATGGAAGCATTGTTACCCCAGGGAACATCTATGTGTTATTCACGTGCATTCTGAGTTAAGAAATTACAAGAATGGGAAAGAGTGCCTTTTCTGTGCTTAAACAAAATGAATGCTGTCCCCATACATATTTTCCTGAAGGAGTGGTAAAGACCTAACCTTTAATCAGCAGCCTACCAGAAAACAGAGCAGCAGAAAAAGCAGCGATTCCCCAGCAGAGCTAACCCACTGCTATCCTGGAAACGGGAAGCAATCTTACCCTGAAATGATCAAGGGGGAAGTGAACACTAAAGTCTTGTCATGTGACACAATTCCAGATATCCCACAGCCTTGAAGCAGAAAGATTTTCACACTTTGTCAAGGACTCCCACAGTAACCATACGACTCTTAAGAATAAGACACAAACACCACAGATCTTCCTAAGAAGAACCACGTTTAACATCATATAAAAATAAAGTATTATTCTTATAATTTCCACGCTTAACACAAAATCTTATACATATGACTCAAGTGTCTATTTTGTGTGCCTGGCCCATTTTTTTCCCCCTCAATGAAATGGTAGAGAAGATGTTTATTAAAATAAAATTTTCTAGTTACAGAATTCGAGTAGTCACATCATAGGTCATCCTGTATGCAGTTTGTACAGGTGGCTAAACATGTGTGGTAGTCTCAAGCTGAAGGATGATACATGAAAAAGATTAACTAGGATAATGAGTGCCAGGCACCTCAGAAATCTGTATTTCTTTTATCTGAAAATTCATTAAAGAAGCAAAGATGGGATAAGATGTATTTGATTCTGAAAGCAACAAATTCCATGAGGAGAAGTTCTTCAGGGAAACCCATCTATGTTTCTCTAATTTAGTCATCAAATTTAACTTGATTAGTAGAACTCTCTAAAAATCAAGTGTCAAACTTTTGCCATTTCAAAAGTAAAATGTTGATCTTCACTTTAGTTCCTTTACAATAGCAGAAGTACAGAGGTAACAAAGTATGGGATAATTCCCACAGGTATTCAATAAAATTTATGGTAGCAGACATCAGGAAATCTTTGTTTCAGCAAAGGTATGATTTTTAGGCACTAACTATGTTCTCAGGATCTTGATTCTTTTCTCAAAGACCAGGAGCATGACCTAAAGCAAGAATCGCCCCAGAGATGCTCTTAGCTATAAACCCTCTAAGTTTTAGGTAGATGTAAGGGTACTCAGCTAGAAACTGAATATTATCCTCACAGGGAAGAGAGACATGGGCTAGTAAATATTGCATTGCATTTTGTTGTTTTCTTAAATATGAAGTTGGGTGGCCTGGACTCTCCCTGTTTCTACTAGTTTGGAAATGACAAACACCATAGATCTGAAGATATGAGCCCTATTAAGGATGCCAGAGATTCCCATGAGCTTGAAGGACATCACTGAATACAGGAGTCCCATCAGCTCTGCCTCACTCATCTCTGGATTCTTACAAAAGAAGAAGAAAAAGAAAGAGTTGCATCTTATTTAATGGCATAAGATTGGCATAGCTTTATCAGAATTATACTTAATGTAGAAAGTATTGAGCAAATAAACTCTAGAGAATATACCACTACTGAATGGTGCTCTATGTAATGGATGGAAAAGCCTTGACTTGGGATGAAAACAAGAAAGGTAGCTTCCTTATTCAGGCAGTGATGAACACAGATAAACACAGAGGTTGAAGCTTAAGATCAATTTTAAATGATCATCTTCCCCCTATTTCTCAAGACCTCTGGCAGAAAGGCCTCTTCTATCTTTTAATCGCTCTGTTAATTACTTTCAATAGCCTTCCATTTTGCTAGCAGGCAGAATGGCAATGGCTTGCCTTCATTTCAAAGGCTATCTTCAAATTCCCACAGGGAATTAAGTAAAGTTTCATTATCCTCAGGGATAATCCTCTGAGGAGATTAGATCACTAAAAGGAGCCCCACCACCACCCTTGGGCTGGCATGGAGCAGGCAGGGTGGGCTGGCTTTCACTGGTATGAGGTTTGGAACCTAAAGCCCTCTGCTCACATGGGAGCCCACAGGGACTACGAGTTGTTTTTGCTTCTGCAAGCCATTTCCAAACAGTGAACCCAGAGAAACTTATCAGTTTATAAATGCACATCTTTTTTTTTCTTTTTTTAAATTTAATTTAATTTTTAATTACACTTTATTTACTTTGTATCCCACCTCTAGTTCCCTCCCTCCTCCCTTCCCAATACCTCCCTTCCTCCCCCTTCTCCATGCTTCTTTAAGTACTTGGTTTTATATAAAATTTACAGCCACACAACATCTTTTCATTGACTAGAAAACCTCTTATCAGCAAGGACATTTCTTGAATCATTTTATTTTAATTATCTTTTAAAGATAAAGTCTCTTTGTGTGTCTCTTTCTCTCTCTCTCTCCTGATTTTCCTTCCTCCATCCTTCCCTACTTCTCTTTGAGCCCAGGCTGCCTTGTAACTCACTATATAGCCCAGCTGTCCTCAAAAGGAAGCAATCCTCCTGCCTCAATCCTTTTTCTTAATTCTGAATGCTGGGATTCCAGGTGTGAGACACCAAGCACAGTTTATTTGAATCTTGATAAGAAGTCTTGGTGATACAGAAAGATCAAGAGAGAGTTTTTGGACTAAACTGTTTTTTTTTAAATTTTCTTTCTTTATTAATTACATTTTATTCTCTTTGTATCCCCCCTGTGGTTCTCTCCCTCCTCCCATCCCAATCCCTCCTTTTCTCCACCCTCTGCATGCATGCCCCTCCCCAAGTCCACTGATAGGGGAGGACTTCTTTTCCTTCCTTCTGATCCTAGTCAATTAGGTCTCATCAGGAGTGGCTGCATTGTCTTCTTCTGTGGCTGGTAATGGTGCTTCCCCTCAGGGGGAGGTAATTAAAGAGCAGGCCAATCAGTTCATGTCAGAGACAGTCCCTGTTCCTATTACAATGGAACCCATTTAGATACTGAACTGCCATGGGCTACATCTGTGCAGGGGTCTTAGGTTATCTCCATGAATAGTCCTTGGTTGGAATACCAGTCTCAGGAAAGACCCCTGTGCTCAGATTTTTTGGTTCTGTTGCTCTCCTTGTGGAGTTCCTGTCCTCTCCAGATCTTACTGTTTCCCACTTCTTTCCTAAGTTTCCCTGCACTCTGCCCAAAGGTTGCCCATAAGTCTCAGCATCTACAATGATAGTCTGCAGGGCAGAGCTTTTCAGAGGTCCTCTGTGTCAGGCTCCTGACTTGTTCCCTCTTTTCTCCTTCTTCTGATGTCCAGCCTCTTTGCATTTCTGGATAGGAATTGAGCATTTTAGCAAGAGTCCTCCCTCTTGATTAGTTTCTTTAGGTGTACATATTTTAGTAGGTTTATCCTATATTATATGTCTATATGAGTGAGTATATACCGTGTGCATCTTTCTGCTTCTGGGATAGCTCACTCAGGATGATCTTTTCCAGAACCGACCATTTACCTGCAAATTTCATGATTTCCTTGTTTGTTTTATTGCTGAGTAATATTCCATTGTGTAGATATACCACAATTTGTGCATCCATTCCTCCACTGAGGGGCATCTGGGTTGTTTCCAGCTTCTTGACTATTACAAATAAGGCCGCTACAAACATGGTTGAGCAAATGTCCTTATTGTGTACTTGAGAATCTTTTGGATATATGCCTAGGAGTGGTATAGCTGGATCTTGAGGAAGCACTATTCCTAGTTGTCTGAGAAAGCACCAGATTGCTTTCCAGAGTGGTTGTACAAGTTTTCATTCCCACCAGCAGTGGAGGAGGGTTCCCCTTTCTCCACAACCTCTCCAGCATGTGTTGTCTCTTGAGTTTTTTATCTTAGCCATTCTGATGGGTGTAAGGTGAAATCTTAGGGTCGTTTTGATTTGCATTTCCCTGATGGCTAATGAGGTTGAGCATTTCTTTAAGTGTTTCTCTGCCATTCGATATTCCTCTGCAGAGAATTGTCTGTTTAGCTCTGTACGCCATTTTTTAATTGGATTACTTGATTTTTTTTGTTGTTTAACTTCTTTAGTTCTTTATATATACTGGATATTAGCCTTCTGTCAGACATAGGGTTGGTGAAGATCCTTTCCCAATCTGTAGGCTGTCATTTTGTTCTGAGGACAGTATCCTTTGCTTTACAGAAGCTTTTCAGTTTCATGAGGTCCCATTTATTGATTGTTGCTCTTAGAGCCTGTGCTGTTGGTGTTCTGTTCAGGAAGCTGTCTCCTGTGCCAATGAGTTCAAGGGTATTCCCCACTTTTTCTTCAAGCAGTTTCGTGTGTCTGGTTTTATGTTGAGGTATTTGATCCACTTGGACTTTAGTTTTGTGCAGGTTGATAAGTATGGATCTATTTGCATTTTTCTACATGTAGACTTCGAGTTAGACCAGCACCATTTGTTGAAGATACTGTCTTTTTATAACTGATTTTTTTTTTTTGTGTGTGTGTATTTATAGTTTAGTGTTTGTTGGTGACTAAAGGAAAAAAATACATGTATGACAGAACTTAGGGGCATAAGTTCTCAAAGCCAGTGAAATGAGTTTATGGCCTTGGGATAGAGAGAAGCAATACATAAAGGACTAAGGAAGATAAAAAGGGAAAGCAGAGGAATGCAATACACTACCTCATTTACCTGCCTCCATTCTACACACCTATCTTCTTCACTGAGCGGAAATAATCAACATAGACATGAGCCTGATCACTTTCCTCTCTTTGTATGATTCTATAGTGGTTTACCATGGCCATAGAAGAAGATCTGAACTCCTAAGTTTATCCAGATGTGTAGCAGGCATAGGTTGTTACCTTGAGGCTATGTTATCACACTGTTCTGTCTAAGCTGGTTAGACCTGGGATTCTGAGTTTAACTATGTGTGCCACTCTTGCAAAAAACAAATGAATAAATAAAGTCATATGTTAAAGTCTTAAGGATAAATAGATAAGATAGGATTTCTCTAAAGAATGGTGAGCCCCTAATCAAAAAAAAAAAAAAAAAAAAAAAAGGAAAAAAGAAAACATTGTCCTTGTAAAAGAGGAAAACTGGGCATAGACACACACAGGGAGAAAGGGATGTAAACACACCAGCAATGATTACAGCAAAAGCTTCTACAGTCTGAAGAGCTGCAAGGACTGCCAGAAAATCCCCAGGAGCTAAGGATGGGGTGGAACAAATTCTTCCTCAGGCTCAGAAGGAACGAACCTATCTGGCACTTTGATCTTGAAATTGAAGCTTCCAGAGTCCTAAGAAAATAAATGTTTATTGTCTTATCCACCTAGTTTGGGAAACTGTCACAACAGCCCTAGACAGTCAGTACACTGAATGTCTCAACTTTCATTGTGGATCTCTGCCCACAGTGTTTACTTACGTAATAGAGTTATTTTCTTCCCCTTGTCCTAGCCAAGCTACCCTTAAGCTTGGCTGTAAATAACATTCCTCAAGGAGAACACTCCCTTAACCTCTCAAACCAGGCAAGCCTCTTCTCTTCTCCATCCTATATTTACTATAAATTCTCTAAGATTCTGCACTCGTCAAAGGACGATGGACCACTGAAGCATTGTCTGCCTTCAGTTGGCTGTAAACAGGGGTGGGTACCGTTCCACTCCCAGCTATGATCTCTGTGCCTAGACCTGTGGATGGTACACAATTCACTTTCCAGAAATATTTATTGGCTGGCTTCCTTGATTTTAACTTGGACTGCTCTGTCCCAAATATTATTTCAAAGATCCCACATCCTTGGTAATAACTCCAAGCAAATATTATCTTTCCTCATGTATATATTCATGTGCCTGAAGGCAGCCTCATATTTCTATAATTTGCTGTTATCATAGTTAACATTCTATTCCATTCCAGCACACATCTGGATAAGCAATAACACTTGTAAAAGTGCTATTCTCCAAGAATGTTTTTGATTTGGGTTCTATATTACTGAAAAGAATCTCAATTATTTGGCAAGCTGACATTGTCCTAAGATTCTATCTGTCCAGGAAGGCATGAGGGAAATCATGTGAGAGAGAACATCACAGGAATGAAGCAAATACTTGTTTAACCTGCATTTCCCAGTGTGAAAAGCTCTGGTGACCTACAAAACAATGAGAGGTTTGGTGAGAGTTATCTATAATCTATGAGATAAGGTAGGTTAATCTCAAAATGCAACTGTCTACCTATATTTGTAAAAAGAAATCGTGGTTATAATAAGATCTCAGGTTAATTATTTGGCTTCTGACTCTGAACAACTACAGTTTGTTTTGGAGTTGTCTACAAACAGATGAAGAAGTCTTTGTGATGAGCATCTTAGCAAGTATGTTCATTGAGTGAGAATATTTTGATTTACCCTAGAAAATAAAATGTTTGAATAAATGTGAATGTTATAGATAGTCTATTAAGTAGTAATCGCATTTACTGACCTTTGGACAAATTCTTCTGGCCATGTAAGAAGTAGGCACTGGCATATTTAGAAATACAGCTTATAACACTAGCTCTCAACCTTCCTAATGTTATGACCCTTTAACGCAGTTCTTCGTATTGTGGTGACACCCATCCATAAAATTATTTTCGTTCCTACTTCATATCTGTAATTTTGCTGCTGTTACGTATCCCAATGTAAATATCTGTTATGCAGGATGACCTTATGTGACCTCTGTGAATGGGTTGTCCCACTCCCAAAGGGGTCATGAGCTGTCACCACTGTCACCACTGTCCTATAGTGACATTAATTATAGTAAGGTGTACTATTCTCTGGCGTAGAAGGACCAAGACAAGTAGGCATGTCCTAGGCATTCATTTAGTAAATACTTCTTGGGCAATGCTCTATGCCAACTATTATGAAAGATGATTATAACAAAAAGCTAAATACAAATAATAATAACAACACTTTTTACTTATCGTCTGTTTGTTGTATACCAAACATCGTAGTAAAAGCCTTGAACACATTATCTCTGATTCTTATCATATGTGGTTCCTGTTAACTGTGTTCATTATAGAGAGCTTACGATAAACATGAGTCAAAGGGCTTGGACGAGGAAATAGTGGTGGTGACCCCAATACCTAAATATATTTCCAGTGCCTTGTTCACCTCATGATACAGCATGGCTCCACTGCAGAAATTCTGTCTAAAATTTATGAAATGCAGGTTGAGCTTTCGATCTAAGAAAGATAATATAAAAGTGGGTTTGAGAAAGGGGATTTACGTCTACAGGAATACAGAAATGCCCTGAGTAATCTTTTCTTAGAATGAGTTTATGGGCCATTTCACATAAGCTCCCCAAGTTCAAAAGTCAGGATTACAGTGATTTGGGCTTCTTAGGCTCAAGTGAACTAAAGAAAGTAGAAATGAGAAAAAGAGCACTCAAAACTGCAAGTCCAATAATGAGTCATTGCAGGCACAAGCGTGTGTACATGTGAGAGCTTACAAGCAGGAGATAGAATTAGTATATAAAAGAATCCTAAATTTTGAGTCAGGATAAAAAAATACAATCTATTGTTTAGTCCCTAATGCAAAAATTAAGATTGTATATATATATTTTTGTAGGAGGCAATCCAAAACTTTTAAAAGATGTTCTTTAAAAATTTGAACCAAAACAGAAAAGAAGTGCATATTTTTCATGAGTCCAAGGAATGGTTGGCAATGTAACTCAAGAGTAGAGACCTTTACTTCATACATGACAGACCTGGGCTCATTTTCACTGCAGAAAAAGTCCAAAGAGAAGGAGATGTAAAATACAACTGTTAGTTGAATTTGGAATTTTGAAAATACTTTTGTAGCCATTCTGAACCAATAGAATAATTTTCCTTCATCTTATTCTGACCCTATGTATTCCCAGGGATGTGCAATTTTGGTATTTTGTCTCTTATGTATATTCTCAACCACCAGTTTTTCCTTTAGCTGATTTCCCACCCCAACCCTCTGTCTATCTCTCTTTCTCTCAAACAGTTTCAGAACACAAACAATGTTACCTGATGGATAAATTTGAGGGAACAATATAAACACTTCAGTGAAATACACACTCCTCCCAAGTTGCGTAGAGTCTGTACTTGGAGAAAAGGACACTTGCCTTATGTTGGAGCCAAGGAAGCTTTGGAGTTCACCTCCACCTTGTAGACTTTGCATCAGGAAGCCAACTCAGATGTCAGAGTAGATGCCGGTATTACAAACTAAGTACAAGAAAAACATGCTTCTTTCAGCCATTTGTTGGGAATAAACATCTAGAACGGGACATAAGTGGATTACAGAAATTATTTTTGTTCACTTTTTCTCCTTCTCCAAGCCTTACTAATATAGCTCTGGTTGGCAAGATCTTGCATGATCCATATGTACAGGGCAAATTTACATTTTAACTGCAAAAGAACATAAAGGTAGCAAGATGGCTTCAAGACAACTTTAAAAACAGAAGAAAATTCTGGTATAAATGAATTGAACTTAACATTAAAAGAACAAGTAGGAGTGACTCTAAGGTGCAGAAAACAGTTTCTAGGTAACTGTACCAGCTACTTTTCCATTGTTGTGATAAACACTCTATGACCAAGGCAAAAGAAAGAATTTATTGGGGCTTATAGTTCCAGATGGAGAGTCCACAGTGGTAGGTGGGATGAGATATCTTCAGAGGGTCAGGGCAGAAAGTTGAGGACACAACTTCAACCACCATCACAAAGCAGAGAGAACCAACTGGAAATTTGACCAGGCACTTAAATCTCACCCCAGAGTGAGGCACTTCCTCCAGCAGGGCCATACCACCTCCTCAACTGGGAACCAAGTGTTCTAGTACATGCATTTCCTGGGGGTAGTCTCAAACCTCCAAATTAACATTCAGAATTTTATTTTTCCTAGCCATCATCTTATCAGTCATTTAACTCTTTTTCTTTTCATTTTTTTTCTTTTATTCATCATGAAGCTATTGAAAATGTCTCTGGAGAAGGCCCACTTGTATTCACATGTGCTCAGTCCACTTACATTTTGTTTTAATATTCAATGTTTATCAACATGTATTTAAAGATGACACGCTAAACACTCTGTAAGTTAACTTACATATTAAACTTTAACTAAAAATTAAAAAAAAATGTTTGGCCTATTACTACAACTAAAGACATAATCGTCAAGCACTCCAGTTTAGAAAACAGTTTGGTGACTGGGCAAGATTTGTTTTTCTTATCTGTAGTACTCTTTCTAAAGAAGTTGGAGCCTTTCAATTCCTTTCATTACATCACACCCCAGACATCACACCTCAGTGCAGGATGTGGCATCTGGGCCACCATGCTGGTGAGCAGTCACTATAGCTGTCTGATACGGTGGTCGCTGACTTGCTCTTCCAGTGCAAAGTTCAGTAATTAGGGCTGGGAATACAGCTCAGGTAGAGAGCATGTATTTATTGCCAGTCTGCTTCCCCGGTAGCAGCGACACAGGGCCATTACACATTACAAAGAGACACAGGACTTTATCTTCCAGATTCTATAATGATTTTACTGAGAGGAGAGAGAGACAGAGACAGAGAGATAGACAGACAGAGAGAGAAAGATAGATAGATACAGAGAGAGAGAGAGCGAGAATTTCCACCTAACTTTTGCTCTCTGAGTCTTTTAAGTTAGATTTGCATCATGATTGGCTGTAGACCTCTTTGAGCGTCCTCTGGCAGACATCTTCTGAAGGGGCCTTTAAATGTACATCTCTTCTTGGAACCCGCTTTAGATGTCCCATAAGAGAATGTTATACAGATAGCAAAGCAGAGTCCATTCACATTGGAAAAGATCCAGAGACTAAGCATTTTTAAAACTTTATGATGTAATGAAAAAAACTTGAGTTACCTAAAGCTTTATAATTGTTGATATAATCCCTTGTCCAATGCAAAGTAGCCCTGCACTTTAATAGATGGATTTTGTGTGTCAGAAATGAAGCACTTAGATTTGTCAGAAAGTTCTCTGTTCAAAAATGATGAGTATTAGGGAAAGACTGACATGAGCTTTAGCTGAGAATGAACTTCCAGTATTAAACCAAAATGAAATATACTGGCAGCTTCTGTAGCCACTCATGCCATGAAGTAGTTGATGACTGGCACTCAAAATATATTAATCAGCTCTGTTCACTGTTATTTCTGGAGTGAGTAGACCAAGAAATAATGCTATGCACGGTCCAGTGCCCAAACAAGACATAGTGTTTATATAGGGTACCCCTACAAAGTGAGTCTGAGCTTTGGTAGTCTCCCATTGGATCACACCTCACAGGCAAGTGGAAGTTGAAAATTTTGCATCTCGACCCGAGTATTGGTAAACAAGCCCAATGTTCAATATGGCATCTACTAACTACATGTAAAATTAAAGTATTAGCGCTGAGATGATACCTCAGTGGCAGAGCACATGATCAGCATGCACAAAGCATGGCACGCTCAATTCTCAGCAGCAAAACAAAACAAAACAAAAATAAGTTAATTTAATTGTTTAAATCTGAATATATAAAACATAGCTCCTCACTAAACTGGCCAGGCTTTAAGTGTTTAACTACAATATGAAACAAGTGGTCCCTGCATTGAGCAGCACAGATAAAGAACATCAAAGAATGTTCTTTTAAGCAACATTGCTCTAGAAGAATTCCCTGAAGACAGCGTAATTACCCAACTTTTTAAAAAAGAATCCTGCCAGACTTCCTGTGGAGAAAGTGGAGCTACCGAGGAAGGTCTTCTCACACCCACTAAACAGTTTAAAGACTATTATTCAGTCTATGGGGATATTTAAGATTCACAAAGAAGACCAGCTTCATCTGGGATGAAGATCTGTCACCAAGATATTTCACTGAAATCTTTAGTTCTATTTTTTTGTTTTTTAGGCCACTGCCCATTGAGGTCATTTAGGATAGTTTAGTGGCTTACCAGGCTTAAGAGGTAAGTAAGCAATGGCCTAAAAAAAAAAAAAAAAATCAACATACCACTTCGTTGCTGAAAGGTATTATGAATAGGAGAGTCTGTATGTTTTCAGTCTGTCTGAGAACTACTAGTGTTTGCAACTCTGGGGTCAGGTACTGGGCTTCCAAAAGAATGAAAATGTTGCCCACTATCCTCTTCAGAAACATCATAACCCTGCTCCAAATGTATAGAGGCTGTTGAGCTTTAAATGGAGGAACAGCATCTTAAGAGAAAGAAGTTCTTTCTGTAAGAATTCTCTTGAATAGAAGAAAAATGAAATTACTGACAGGCTCAGCTGAGAAAGTCTGCCCTGATGCCTGGGTGATCAGAGGTCACTGTGCTTGGCCACCTAAGAAATGACATTGAACTAGAGAAGAAGAGACTCTCAGGCTATATTTAGTTCATCTAATGTTGTCCACAGGTATCACAGTACCCTCATGTTCCATGACCTTAGCTGTATCACCCACTTCCCATCAGTTTGTTTCTATGTCTTCTGTTCTTCCTGGCCTCTGTTAAGACAGCCCTTTGCTGACAGAACTTATTTCCTGCCTTATTTTTCTTTCTAAAATACAGCAATCTGGGGGCTAGAGAGATGGCCTAGCAGTTTAGAGCACTTGTTGCTCTTGCAGAGGACTAGGGTTGTTTTCAGCTCCCACACTATGGCTCGTAACCATCCCTAACTCCAGTTCCATCCGAAGCCCTCTACAGACCTTAGGGCATCAGGTACCACATGTGGTACATAGATATACATGAAGATAAAACATTCATACCCATAAAATAAGATTTTGAAAAATGAAAACTTAAAAACTAATAGAGCAACTTTCTTCATGATCTTCACATTCCTCGCGGTAATCTCTTACAGGCACAGCTCAGTTCTGATGTAGTCCCCACGTTTTTTAAATTTCCAAATCCAACTTGTTCACACTGGTACCAGCAGGATCTGCCCCTCATCCAGGATTATAAATGGAATAAAATACATCTTCTAAGAATAAACATATCCTTAGGTCGCCTTCCTGAAGATTAAAGATTCTATGTTTTTCTCAGTCCCATTTGTTTCTTAGACTTTCCACTAAATTAACCATTATTTTATCTAACCGGTCTTTTAATAAACAGTTAGTGAGGCTACACATGTTCTAGACACCCATTTAATACTAACGATGCAGTAGCGAATGAAGCAAGCAGCCTTCCATGTAATTGCTCTCATGTTAGTAGAAAGAGGCAGACAATAAATAAATAGAAAGCTATTAAATTATTTCCAGTAGTAGCAATTGCAGTCTGAAAGCAAAAAGGAGTTAATGAGATATAAAGTTTCAGGAAGGTGACTGAATTAGTTTGATTTGAAATTCCCAACAATGAAGTGAAACTTGAGGCAAATCATGAATAAGGAGGAGACAATTGTGCACCGATGTCTAGAGAAAGGCCGTGTCATGCCCGAGAACACAGCAAATGCCCAACCAAAAGGAACAAAAAAGCTCAGCCAGCATGTCTGAGAAAGGGGAAAATTGTGACAGAACAGAGTAAGAGAGGGAGAGATGAGAAATACACAAAGTTGGAGAATTAAGATTATGGGTGTTTTCAGTTGATCCTGATTCTAAAGGCAGATGGAGGAGTTTTGAGTACAGTGGGGACCTCACTTGAGCTGCGTTGTTTAAAAGTTCTCTGGGCAGTTAGTGGCAAGGGATTTACATCAGCTAGAGTCCTAACAAGACAAAGTCACAATCAAAAGATTTCAGTAAACAGATTCAAGGAGGGACTTGTGGGTTGAGTACGAAATGTCCGTCACACACTCATGCACTGAAGATTAAGAGCCTATTTGGAGAAGTGACAGAAGCTTTAGAGATGGTGCCTAGCTGAGGAGGTTGTATCATGGGGGATAGAGCTTTTCCTGACCCTTTTCTGGGCTTTCCCTCTGCCACATTGATGTCATGAAGGCAAATATCTGTGATCCAAAATGTCTTTCCGCTATGATGCTCTTCCTCACTACACCAGAAACAGTATAGTATGCTGTGCGCCAAGAGCTCTGAAACCATGGACTATACTAAATCTTTCCTTCATTAAGTTCTCTTTCTCAGGTGTTAGTCAAAGTGAAGAAGAAACAGACATGTGGAGGACTATGGACATCAGCCTGGGGAAGAGAACAGAATCCAACATGAGTTAGACAAGTGTAGGGATCGTTGAGAGAGGAAGCTGTGATGAGTAGATCAAGGATCTTCTACCTGTCTCCTTCTTTTCCCCACATCAGGCCATCCCCAATCCAGCTCTCAAGACAGTTGACAAACACTCATGCTATGACCCTGCAGTTGTCAGAGGTTTCTCCCTCCCCCTTGCAGCTGCCTCACTCTGCCTAATGGGAAGATCCAAGACTGCCTTAAATTATATCTAGCGCTTTCCTGACTTGCAGTCAAGTCATGTAACATGGATATAACTTTCTACCCCACAAAGTTGTAACAGCAAGAAATACCCCTTTCTTTCCTCAGACCTGAATATCTGTCTCTCTTTGGGGACCCCATCATGCTGCCTATTGGATGATGTTATATCTTTCTTTCTTGAGATTCTGGAAATGGAAGGCTATCTCCCTTCGAGATCCATGACATGGCATCCATGCCAGCTGTATCTCCTAATGTTCTTCAAACCTAAAGCCTGATCTCCAGTTTCAGACCATGATGCTGAAACTTAACAAAGCTCATCTGAAGAGTAATTCACCTCAGCTTTCCTTCTATACTCACTGCTTCCGTAAGTTATAACAGCCACTTCAAAGCCTGAAGGCCATCTGGAATGGACAACAATCCTTCAGCCATCTTTTCATGTATGTTTCCTCCAGGTTGGAGATGATCATAGTCACTTTCATTCAAAGCAACTGTGATCACTCACACGAGATACTCATGTTACCACGTCCTTTTAATATGTCCTTATCGACTGAGTAGGGAGGCTCATGAGGCGGGAGGCTCATGAGGCACGTGGCTCTCTCAAGAGTCATGGGGTCCATAAGCCTTCATGAGACCCACTCAGAACCTGTTTCCTCCCTTACATATGCAGTAAACTAGTGACAGGCTTGAAACTTCAGCAGTGAAGCTGTCTATATCTCACCTAGTGAGGGTTTTCAGTAGGATAGCTTTTTGGAGATATTCATGGGTGACGTCAACTCTTCAACTGTGAAGTTTTTTTGTGGATCATCCATATTGTGGATGGGTTCCTTCAGTGGTGCAGCTGTCCATACGTTCCCAGGTGATTTCCCAGTGGAGTATCAACCTTTGTGCTCCTGTAAGTAACCATGATAAACTCATCGCTTCACAAAACGGGACTTGGATGGAATCCTGTCTTTTGTTGGATGTCACCCGCCCCATCAGGGGTGAATAGATTCTTCGTTACATCTCCTCAGGGAGAGGGAAGTGACACCCTGGGGGAACAGAAGCCAAGGACACTGCCTCCTGAGAGCTCTTATCTATGGAGAGCTATGAATACTGCCACCCTGTGGAAATGACAGGAGATCAAAATAAGTTTTCTTTCCTACCTTTCTCCTTCTAACCCTCTCCTGAGATTACCATTTTCTGGCACATAGTCATTAAGACAAGAAAATCAAGCAGGGAGGGACAGATAGTTCATTTTTGAAGACTGGCCTCAAAGGACGAAAAGCAGGGACAGAAAGAATAGGACATGAATAGGAGGGAAAGGGCAGGAACGGAGTAGCATGTACAGAAAAGGAATCACATTTTGAGGAACAATTAAGTACAATGCATACTAAGTACTCTAGAAATTAAATTATAACACAGTGTAAAAAATGAGATTGGTTAATATAAAATGTCACTTGTTAAAATTCTATCCTATGGATAGGGACACATTTCTAAGTGCTGTGCTTAACTAGGTTATCAAAGTGGCTTCATTATAGAGCCTATAAGAAATAACTTTTGTATCTATAGAAATGAGTAACAGAAAGAACCAGTTTTGCCAAACTCATAACATAGAAAATCAGGTCAGATGGGAAGAATCTACTTTATCTTTGGGCTCATTCTCCGGGGTGTTTGTGCTGGCCTCTCTGACTCTTAAGTAAATATTCTCCCAGGTAGAAATATGAATGATAAATGACTGTGGGCAGTCATTTAAACTATGTTTCCATGAAAAGGAAACATTAACTTTGAGAAGAATGTGCTCGTAACCATAGCACCTGAACCTGGGTTTTTTTTCCTCACTCCTGTGACTTTGCACTGTCTTTGCCACACTTTACCTCCTTCAAAAACACTAAGTCTCACCCCACCCTGCCTCACTCTCACCCAGTCCCCACCTCAAACTAGCAAAACAGCAATAAGGTTTGTTTAAAAAGTGGAGAAAAGACTGGGGGGGTGTTCTTTTAGTAAGACTGAAAGTCTGAGTTTGAATCTCCAAACCCACAAAAATCGAGGCCTGGTGGTATATCTGTGACAGAAGCATCCTATGGTAAGATAGGAAGCAGAGGAGAATTCCCAAAAGCCCCTAAGCCAGCTAGCCTGGCATAAGAACATACCAAAAAAGAAGAGACCCTGTTTCAAATGAACCCTTGAATCCAACATACATGTTGTGGTATATGTACACCCACACTCACCAAACAAGCCTCTCTCTCTCTCTTCTCCTCTCTCTGATACACACACACACACACATATGAACAAAATTTTAAAAGACTGTGACGATTAGAGTTTCATTTAGCCTAGTAACACATCAGATTAATGAGGGGCAATTATTGCAACACTGATTAAGTAAGATGAACAACAGCAACAACAAAAAGGACAGAATTTATCATCAAAACAATGACAAGGGACCTTGATCATCTTTCCCTTTAGATCATCTTCTCTCTTTTGTTATTCCTCTTTATGGGTGAACAAGGTCTGAGTTCCTTCAGTCTCACTACCCAACAAGAAAGAACAAAACAAATACTAGAGGACCAGGGTATGGGCAAAGCAAGGCAATTGGAAAAGACTGAGAACAGAGAGAAATGTTACATCTATAATGACTATGAAAAAGCATGTATCACAACCATCCTGATTCTTAATGATTAGTGATGGGAAGCTAGGTAAACCTTAGCCATGTCCAGGTGATATAGAAAAGGTCAGCATAGAATGCCTCAGTATCCCTTGTATGGCAGACATGTAGTTTTGGGAGGCTAGAGTTGCCAAAACTTTCAAGACAATGTTCTTTCTTAAATACAGAACTCCAGAATTCTCTGGAGAGGTCTCCAGAAGTGATCAACTAAGGAGCAATCTGTCCAGTTTCAAAATAAAGTCCTAAGGAAGACAGACAAGAACAATTTCTGAGAAAGGAAAAAGCTAAGCAATTACCAGGGAGCCAAAAGATGAACAACTCTTGGAGCTAAAACTGCACTAAGGAACCATTTGAATTCCCTTCAGCCTGAATGGAAAGATTTTGCTGAAGGTGCAAAGTACGCACTGAATGTGGCAATGCCATGACTAAGGAGAAAAAATGTACTAAACTCTAGAACCAAAGCTATTTTGTACCTGACAAAATAAACAAGCTTCAGAGTAGGACTGTGGGTCAAACTAATCTACCAGTGGTTTAACGTTCTTTAAGAAAAACTCAAAACTTAAATGAACACCAAAACATACAACATTCAGCCACAAAAGAGTCCAGCGACAAGTCATAACATGTCTTAGGGGAATAGATAAATGCCTAGAACATTCAGTCAGTAGAAAAATGTATATAGAACAATAAATATTTAAGTAGAAATTCTGAAGCTTAAAATGTTTCATATTTTCTCTATACAAAGGGATAAAAGAAAAATTATAATGAAAGTAATAAAATATATATATATATAAAATAAATGGAACATTTAGAAATGAGAATTAATATAGTCAAAGTGAAACCTAAATAGAGGTAATTAAGTTTGAACACTGTAAGAGCTGTAAACTCAGAAAATAGCAATAAACTTATTCAAATATGAAAAAAACAAAGACTTCTTGACAAAAACTATGTAAACCAAAGTACAATGCAGAGAAGAAAAACTATCAACATATAATAATCTATGTACAATGAAAATATTCTTTGCAGAAAAGAAAAAAATATATAAATTTCATACAAAATATAAATTTGAGAGACTCCAATAAATAAAACATTAATATAAATAAAGTAGAACTCTAATGATATAAATTAACACAAAGATGAGAAAAACAAAAACAGAAAATATGATAGTAAAATTAAACTCAACAGTATCTCCATACTTACATGTAAGCACTATAATTAGTTTAGTTTGATAAAATATAGAGATAATCAGACTTGATTATAATAAGATCTAATTATGACTCAACTGAGTTATCCAGGTTTCTGTTTTTTCAACAAATACTTGCGCTAGTAAATTCAGGGAAAGAAAGGCTCACGGGTTTAGAGGACACAACCTATGACCTGGCAGGCCCATTGCTTTTATGCTCCGGTTGGTTGAGAAGTGTGTAGTGGAGATTACCAAATAGTGAGAACAAAAGAAGGAAAGAAAAAAAAAAAAAGGGTCAATATCCCTTTTGGGGACAAAAGCTTTAAGACTACAGGTTCCTAGTAAGCCCTACTGATTAAATTCTGTAAGCGAGGGTATAGTGAAATCACAAAGCTAGACTACTCCGTGGGTAGAAAGAAAGGTTTGTTGGGGATTAAATTGCCAAGGCTATGTCTGAGTAGGTGGCAGGGAGGCAAAGAGAAACAAAATGGCAGAAAAGCAAGCAGATTTTATATGACAGCTAGCAGGGTGGGATCTTTGAGCTGGTAAAGGTTGTTTAGGCTGACTGGGAACTAGATGTCCTTGCCTGAGGTAGTTGACCTTTAGGGGTCTATTGAGGGAGAGCCCTGGTAAACAAAAACTCTGCCTTTGGACTTCTGTTTACTCAATAACAATCCTTCTGTTTACCTGACCAGAGTTTGAAATATTGTCAGCAGCACTGCCATTTTGGGTGGCCACTTCGGACCTAACAAATTCCACTCTTTCTCAATTGTGCCATCAGATGGGGACAAATCCTTTAATATGTGGGCCTTTGAAATGTTTTCAGAATCTAACTTGTAGCAACCAACTGTATACTTTCTACACAAAACCTATTTTAAAGATAAAAGTATATTGAAACTTAAAGTATGTAAGAAAGACATGAAAAAAACAGTTAAAATATTGCTAGGTTGGCTATACTTTAGCATCTGGTCAAGCAAACATTATATGAAGGAATACCATCTGTCTGAAGATCAACAATTCATAATGAATAAGGAATCACTTCACGAGGAAAATATAACAAAGTTAACTATGTATACTTATAATAAAATTTTAAAACATGAAAAAAATACAATATAACTGTGATCAGAGATAACAACACTACTCTCAATAGTTATTTGAAAAATTAGAGCAAGGGTATATTGGGGTATGAAGGCTTGTGCAATACAATCAACCAGTCAGAGCCATTGACCTTTGTAGGTCCCTCCACCTAACACATAATATGCATCTTTTCAAGAACATTATTACCAGAAGTTTTGGGCAGTCTCAGCTGAGTCACCACATGTTAGTTACTGAGGGAATCAGATCCCCTTCTGGGGCTCTTAGTCATGTTAATAAAAGAACCTAAGAACAAACTGAAAAAGTTCACGGACAGTTTTATTGGCATTCAAAAGAAACACGCAAGAAAAGCAAGCTGTAAATCTCCACACCTCAGCAGCTTCCTAAAGAAAGGGGAAAAGCTATGCTGCTTGGGTTTTCCCAGCCATATGGTGGAAAAGGAGAATCAGAAAAAGAATAAAGCCCAAAGTGTTAGGAAGAGAGAAGAGATAGAAGAAAAGGAAAAGTTATGTTTTTCTGAGTAGTTCAGAAAATCAGATAGAGACTACCTCTATCAACTGGCACATTTGGTGACTACATAAACAGTGGGAATTCAGTTTCTTAGAAACCATCTTTTTAAGGATTGATTGCTAATCCTTATTAAAAACCTCAGCAACCTTGTATGTAGCTTCCAAGCACTTAAAAATGCAACTACCTGGAGACCACATGGTTGAAGGTACTGTAGGTCCCTGCAAATTTTGACAGAGCCTTTGACAGAGAGGAACCTTCAACATAACAAAGGCTGTGCATGACAATCCTATTGTTTGCCTAGTGTTAAATGGAAAAAACAAAACAAAACAGAGTTTCTACTAAATTTAGTACATGCGTGCAATGAACACAATCACATCTAACCCCCCCCCCCCCATTTCTCCTTTCCAGCTGCCCCCTGTAGTTCCTCTTAGTATGTCCTGTTCACAACGCTATGTCTTGTTTTATAACCCACTAAGTACGGTTAGTTCTGCACATATGTGCATGGGCGTCAGGCCATCCACTGAAGTCTGGGAAACATACCAGTGGCCACATCCTCAAAATGGAAGTGATTCCCTCTCCTCCAGCCACTATCCACGGCCAGTGGCTCCTCGATAAGGGGTGGAGGGAGATCTTCTGTCTATCCTATGTATGCCAGAATTTTGCTGATTTGATCATGTGCAGGTAACCACAGCTGCTATGAGTTCAAAAGCAAAAAGACGCACACGGTATATACTCACTCATATAAACATACAACATAGGATAAACCCACTAAACAAACTAAGCAAGAGAGAGGACCCTAACTAAAATGCTCAATCCCCATCCTGAAAGGCAAAGAGGATGGACATCAGAAGAAGAAGAAAACAGGAAACAACCTAGGAACCTGCCACAGAGGGCCTCTGAAAGCCTCTGCCCTGCAGACTGTCAAAGCAGATGCTGAGCCTGATGGCCAACTGGCAGGCAGAGTGAATGGAATTTTATGTAAGAAGTGGGAAATAGCAAGAGCTGGAGAGGACAAGAACTCCACAAGGAGAGCAACAGAACAAGAGAATTTGAACACAGGGAACTTCCCAGAGACTCAAACTCCAACCAAGGACTAACCTAGAAGATAACCTAGAAGATAACCTAGAGATAACCTAGAAGATAACCTAGAAGATAACCTAGAACCCCTGCACAGATGTAGCCCATGGCAGTTCAGTGTCCAAGTGGGTTACATAGTAATGGGAACAGAGACTGTCTCTGACATGAACTGATTTGCCTGCTCTTTGATCACCTCCCCCCAAGGGGGGAGCAGCCTTACCAGGCCATGGAAGATGACAATGCAGCCACTTCTGATGTGATCTGATAGACTAAGATCAGAAGGAAGGCAAGGGGACCTCCCCTATCAGTGGACTTGGGGAGGGGCATGCAAGCAGAAAGGGGAGGAAGGGTGGGATCAGGAGGGGAGGAGGGAGGGGCTTATGGGGAGATACAAAATGAATAAAGTGTAATTAATAATAATAATAAAAATATTAAAAAAGGAAAAAAATTAAAAAACAAACAAACAAAAAAAAGAAGTAAGCATAAAATAAATAAAGAAGGAAGCATAAAACATTACTACATGTCTTACAAAAAATAAACTAGAATTTATAAGAGTTCAGCAAAAAATAACAAATATAGATAAAATGGGAAAAAAAAATTGATAGGTTTAAATTACCAAAACTGAGCAAAGAAACGATAGAAAAATTTTGATCTCTGTAACTGTATCAAGGGAATTTCATGTATAATTCAAAATCTGTCACTAAAAAGAACTCTAGTCCCAATGGCTAGGGAATAAAAAGAGAATGTTTACTATTTACTAGACCCATAGAATGCTATTTCCTAGCACACATTTAAATTTTTCAAAACACCCAAACAAACAAACAATGCCACTCAGACTTCATCAGAATAAAAAGGAGAGTACTAGCTTCCATGCTAGTACTTAAGAGACCAGAATAACTCTAGTGCCCACACCAGAGTAACTCATCAAGTATAAAAACTACATGCCAATATTCCCCAGAAACTAGGGCTTGAAAATCTTTAACAAAGCAAATGTAGAAATCCATAATGAAAATGAGACATCAGAATCAAGCAGGATGGATTCCAGGAATGGACAGACAGTTTCTTAAACATTCCAAAAAAAAAAAAAAAAAATCATTCAATATAACTCATATTAACAGAATAAAAGAAAATTCATTATACTCATTTTGATAGATGCAGAAAAGCCACAGATAAATTTCAACATAGCTCTCTGAAAGCTAGGAATAGCATTTCAAAATAAAAATGGTTTTTCTGTGAAGACACAGCTGCTCCCGCTGTGTTAACATTGAAAGGCTAACTGCCCCCCACTTAGGTGGTAAAGGGATGCCAGGCATGCCATTCCTGCAGCCATTCATAACTGCATCATAGATGGTCAGGGAACAAAGCAAAGGAAAAGAAAGAAATTGGAAAAGAAGGTTAAACTCTGCGGATGATGAAATCAAAACCACTTTATATAATCTCTCAGAAATCTACCTTTAAAAGTTAGAAGAATTTACATTTCAATTTAGCAGAGTCAAGGTCAAGAATACAAGAAGTCAAGAATATACAGAAATCTTTTGCATTTGCATATTCTAACAGCTAGTTATACTAGAAGTGCACTGTCAAATAATTCTACTTATCAAAAACATTTGACGCCGACACAGACTTTTCAGAGTGCAAAAACTGCTTAGTGAAAATGACCAAACACTGCTGACAGGAATTAGAGACCAGAATCGAGATCCACACTGTTCCTCAACACTGTTTTAGTAACAGATAGCAGTTGCTCCCCACCCCAAATCATCTAGAACATGCCAACCATCCTCCCCTCTTGAAGCTCACTGGAGTGACCTTTCTAAATTTTAGATATGGTTACTGTTACGTAATTTACCTGCTTTCAGTTATTTTTATGGTTTCCTGCAGCTTATGATGTCCAAACTCCACAGCTCAGACACAAGGTGCCCTGTGATGTGAGCCACCTGCAGATCCCCCCTCTGTCCTCTGACTGAAATGTCCACCTTTATTCTCTGGTGAACTTTTCATGCTAGAGCTGGCTTTGATTCCTCTTCATAACCTTTCTGATCTACACAGGTAGGTGTCATCACCGACTCACTTAAGACCACAGTAATCTTGAATTAGCCTTCTCACCCTCTATTACCACAATTCATTTCATAATCTTTACCTCCCTGGACAGACTGTGGGCTCTTTTGGAGGCTCTGGCAGGGCCGTGTCTTGCAGGCAGGGACATATCCCATTCACTCTTTTCTCCTTAGCGTTTGCACGATGCCCGGCATACGATGAGCACTGGAATACATTTGAATGGACCATTCTCTGACTGTCTTCATGAAACAAAGTGGAAGAACTTTCAAGAATGAAACACCCCTAATAGGGTGGCTTTAGAGATGAACAGGTTTTCCTAAGGCTGGCTTAGATCAATTGAAAGAAAAGGACATTTTATAACAGAGAGGATTATTAATCATTTTTCACCCTGACTCCCTTTTTTGTTTTGGCACTGCTTGAAACCCAAAGCATCCCTGAGGAAATTATGTTTGACCACAAGCACCACAAACTATGCCTAGTTTCCCGTAGTGAGTCCAAAGCAAATTTTAATAGGCAATTGTCTGTAGCTGCACCCTACCTGGTTTTCAAGTTCTCTCTTCTTGATGCCTCACGTTTCCTTCCATAATAAACATATGAAAATGTTTACAGGAATCAAATAAAGGACATTGGTCCAGAAGTACTGCTTGGCCCAGAGAAGCCAGTCTGCTCCCATCTCATCATTCTCAGACTCTCCATGGCCTGCTTACCTCTCCATCTTTCAGAATTCGCTGCTGCCATTCTAGAATCTTGTTCTCTTGCATATTCCTCAGACTGTAAGTTTGCCAGGATGTTTGTTCTTTCACTGATGTTTTCATGTTTATCGCTATAATCACAAAATGATAAACTTTTCAGAAGAGATTTGGAATCCCATAAAAAAAAAAAAGGTTCTTTTGATAGCTGGAGATTAACGATTCCATTCTTTTTGAACCTTTTAAAACAGCAATCTGAAACAAAGGCAGTTCTACAGAGAGCTATAGCAGATAGGTGACAAAGTTAAAATGAAGTTGGGACAATCCTGGGGAGATTCAAGAAGTCCCTGCTTCAGCCATAGAAACCAGAACTGTAGCGAGAGACAAGCTTCCCTTCTGCGATAGCATCCCTTCAGGACGCTCAGAATCTCCCTGCGGGTCCCAGGAAATGGTCTACATCTCCACATCAAGCTCTTTCTACACCATCACAAGAAGGCATGAATTTCTTCAGCTTGGTTAAGTCCTTCCATCGAAGCAAGCAGGTATTTCCAGATCAACTTTGAATTAAACCAAAAGAAGACTTAAGATTTTCTTAAAATCAAAGGAGATTTCCTACTTTTTTTATGGAGAGATGGAGAATGCCAAGCTGACTGAGAAATGGTCTCAGCCAACACTGAGGCAAGTACTCAGAGCTGTTGCTTTGGGAAGCCTAGGGTCACCTTCAATGTTTTACTGAAGACTTATCCCAGGTTTTATCATGGAAACTCACACAGTTTGAGAGACATTAGCACCCTATACCAGCATTTTCTCTTCGCTCAGCCTTACTACCTATGAATATTTCAAAATATTTTCTGTCATAGCTTCAAATGACTGGCTTCTAGCCCTCTTTGAATGTGAGGTTTTACACTCTCCTTTTTTAGTGAGTTATCATTCCCCAAGTTTAAATCTGCTCTCCTTATCCTTTTACCTCAGCTTGTCAAAATCCTTTAAGCCCTATTGTCACTTCCTAATCTTTTCACTGTGCACTAAGTTATCAACCTCTAAAGACAGAAATGCGTTGAGTGTGTTAACTGCATTCAATAAATTTCAAGAGTACTAGGAAAACCACACAAATACAACCTAAATTCTAAGACTTCATGGTCCTAGGATTTTTTTGTTTGTTTTATTTTTGTTCTTTTTCTGCCCTCGTTGCCATTGTAAACACTATGACCAAAAAGAAGCAACAGGAGGAGGAAAGGGTTTATCAGTCCATCATTGAGGGAAGTCAGGGCAGGAGCTCAAGGCAGGAAACTGGGAGCAGAAACTCAGAGAGCGTAGAGAAATGCTTGATTCCCATGGCTTACTTAGCCTGCTTTGTTATACATGCCAAGACCACCTACCTAGGAAAATGTCCCCACAAACATGCCCCCAAGATGATGGAGGAAATTTCTCAACTGATGCTTTCTCTTTCCAGGCGAGTCCAGTTTATGTCAAGCTGACAAAAACTAATCAGCATATCAGGTTTTAGAAGCTATCCTCATAGCTACTGCTTCTGTCTTTGTTACTTAATAGATGGTATTAAATATGGGTGCCTTTTTCCTATATTATCTGGAGGTGAGCAGCTAGAAAGAAATGGCCTGCCTTAACTCTGCTATGACTGAAACTTATCAACACACCTTCCCAGAATGTCCCAGGCCTAGCATAAGAGAAAAGAAATAAGACATGGTCTATTTTGAACAGAATGATGATTATCAAGAATTCTTCCTTGCATTTGAGTGAGAAGTTAGGAAGAGACTGAGAATAAATACAAAGGGCATTTAAGGAAGTTAATAAAACTTTTAAAAAAGTCAATGTAGTTGTTTCTTTTTCTTTTTCTTTTTTTTTTTAGAGATAAGAATCAGAAGAGGGTACTAGGGAAATAGCTCAGTCAGTAAAGTGCTTGTCTTGCAAATATGATGATCTGAGTTTGATCCCCAGAATCCACGTAAAAAGCCAGACTGAGGCAACATGCATGCTTGTGATTCCAGTACTGGGGAGATGGAGACAAGCAGATCTCTAAGGCTCACTGACCACTCTGACTACCCAAACTGTGAGATCCAGGTCTCAGTCAAAGAGTCTCTCTCAAAACAAACTTCTGAAGAATGATTCCCAAAGGTTGACTTCAACCGCCCCCCTACACACACATCTTAAAAAGCAAAAAGCTGAGGAAGTATCTGGTCATAGGCAGCTGACCTGAGGTACCTACTGTGACTTGTACACTAGAGAATTAAGGCATATGTTAGCAGAGCTCATTTGCTTATAGAACTAAGGACTTCCTAGAGCGGTGGTTCTCAACCTTTTTAATGCTCTGCCCCTTTAATACAGTTCTTCATGTTGTGGTGACCCCAGCCATAAAACTATTTCATTGGTACTTTATAACTAATTATTGCTACTGTTACAAATCTTAATATAACTATCTAATGTGTGGGATATCTTATATGTGACCCTAAAAGGGGTCTCAATCTACAGGTTGAAACCCACTCTCCTAGACAAAGAATGTTCCATTATCAAAAAACTGCCATCAACCACTCAGTTTGATCTAACATGTTTCACTGTCAACAAGAAAAACAGTGCTACAAAAGCTTGCAAAGCCCATGACTCAGTTTACCCCTGACATAATTTTCATGGTCTCCTGTCTAATTCCCAGGGTACTAGTGAAAAGTAAAGGTACCATGAGGCCTACCTATGTCAAATGGAAGAACTTCTCTTCTCAACTGTAAGCTCTCTGTAAAGAGCAGTGTCTCTGAAATACATCGGCAAGGCCATCAGGAAACCCCTTCCCACTTTTGTCCCCTTTTCCAGACTTCCTCCACCAGTGTGAGTCTAACTGACCATCTAGGTACTCCATTTTCTATTGGGAAATGTCCTCCATTGACTCAGCAGGAAATATAGGCCACGCACTAGCCCATATATCTCCTTCATGTGCAGAATGATGACCCTGTTTGGTTTTCCCAACTCTAAATCTGAAAAATCTTAGAAAACATATATGTTTTGTATAAACCCTATTTGCTACAGATTAGTCAAGCTGTTGATACCTTCATATTCAAGAACTCTAGAATGAAACTTGGAGTGGATCAAGTTCATAATTTCCATAATAATCCATAATTTCCTAGGAATGATGTGTCTTATCAAATGGCTTCTATAAGTAACAGCTTACAAATAAATCTTAAGAGGCACAGCCCAAGGTTGTTTCTCTTCTCTGGCTGGACTTTCTTTATAGCACTTCCTCAACTCACAAGGCCCCCTAAATAAAGATAGATCTATAGACATTTAATGGCTGCTAAATCAGGGAGAATCTGTCTTCTCCAAGGACAAGTTCAATGTTTAATACTAAGTGTTCAACCTTTAACATATGAGCAACTAAATGTATAAACAGGTTAAATTTATATATATATATATATATATATATATATATATATATATATATATATACATTTATCTATGTCTTCACATGTATATGCATTTGTAACAATAATAACTAAAGAAGAGTTTATGAATATGAAGAGCGTGTGGGAAGCACGGTAGGAGATGGAGGAGTAGAAGTGATGTAAATAATATACTCACATATGAAATTATCAAAGAAATAAAATAAACAAAAAAATTTAATGGAGTAATCAATATTGACAAACCTTGCAACCGAAATTAAAGCTTAAATATTTAAACAAAGACACAGATTTTAAGTAATAAAATATTAAAAATTATATAAAAACCAATTATTGAGTTGCTCTTACCCATTTGCTCAGTCTTAATATTTATAATGATATCTCAGCAGATGAGCCATAGTTCTGAGCATTCATACATGACATGGAACCCAAGCTATGTCAGCAGGCGTTCTGACTTCAGTTCTAGTTTTTCTCATCGCTCACCAATTTCTGTGCTCAGCCTGACACCATGGCCTGAGGATGACCTTTAAATGTTCAACATTCATGTTGTTACATCTTTAAAAAGTTTGTTACATATGACTTCACATAGAACTCACCACATCAACCAATTATAGAAGTGTAATTCAGTGACATTAAACATAGTCACATTACTGTGCCAGCGCTATCAGTACCCACCTCCAAGATGTCTTCACTCCAAACTCAAACTTTAAACACATTAAATAGTAGCTGCCCTCTCCTCTTTCTACAAACTCCTGAATGTCACATCCTGTTTGCTAAGTGGATGTGCCATTGTGCCAAACTGCCTTGTTGATATTTATGTTTATACCCATAAACTAGTGTGGCTCTCAGCCTTCGCTAGAGCAGACTCTTTTATAGAGTTAAATCACAGGCTTAACTCAGTATGCGAAAAGAAGTGATTGTTGAGTGTTTAACCATAAATGGGATATCCACACCATCTTCTCTAGGACTTGGGGATTAGCTATCCGTCTGTCTGTCTGTCTATCTATCTATCTATCTATCTATCTATCTATCTATCTAAATGTAGAATAATTTTAAGAGATAAAGGATGGAGAGGAGTACCATGCATGGATGTCTTCTGGATATGACATGGCTGTTGCAATCAGTCGTGAAGACATAGCAGCTGGGACTACATGAACGTGCATGAGATCTGCACATGCCCCCGCCTCAAAGAAATGAAAATAGGAAGGGAGCTGGTTGGAAAGAAGGTCAGCTGGGGTGTGGGGGGATAAGAGAAGAAGAGAGGGATTCATATGACCATAATATATTATATATACATATGAGATTATCAAAATTAATAAATGACATTAAGAAAATTCTCTAGGCAACTTTAATAAAATGGGGTTCATAAAGTGAACAATAGCTGCCTAAAGCTTCTTTAATATGGAGTCTCTAAGGTGATACAATTGTAATTTTATCAAGTAAATATACTTTGGTGTTAGAAAACTAATCACCAAATTTTCATATTTTTAAATGTAAAATACATTTGTTGGATAAGTTCTTTTCCTTTTTTTTTCCAGTTTTCATTTCTATTTCTTTGGTAGTTAAATTCCAGTTTTTATTTGACTTTTAGTATAACAGGAAGTTGAGGGAGGATGCTATGATTAAACTCTAATTTCTAATTTTTAACATCAGTTCTGCCTCAAAAAAACTAGACTTTGATGCAATTACTTAGCTCAAAAAAACAAATTTCATTGATCTTTGAAATGAAAAGATTCATTTTTCCAATTGTCTTACAGTTTGTATTGCTGTAAGAGTCACCAGGACCAGAGCAACTCTTATTAAAACAAACAAACAAACAAAAACCACATTTTATTGGGGCTGGCTTACAGTTCATAGTTTTAGGTCATTATCCTCATGGTGGGAAGCATAGCGGCATGTATTCTACATCCAGATTGGCAGACAGCAGGATAGGAGAATGAGCCACTTGGCCTAGCTTGAGCATCTAAAACCTCATAGCCCACCTCCAGTAATACACTTCCTTCATCAAGGCCACACCTGGGCTACATATGTGCAGGGGTTCTAGGTGATCTCCATGCATGGTACTTGATTGGAGTATGAGTCTCAGGAAAGACCCCTGTGTTCAAATTTTTTGGTTCTGTTGCTCTCCTGTGGACCTCCTGTTCTCTCCAAATCTTACTATTTCTCACTTCTTTCATAAGATTCCCTGCATTCTGCCCATCACTCCTAGGCATATATCCAAAAGATGCTCAAGAATACAATAAGGACATTTGCTCAACCATGTTTGTAGCAGCTTTATTTGTAATAGCCAGAAGCTGGAAACAACCCAGATGCCCCTCAACTGAAGAATGGATACAGAAATTGTGGTACATCTACACAATGGAATATTACTCAGCAATGAAAAACAAGGAAATCATGAAATTTGCAGGTAAATGTTGGGAACTGGAATGGATCATCCTGAGTGAGCTATCCCAGAGGCAGAAAGACACACACGGTATACTCACTCATATAGACATATAATATAGGATAAACCTACTAAAATCTGTACACCTAAAGAAACTAATCTAGAGGGAGGACTGTGGCTAAAATGCTCAATCCCCATTTCGAAAGGCAAAGAGGATGGACATCAGAAGAAGAAGAAGAAAACAGGAAACAAGTTAGAAGCCTCCCACAGAGGGCCTCTGAAAGGCTCTGCCCTGCAAACTATCAAAGCAGATATTGAGACTTATGGCCAAACTTTGGGCTTTTGGCTACTTTATTGGGTTCTTTTTTCTACCTCCCTACACCTCCCCTATTCTTTGCACTCCCACAATACTAGGTAGCAGAAAAAGGAGGATAGAGGGGAAAGGGGGCATGGATCTCTTTAGACCACTTACTGTTGATTAGGGGTGTCTAGTTCATTTTGGCAAATCCAATCCTCATTGCCAGGATATCTTCAACCAGCAACTAACGATCCAGAAGACAGCAAATGGCAATCAGCAAACAGCAAAAGCAGCAGCAGGAACCCCAGTAACAGGAACAAGCAGCAGCATTTTTCATACCCTCTCAAGAGTTCATAGATTTCCAAATGTAAACTATTTTCAGCAGGAAAAATCATCCCTCTCCCAGGGCACTAGGCAAAGTATAATTAGCTGCTGTAAATAATATGAAGCAGCTTATATCCCACACCTGCTATTAAAACAAAAACATATTCACCTAACATAACTGGGTTAAGAAACCAAAATTCTCACTGCATAGTATATGTGTATGAATTAAATTTATTGAACTTAGTTATGGCTGGATTTGAAATTTATTGAGTTCTAATTGCACTGTGAATTTTAAGTGTTCTGATTCTTTAAGCACTTATTCTTAGGAAACCTTGTAACACTAACTTTAGATTATTCATTTACTTGTCATTTACACCAGTGTTTATCTGAAGCAAAATTTATTGCCAAGTCATATTTTTTCTACCTTTACAAAGATATGGATTTTTGTTGTTTTGTTTTGTTTTCTTGTCAGCAACTTCTTGTGGATATGAACATGTTTTGCTTTAATTCCAGGTGTAGGTTGTGGAACTGATTCAGATTGTCCACAGCAGCAAACTATTTGCCTCGTGCAGACTCTGAGAGGAGCTCTTTGCCAGCTGCAGATAGATAGTTTAAATCTGAGGACTCTGGAGAGAGAATAAATGCCAGAGCCCAGAGAGTGTGGAGGCGCTCCAAGAAAGAACAAGGCTGCTGCTTCCCCCCCCAACCCCGTAGCTCCTGTTGCTATTGATGTAGTAAAACAAGAAGTTGGAAATCTCTTTTTTAATTTTAATTTTTATATTAATTACAGTTTATTCACTTTGTATCCCAGCTATAGCCCCCTTTCTCATTCCCTCCCAATCCTACCCTCCCTCCCTCATCTCCTTCTTTGGGCTTTTAGCTACTCTCCATGCCCCTCTCCAAATCTACTGATAGGGGAGGTCCTCCTCTCTTTCTATCTGACACTAGTCTATCAGGTCTCATCAAAACTGGCTGCATTGTTTTCTTCTGTGGCCTGGTAAGGCCGCTCCCCCCTTAGGGGGAGGTCATCAAAGAGCCTGCCACTTAGTTCATGTCAGAGATAGTCCCTGTTCCCCTTACTAGGAACCCACTTGGAGAATGAACTGCCATGGGCTACATACATCTGTGTAGGGGTTCTAGATTATCTCGATGCATAGTCCTTAGTTGGAGTAACAGTCTCAGAAAAGACCCTTGAGCATAGATTTCTTGGTTCTGTTGCTCTCCTTGTGGAGCTCCTGTCTCCTCCAGGTCTTTCTATTACTCCCTTCTTTTATAAGATTCCCTGCACTCTGCCCAAAGTTAGGAAAAAGTCATAGTATCACTATTTGCAGATAATATGATAGCATACATGAATGACCCCAAAAATTCAACCAGAGAACTTATTCAGCTGATAAACACCTTCAGCAAAGTGGCTGAATATAAAATTAACTAAAAAAAAAAAAAATCAGTAGCCCTCCTGTATACAAAAGACAAAGGGGCTGAGAAAGAAATTAGGGAAACATCACCCTTTACAATAGCCACAAATAACAAAGTACCTTGGTGTGACTCTAACCAAGCAAGTGAAAGACCTGTTTGAAAAAAACCTTCAAGTCTCTGAAGAAAGAAATTGAAGAAGATATCAGAAGATGGAAAGATCTCCCGTGCTCATGGATCAGTAGAATTAACATAGCGAAAATGGCCACTCTGCCAAAAGAAATCTACAGATTCAATGCAATTCCCATCAAAATACCAACACAATTCTTTACAGACCTTGAAAGAACAATTCTCAACTTCATATGGAAAAAACAAAAAGATCAAGAATTGCCAAAAGGATCCTGTACAACAACAGATCATCATCTGCAGGTATCTCCATCCCTGATCTCAAGCTGTATTACAGAGCAATAGTAATAAAAACTGCATGGTACTAGCATAGAAATAGAATGGTGGATTGATGGAATTGAATAGAAGACCCAGAAATAAACCCACACATCTATGAATACTTGATTTTTTACAAAGAAGCCAATACCATATAATGGAGATCTCTTGAAGCAAGTATTAGACTGGCTCCAAGGAACCTGAGGACCCTAAATAGCAGGAAGCAGCTAAGAGAACTATGCCCCCTCTCCCATTAACCCTTTCTCCTCTGTGGTGTTGGGGTATTGGAAGGGATTGAGGAGGAGTAGGGAGAAAGGGATATAAGAATTGTAAATAAAAGAGTTTTTAGAAAGTACATCAACAACTTCTTCCCCCAGTGAGTGAAACACAAGTAAATGTTAATGTTAACAGAAGGAAAATACCAGGAAAAAGTAGTTTTGAAGACAATTTCAAAAACTAGTTTGTTCTGAAAACCAGATTCATTTCTTCAGATTATCTACACTATTTTTTTCTCCACAGAACTTACTATTATACATTCCATGTAATAAAATATTGCCTCTAATCAGTTTTTCCATAGCTAAAAGCATAATACTCCGATTACTCCCAGATCTGGAATGAAGTGAAATAGAACTTCAAAATGACAGAGTAGCACAGTGGCAAAAAGAAGTCTCCAAATTCTTGATCTTGAGTTCTCAGACACTTGTCTCTCATTGACAGGAAAATTTCAAAAGTCAAAACTTTTGCAAAAGAGTTTTCTTAAGACAAAAAAATACTAATAGCTAAAGCCTAGTCCACTCACTAGATAAGTTTACATTATAATAACAAGAATTGAAGGGACTGCAAGACAATTAGAAGAGCAGAAAGGTGTGGTTCCTTTCTCCACTCATCAAAAGGTTCACAGGCAACATTCCATTAACAAATTTCATAAACAATTTATTTAATGAGAATTACAGACTAGGAAGTTTTAAGAACAAATAAAAGTCTTAAATGATCCAGAGAAAACTGTCTAGTCCTCGCCTAAATTCAAGAAAGAATGGCCACTATTGTAGAAAGATAGATAAAGTGGTTTGACAGAAAGGTCCCAGACTAAAGAAAGTTCCCAAGAAAGCCTTTGTGTTTAGACCCATGGCATCTGCAGGAAGCATCCTTTCCTCTCAGTCATGTCATGAGATTTTCCAGGGAGAAGTCATGTGGGAGAATGGCATTTGTTACTCACCTTGGGAAAGCAGAACTCTGAATTCTAACACACATTGAAGAAGAAAGGTGAGTGAGAGACAAGAGAAAGAGGTCAGAAAGATCATATTTCTGAAGCCTTACACTTTCCTTTAGTTCAAAGTACCCAGCATACATCAGCACTATGCTTTGAAATATTGTGTCCTGAGTTTCTACCAAGTCAAAAGCTCTATTTAGTTCCTTAGACTTTCTCATCTCTCACATGAACTTAACAATAACTTGTCCACATGGCTTTTAAGGATGTTCAATCAGCCAATGAAGTTTAGTCTGAACACGATTATAGGTGTTCACATTTAGTCGTTGACTAAAATTTGCCTCCTGTAATGATTGAGGCTCAGTATTGAAAACTAGCTGTGTCTTGGCCTAAGATACCTCATACTGTGCAAAACAGTGGTTGTGCAAGATTAAGTCCTTAGGGATCCCATTTGACAAGTAGCTTTTGACTTCACTTATAGGATGGTGGGCACATTAATAATATCATCTGTCAGGCACCACCTACATGGCACACACTGAAAAATGATTTATTTCTTGTACCAGAAAAAGTGCCACCTTATAAATTTATCAGGACGAAGAGGGGCTACAGGGGCAGAGGTGCATATTAAAATTATGTCAGAAAAAAATGCACCAAAGAACTTACCAGACACACACATGGTATAACTACCGAGCCTCAGGAACCAACACAGGGATAGCAACAGCATTACCTGGCCATTCAGTGTGTGTATCAAGGGTCTGTTAGACAGACGATTCCTGACTATCCCAAGGTCTTTAACTTTGGTTCGTCCACATAGTTGATGGGGTCTATACCAGTTGCCTACTGTCCCTGTCTGAGATTCCTGTCTGAACCTGCCATCTATCCAGCCACACATTTTTCAACCGGGACTGGCCCGCCCCTTCGTTCCACCATGTTTCCATGACTTATCTCTGACCTTGTAGCCTGGCACTCTGGTCTGTAGCCACAAGGGCTTCTCCAGCTTCTTCCACAGCTTCCTCACCCATAGAACATCTCCTGGGACATCCTCAGTTTCCCAGCTTTGCCAACTCAGATATCTTTGAAGCTTCTTGCCTCTATAACCCTGTGTAGACATTCTGTAACCTACTAGTACTAACACACACACACACACACACACACACACACACGTAATGTGTGATCCAAGAATTAATGTCAGGAATTAATATTTGAATTTAAAGGATCTGTGTTTGCCTTAGACAGGGAAACCAAGGAAAGCAGGAGACCCTGGCAAATTGATAACAGTCATCTGTGATGCCATAAGATTCACTGGTGCTCAATAAATTCTGACACTGTGAAAAGATACAAACATGTTCACCTGTTTCTGACATAGGGTGCCCACGACACTCAGTGACTGGTTACAAAAGTACCTTCCTAAATGAGGCTTTTTGTGAATCTACTTACTAGGTTAGGTTGTGTTTTCTTATGTAAGAACTCAAAGTACAGAGAAATCCTCAGGCCACATTTACTTTGACTTAAAGGAAACTTGAAAACTTAGGATTTCAGTTTCCCAAGAGGACAGCCATTTCTTTTAGCCTCTTCTGTAATAGCAGGGCCAGAGTAGTGACAGAAGGTGACAAAGACCCTGTCGTCACAGCCCTTGGGGATCAAGCCAGAGATTCAGAAAGACTGATGACATTCACTCAGAGAAACATTTGACAATATTTAATCATGTTCTTTTCCTGGCTGCTAATTATTCCTTTATTACCTTGTAAACTGGGTAAATATGGCCCTTCAGATTGTAGTAATAGATTCGTCAATCTTTATAAAGTGAGTTTTTTAACTGGGGAGGGGGTGTGGAAGGGTTGTGTGTGGAGGCAGATGTAATCTTATACAAATAAAATCTGGCTTCAGTATAAACTGCTCACTCTCACAGGATAAATAGCTCCTTCAAGGCTAAATGGTTCACTAAATTGAACTTCCTTTTCTAATCTCAAATGTTCGTCCTCTCCTTGAAACTGCTATGCCTCAAGGGAGAGTCTGATCCCTTAGGAGTGCTTCATGTGTTATGATTATTGATTTAATGTAAAGTTAAGTTAAATGTTTAAGATGGACATAAATATTTAATATAGACCTTCAAAGTTTTATAGATTCAAAGCCAAGCATTTAAACTCTTAACAGTGAAACTAACGTGGGGCAAGTTTAAAGATTACAGAAAATTAAAATTAGGTTTTTAGGTTTCTATGGATTGGAAATACTCTCATTATCCTTTTAAAAAGAATATAGTTGCTGGGCATGCAAGCAATTTCTCTGGCCAAGCCAAACAAATGGTCTTTTGTTTTCTTTTGTTTTTCTTTCAAGTTTTAAAGATTTCATTAATGTTAACTGTATTTCAGGCACAATGTTAGGGATAAATGTAAAAACATAAAGCTGATAGTCCTTGTTCTTAACAGTGTACAGAAGGCTGGTGCACATTAAAATGGTCCCCTTTAGTCTCTGCTGTGAAGCATCGCACTGCAGAGAAATGCAGGCGTCAGCCAGGGTAACTCAGCAAAATTTAAGGGAACAAGCCAGTGTTTGCCAAGCAGAAAATCAAGGAGAGGACATTCCAGGCAAAGGGAAGAAAGGGCAGGAGAGACACCTTGACCAGTTTATTCTGCAACCCATTATCCTCATCAACTGGTTAGCTCATGTCAAATCCCCAAGGATTATTCCCATGAATGGTGAATTTAGTTGATTAGATTTAATGGTAATAAGAAGCTCCTGTTAATTTGATGGCTTGACAAGAGAGAATGCACAGAGAAAGTAGGGTGATGTATCCTAGGGTTCACTAATCTGAGCCCATAGGACATTCCAGGACAGGCAGGCAGTCATGGGAGTTCATCCAACAGCTAGCCCCACCTTTCTATTTTCCACAGTTCCTAAGAGCCGGACTTTTAGGGGTATCCTCGTTTGTTTTTAACGCCCCCCATAGCCTTTTCATCCACAAATGACAGCAGACAGACGCAGACTCTTCCCGCCCCCCACTAGCACCACCCGACCACACATAACACACAACTTTCTAGGACCCTGTAGAAAGAAAATAAACTAGTCAACAGAAACTGATTCCACTCCCGAGGAGGAGAAAGAACTCAAACATCTTCTTCTACGATCCACCGGCTGGACAGCTTAGATACTTTTCCTTTGATTCCCGATTCAACAAATGTGCGCATCCTAGGATCTGAGCGTTGCTCTCAACAGCGCAGGGCCCCATGCAGGAGGTGCTGGGATGGTGGGAGGGCATCGGCTGTCTGTGTTAGGATGGCTGATACAGCGCTTGTAAGAAGACTGCCAGAATGGTCTGAGATTCTGCAGAGAACCACAAGGAGGGTCAATGTGCCATGTGCTTCACTTTAGAAAATAATAAAGCTGAAACTACAGAGAGAAAAGGCCTCTTATGCCAAATGAAAGAGTTTGAACTTTATCCTTGGAAGCTATAGAGGGCTGGGGGAGGATTTCAAGCATGGAAATGGAATATGTAAAGGGATAAGTATCTCTTCTGTGGGCACAGATTGGGGGCACACTATGGGAAGGAAATCCAGCAGCACACCCCAGGAAGGGAGAGACAAGGAGTTCACATGGGGTGTGTGAATGAGAGGAGGGCAAGACCCTGAGGAGAGTGAGGAAGACGGATTTCACCGCAAGGCAGGTCCACAGGGTCTGTGTGAGCATGACTCATTGAGAAAGAGCTCGTTCAGGGTGGTCCACAGCTAGAGTATGAAGAGCACTAGGGGCTGGACGATGGTTCAGTGCCAGGAGTGCTGGCCTCTTAAGCCCGAGGCCCCATGTATGAATCCCAGAGCCCATGTGAGTCCAACATGAGAGTACACACCTGATCCCAGCACTCCTATAGCCAACGGCAGGCAGAGAGAGGTAAGGGAATATCCAGAAACTCATGGGCCCAGTAGCCTAATGTACACAGCAGCAAAGCAGTGACTCTATCTCAGGACTGACACACGAAACGGTGCTCCGACCCTTACAACCACACTGTGGCCTGTATCTGTATCATATGTGCAGCTTGGTCTTCATGTGGTTTCCCCCAACAACTGGAGCGGGGGTGGGGGGGAGTTGGGCTCTCTGACTCTGATGCCTGCCTTTGGATCCTGTTCCCCTAACAAAGCTGCCTCAGTGGGAGAGGATGAACCTGGTCCTGCAGCAAGTTAATGTGCCAGGGAGGGTTGGTATGCATGGGGCAATCCCCCTTCTCTGAGAAGGAGAGGGGAAAATAAGGAGAGGGATGTGAGGGGGGGGGACTGAAAGGAGAGGGGCTGCAATCAGGTTGCACACACACATGCACGCACATACACACATATACATACATGCACACATACACATCATACATACACACACACATGTCCCAGATGTCATGGACATTATGCATGCACATGCACTCACAAATCACACATACATCATGCACACAGAGGTTGAAAGTACAATAAAGTGTAAAGAAGACAGCTAGTGTGCGCATAGGAGAGACTGAATATATAAAGTAGTTTGTTGGTGATAATTAAGCTGAGAGTTCTGGAGAGCAACACGGATAGTTCTAGATAAGGCAGTCTTCTTGTCAGAGGATGTTAAAAAGATACAGAAAAGTTTGGAAACTAGCATTTCTATCAAGACAAGTTATTTGAAGTCTTGGACATGGGGGGAGGGATGTGGGCTTGAAGCGGGTGACCACTGAGATTTTAGAATGGTGAAGAGCCACCTGAGTCTAACTTATCAGACCACAAAATGTTCTTAAAGTCATGACAAATCACTCGATTACTAAAAGAAGTGAAAGATGTTATGTTCTTGATTAAAGTAGGGTTGGATTTTAGAAGCGAGTCCTGAAGGTGCAGGGCTTTGTTTACCATGTTTAGCAGTTTGGTCTGGAGGAAAATGGAAGGACCGTGGAAGCACTTCTGCCCTTTCATCCTCCTGGTTCCTACTGCTATGCTCTATGCCAAGTCCCTTATTCCACCATAGAAACCAGAATTCCACCTCTCAAAGAAACTAGAACCCCTCCCACCACAAGTCCCAAAGCCTGGGAAATTCACTGTTTCTCTTTCCAACTCTCCTTGAGGACTTTGATCTGGACAGGCCCAGCCCCTTACCCTGGAGAAGGAATGTTACAGAAGAATGTAGACACAACTGAGCATTCTTCAATGAAGCCTACCACAGGAAATATTTTTCCCTGGGCTTCTGGGTCTTCATTTCTGAAGGCTCCTATGACACATAAAATTTTGGTTAAACAGACTTTCAGTATGCTCTTCTCTTGTCTTTAGGATAGACATGTTCCTTATGATACGGGAGAAAGATCTGCCTGTATTTACAGTAGACAGCGTTTGACTCACAGATAAATTATTTGCTTAAATAATTCATATAATTGAAATCATTTGAGTAAAAGGTCATTTTGGCATCTGATAGGGAACAGATTTGGGGAATAATTTTAGTGGCCGTGGCAGTGGTTACTATGAGAACAGAAAGAAGATGAAAGACAAAGGTCTGGTTCTGCTTAGGGGTCTTTCTACAGAGATGGAAGCTTTTCTTTTACCCCCTCCAGGATGGGCAACTTCTGTTTCCTACCCCTCCCTGATTGCTATCAGGTTTAGTTTCCTTAAAGAAATCTGAAGCTGGAAAGGCAAGTTTGAGAATTTATGGAATTCTTAGGGGGGAAGTTTACACCAAAGCTTGTGACAAAATAGAACCGCTATAGACCTGAGACAAATTAGGGGTCCCCACCTCTTCCTGGGTGTTGTACAGATAGATGATAAGCGTTGTGAAATTAACTGTTAAACATCGGTGCTCACATTAGTAGTAGGTTCTCACACCCTCATCATAATCATGCCTTCTGATGTTTACTATCTAATAACCAGGCAACGATTTTGGAAGATGGGGTAAGTTTAGTCCCTAAATAGCACCTGTTGGAGTCTCTCTTGCTGTCTTGACTGCCTTGAGCAAAAGATCTGTCAGTTAAGCCCTCATGCCAGCAGCGATTTTGATCATTCCAGTCACCATGAGAAAACTACACAACTATAACAGCTGCTTACAATCGGGTCCTGAAGGCGCAGCCTCAGGCAGGACTAGTACAAAAACTTTGAGCTAGATAGTTATCTCAAGCCTTAGTCAATTCTAGATGCTAAGGATGTATTCAAGAGATAGGAAAAAGAACGGTGGAGACATAGAAAAACAGGAAGGAGGAGCAGAGAGCTGAGACTAAAGGCTAGAAAGCTGTAAGGAACCAGAGAAGATAAAGTGCCTGCCCTGATCTGGTTTCAGAGATCTGTCACATCTTTCAGGTCAAAGGTTAGACCCCAGGCCAAGAAGGTCATGGTATGGTATCCTAGACTTATCCAAGAGCATAAACTACTTTTAGAGTTAGCGCTCTGAACACCAAGGCTTGTGCACAGGCTATAATGATAAAGCATGCTCCCAACCTGATGTTTTCACCTCCTTCTGGTGCTACTTGCTGCTGACAAACACTGAGGGCTAAAAAGCTGCAAAGGATCAGAACTCAAAATGCTCACCTACCCATAGTTTCTTTGCTGCAAGGACCACAAACAAAATGATAGCATTCCTTAGCTCCAGTCCTCAGACCAAATACCTCCTCCCTTGCTCTATCCAACTCACCAGCCTTTTTCCATCACTCCTACCCATCAACACACACACACACACACACACACACACACACACACACACAGACTCACACACTAAATAAAAATAAAATAAATCAGGAACTTGAAATGTGACTACATGTGTTGAGATGAGAAAGTCCAGCGCTAATATATCCAGAGCAAAATTGTGGACACTGGACAAGGGTTGAGTTGGTGAAAGGCAGGGCAAGATGGCGGTATAAGGGGAATTTTTCCCCAAAGACTTCAGTCTCAGAGAGGATTGCACCTGCAGGAGAGCCAGAGTAGGAGCGACCCATCAGCTAGATCTGCGTGTGGAAGCAGGAGCATATTACCTCTGACCTTGTGCATGCCTCTGCACAATCACAGGCATGGTTTCCAGCAGTGTGGCTTGCTGCTTCGGTGATTCCCCATTACACATGTGTGTTTCTGTGTAAAGAAAGGTAACAGCCTTCTAGATCTGTCTAGGAAGCAAACGTAATCGTTGTGCACAGTCTTAAGGGAGATTTTGTGAGGGTCCATTTCTGGAATTGGGTGTAAGTTACCTGAACCCATAAGGAATGTGGCTACAAGCAGGACTGAGAACCAGGAAGAAGCCATTGCCGCCAGGGAGGTTACATACAACCTGAACGGAATTGTGGGATGCTGAGCAGGAAACTTCAGCACGTGGTCAGCCTTGTGATCATGCCGTAAAGACCCTCAACTCTTCAATGTTCTCCATGTGGCACTGTGAAGTTGAGTAATTAAGTTTATGCGAAAGACAATCATGGCTCACCATGGATGGTAGGGAACGGGCCCAGCAGTAAATCCAGGAGGAGCTGTAAAGCATCGAGAGAGAAGGTAAGCACACGCTAATTATTTGGGGTTAAACTTAGCTCACCACTATTAGCAAACTTCCCCCTGAAGTGGCAGCCAATACTCAACTGATATCTTTTGAAGCTTCCTAAGGGATTGATTTGTCCTTAGTAGATTGTCCTTCACAAACTTACCGTTTTGTTTTCTTATCCTGGGCCAGGGCATCATAAACTAAGAAAAACTAAATGATTGAGATATTAACCCCCAAAGTCAGCTATTCCAAGAAAAAAAAAAAAAGAATAAATTCAACCTCTTCATAATTATCATTCACTTCTGACCACACTAGGAGTGTAGAAGGAACAGCCAAGCATTCTTCAAGTGGAGTGGGGCTCTTCAGTTCTTTAGCTAACTCTTGTGTGCTTTTTAGAGCAGAAACAGAAATCTCTCAGTCTCTGACCCACTGAGCCCACTGAGCAGAGATGTCTAAGAGCCAAAGATACAGGCATTATAACACGACCAGCTGCCACCATAAAGAATGAGGAATCGCTCTGGTGTGGTGGGAGCAAAGCAACCACTGCCAGACAAGTCTCCTATTAGTGATGTGTGCGGGTGGCTAGAGTGAACCCAAGGTCTCACACACCCCTGCCAGTAGAGCCAATGAGCTGCAGTATAGCCCTGCCCTGAATTCTCCTTCATACCATCATGCACTCCTGAGTGGGGAGGTAAATCATTCCCGAGTCAGAAGAACAGCCAAACATTCTCAAAGTGAATAGTTGCTCTCTGGTTCCTCAACTAACTCTTTTATGGTTTAAGTAAGTTTAATGGCTAATTAAAAAGAAATGTTTCCCCAGAAGCAAGGATCAAAGACTCGCCAGTGGGAAGTAGTTGCAGTGAGTTGCTCATACATTTTGACATTGGCTTTTAAGTAAACACATCTAAACAGCAGTTAAGTCCCCAAGAATTTTATTAAATGTTCCTCCACAAAAGTTTGGTTTGCTGCGTGATGGAAGTCAAGAAGCAAGGTGTGGTTTGCTATAATTACAATTAACTAGAGCAGTGCTTCTCAGCCTTCCTCAGGCTGCAACCCTTTAATACAGTTCCTCACGTGGTGGTGACCCACTATCATTAAATTATGTTTGTTGCTACTGTTATGAATCGCAATGTAATTATCTGTTTTCTAAATGTCTTACCCTGTAGAAGAGTAATTTGACCCCCAAGGGGTCACAACCCACAGGTTTAGAAAAACTGAACTAGATGATGAAAAAATAGCCATATTTTTACCCTAAGGACCATCTATCTCCTCCAGCAACTACAAATGAAGAACTTCATGAAGGAAATTTAAAGAAATCTATTTTTGGGCCAGCAGTGATGTGTCCAATTCTGCAATGATCCATATTTTACACATACTCTGATGTTATCTAAAGGTCACCAGAAGCTATGGGTTCCATAAATCCAAAGGAAGATTGATAATGTGGAGCTTTTATGATAGCTATTCCTCTTGTTCTTTCTTCCTGGAAGAGCTGACTCTAGCAGTCAATATCTTGGTCATTCAGGTACAGTTTTTCTTACAATTTATAATGCCTGGCCCAGGTTAAGAAAACAAAAGGAAAGTTTGCAAAGGACAATTCACTAAGGACGAATTAATCTATTAGGCAGCTTCAAAGCTGTTGGGTGAGTGTTGGCTGCCATTTCAGGAAGAGAGCTTGCTAATAAAGGTGAACTAAGTTTAACCCCAGATTTTGTTCTCACTTACCAGAGCATAATTAAATGTTTTGAAATTCAAATCTGGACAAAGTACAAAAATACTCTTCTAATCATAAATATCTTTTGTTGTGAAAGCAAGGTCAGTGTTGCCTATTTTACTAACAGCCTTTGACTCCATCCAAGCTTGCTTTGAGGATGAAACTTCTATAATGAAGTCCTGCTACAAACTGGATGAAAATAGTGTGTCTGAATGTGACTTTGCCAATTTCCTCAGTAGTTTGGATTTATGGAAATCTTCTAACGCCTTCCTCTTTTGCTCCAACTGACTAAAATTTTGTACAGGATGAATCAAGAGGTTTATACATACATTTCTTTATTACTAACTTACCTCAGACTTACTACCTTCAATTAATCAGCCTATGATCCCTAGCACAAGCTTTCAATATTTCCAATAAGTGAAACCACTTGCCACTTTCTGCTTTGTCTTTATAAGTTAGATGATTCTGCCATTGTCCTCACTGGCACCAGTGTGGCTGACTCCACTGAAAACTCACATAGCTCAAGACAGATTGACACTGGCATCAATTAACAAACTAAAATCTTGAAGGAGCAAAACTGTCCCCAAATTATTTTCTTTTTTTTTTTCAACTTGGATGCCATGGTAACTTTGAAAACATTTAGTGTTTTTTGTAAACATCAAACTACTTCCTACCACCACCACCAACTCTCAGAAAATGAACTACAAAGAGAATGTTTAAAACCTCAAACCTGAATTCCAATATCTGTGCTTAACTCAGAGTCAAACTGTTCCTGTATCGATCCTCTTCTCTCATAGCCATTTCCATCACCAACCTTTCCATCGGGGCCCTGTGAATCAGCATGCTACTCCTCCACAAATCCAGTCTTACTATTGGAAATCAAACCAACCATTATTCAGTTAAACAATTAAGAAGGAAAATAGGGGACTGGGGAGTTTAACTTACTGGGTAAGGGTGCTTATCCAGGTGTGAGCCCCTGACTTCTAATATCTACCATATATGTGAAAGTCAAGCATGGCTCTCCGTGTGTATGCCAGCAGGGCTGGTGGCTGACTCAGGCAGATCCTGGAAATTTCAGCTCCAGTGAAAGATGCTGTTTGGAGGAATGAAGGCACTGAGCAATAGAGGAAGATACCCAAAGTCTTCCTTGGGAGTCTGTTTGTACATATGTGTGCACACACACACACCTACCGCACAAAAATAGAAGAGAAAGAAACCTCCTTGGCATCTCCTTCTTTCAGAGACTCCAGGAACATACATATATGATCCCATCTCTTCTTAAAGGGCTTTCTCGAACTTCAATAGGATTAAAAACAAAAACAAAACAAAACAAAACAAAAAAAAACACCTCTTTTTGTACTACCAGGAATTGAACCTAGGACCTCATGCATTTTAGGTAAGCTCTCTCTCACTTACCTATGTCCCCAGACCCTATTAAATCTTTAGAGAATAAGTTTCAAGGTAAGGTCTCACTAAGTTGACCAGAATGAGTTTTAACTCCCTCTGTGGCCCAAATAGGCCTTGAACTCTGACCCAGTCTCCCAAGTAGCTAGCCACCAGCTTAAGCTGCAAACCTAAATCTTTTTAAGATTGATTTTTCCCCTATGGCTAGACTTACAGAAAATTGTAAGCTGCTGGGAGCCCAACCTAGGTCCTCTGCAAGAGCATCAAGTACTCTTAACTGTTAAACTATCAAATCCAACAGTATATTTTAAAACAATGGTATATTCCAAGATGGCAAAAATGACTGAATGGCAGGAATTCAGTATATTAATTATATATAAAATATATGATTAATATATAATATATTAAGTCAATATAGTATATTAATTATATATAACATATATGATTAATATATAATATATTAATATGGTATATTCACTCTATAATTCCTGAATTATAGAGTGAATAATTGCATAAATTTTTACAAATCTAGAAAATATTTTATAAACTCTAGTGTCTATCGCTTAACTAAGAGTAGAATGTCTTGTGATAGTATGAACAGAAAATTTGAAGCTTTCATTTGATAAGACATGTATACCAAATTCTTTACCAATATGAATACTTTAAACAAATAAAGGTTCTGTTTCTCCAGCATGGAACAGCATTCCTCTATACCACCAATTAAATCAACTACAAAATAGGGATCCACTCTCAAGACCTGTACAGAGGCCATGTTCAGTCTTAGACGACTAACACCCATAATTTCAAGGTCATCTTGACAAACGTTTCAATCATTTTACCACTCTTATGAAACTTCAAGTCTTTCCCCACTGATTCACAACTCTAGGCATTCTTAATGTTGGTGAGTGCTAAATCGTGAGTGCTTTAATAGAATGTTTTCCCTGTTCTTCAAATCCTTCAAAGCGCCTAAGGTGCTGCATTATATGGCTGGTACTTAAGGAACATGTATTAAAGCTAAAGGAGCAAAGAGGCTATGAAGACACATTGGCTCTTATAAGTATTCCTAAGAAGAATCCTTAGAGATTGTCAATTTCTTTTCTTGTGCTATGGTGTTTAATGTTGCTATCAACTATACTTTGTGGTGGCTGAGATGCTAGTAAAGCTGTGGCATACTTAGAATAGCAAATGGCAAATCACAGAACATAAAGAGGATTATTTCATTTTCCATATTGGTTCCTTGAGTTTATACTGGAGTCTTGTGTACCACCTACCTTCTTACAATAATATCTTTTTGGAAATTACTATAGATTATATCAGGTTATTTTTTGAAAGATGATGTGTATTTCTGTTTCATCTTTCCATACAGAAATGTTCACCTCTATTTTGTTTCTAAATTACTTATCTGTGCCTCTTTAAATAGCATATGACTCATGCAGTGCATCTGGCAAATTACTAGCCTGCATAATGTCCAAATATTTCCTCAATAGAAATAGAATCAGAAAATTCACCATAATTATTCAATGGTATGGAAATTGTTGTCTGTTCTACAAAAAGCTAAAATTCTGAGAGGATTTATAAGCCCAGAGACTCATAAAACCCTCCAAACTGAGCAGAATAATTAGGTGAGGGCAGGGATGGGCTCAGTGACCTTCTTACCATCACTAAGAAGTTGGGAGAGAAAATGCAGCTGACTGGGTCAGTCAACAAGCTCGCTCTTCACAGCTCATGCTACCTTCGGCTCCTAATGTTATGCCATTATCACTGTTGAGTCAACTTGAATAAAGTCATACAGAAGAGTCAGACCTTCATAGAGCTGTGCCATCAGTAATGTTTTCCTTTCTTTCTTTTCTCCAGTGAAAAATCACATCTTCTTCTTCTTCTTCTTCTTCTTCTTCTTCTTCTTCTTCTTCTTCTTTTTTTTTTAATGTGTTACTTTAGAAGGATTATTCAAATCCATGAACTTTAACATGGCATGGCCATCTGGGCTAAGTTCTGTCTTTGTCTAATGAAGAAAGCAGAGGCTGATGGAAACAGTTGTTCATTCTTGATGTCTTGAAACAATTGCTTTCCTAATCTGTAAACACCATACTGTATCAAAATAAAAAAAAAAATATCTCTCAACCTAAGTTTTTCTTTGATAAAATTACTTTATGTACTTTTCAAAAAAACATTCCAAGTTATCTTATAAATATAGACATTTAATGGCAATTAATAATACCATTTCTATACAATGCTTAAGAAAAAAGAGCTTTGATAAGACTAGGTATGGTGGATCAGTCATGCCCTTAACCTCAGCTTTTAGTACTCTGAGGTCTGAGGTAGGAGGATCTTGAGACCTTATTTAAGTAAAGGAAAATAGCCAAGCCTGGTAGCGCATGCTTTTAATCCCAGCATTAGGGAAGCAGAGGCAGGAAGATCACAAGTTCAAGGGATCCTGGACTACTGTATCAAACAAACAAACAAACAAAAATGAACAAGACAAAACCTATGCATACCTTAAATTTTTATACATTAACTTTGTAAAATTTTTATTTCAATAAAAAAGAAAGGTGTTAGAAACTGTTAGCCCATATATTAGTTTTCAGCCCATTATATTTGCTGCCCCGGGTTTTTCAGATACTATTAAAAATACTGAAGAGCGTAAGAGCGCAGAAAGTAGGGCGAGAGTTGACGCTCGAACTTCTTTCTTTACCAGTAGTCCTCATCATTTCTCTTTATGGTTACAGTGATGACTTGAAAGACGCAGAATCTGTGGAATGGTTAGTCTATGGATACATCACTTCATTAGTGCTAATTTTTACATGATAATTATATACATTTTAATTTCACTTGTACCCAATATGTCAATGTCTATACTGTTTGTTCAACAGCCTCTTTGGTGTGCCAGTTGCCTGGTAACAATATATGGGTTTTTCTTTGGGACCCAGCTGTATGTTCTCCCCTTAAAATAAGATGAGTGATTAATAACTGATGTCGCTACAATGGTTAGTTTCATTTTAATCAATGCATAAACTACTAAAAATAAAAAAAAATTGGAAGAAATGAAATGAGGGAATAACAGAGAAATGGGTGGAGGGAGGAGTTACCGAAACAGCTGCTGGGTAGGAGTCCTAAAACTCTGCCTCTAATTCTGTTATGCAAGCATAATATAATCTACCTACCTCTTTTTATTGTTTACAAAATAAAAAATTGAAGCCACATGATTTCCGAGTCTCTTCAGCTCAAATTTTTTCTTTCTCAGTTTCTCTGCCAATGCTGAGCCTTTTTGTGAGTTTCGATTTACATCCTCAAAGCTCATGACTTTCCCCACATTTTCTTTGGATTCCAATTATATTTACCTACTTAAATAAATTGCTATAGCAGTGGAATCTAATTACTTTAATAGACTAGGAGAAAATTTCTATATGAGTTGTCTCCTAAACTATACAACTTCTTCCTCTTTCCAAATATTTCCAATCTACTCTATCTACAAACATGATCTCTCAGTATTAGCTGTTACTACAGCCCTTTTGTTAATAATCCATTTTTTTTTCATTAGTAAGGCTTCCTCACTCTTCCATGCTAAGGCTTAACCCTAGGGCTTGACCTAGAAATGAGGTAAGCATGGAAGAGAGAAAGCATTGCCTTGATCAAACTCAAGCAAAGTAGCTGAGTTTCAGGAAGTTGGAGAAGCTTGCTATCTTAGTTTAGTTTCTATTGCCCAGACAAAATACTAACCAAAAACAACTTGGGGAAGAGAGGATCCATCTGGCTTACATTTATCCATCAAAATCTTATCATTGAAAGAAGTCAGGGCAGAAACTCAAGCAAGGGTCCTGGAGGCAGGAACCATGGAGGAACACTCGCTACTGGTCTGTTTTCCATGGCTTATTCAGTTTGCTTTCTTATACAGCCAAGGACTCAGATTCCCAGTAATGGCAATGCCCACAAGGCTGAGCCTTTCCACATCAATAATCAATCAAGAAAATGTCTCACATACTAACTAGCCTACAGGCCAGTCCCATAGGGATTAATTTCTCAATTGGGATTCTCTCTTTCCAGATGATCCCAGTTTATGTCAAGTTGACAGAAAAGGCTAATCAACACACCATCTAAATAAAAGCTGTGGCTTTCATCAACCCCAAAAGGTGTTAGAAACCTGGTTAAATCAAGGCTGTATTTGTTGGCACTACCAAGCACAATGGGCATCAGAAAGGGGTTCTGTGGTCCAACCAAGAAATGATAAAACTTCAGACTCTCATCTCAGTTCTTTCCTTTCTGAGGTTATCTCCTGTATCAAATGTTTGAAAGTGGACTTGTTGAATCAGAGATTTTATTACAAGTCATCTTGGGAGGCAATACCAGGAAGAACGCTAGGGGGTTGAAGAACTATGAGGAGATCAAAGGAAAGGCAATAAACTCAGTGTTTTGGAGGATGCTGTCCCAGAGGGCATGGGACAGTCTACAAGGAAATACTAGGTTCCGCTTGAAAGTGTTTCAACACGGAGCAAGGAAGCTGAGATGTTTGTCCACAGACTCAGACTCACTATGTTCATTGGTTACTTCAAAAGAAGTTAAGTCTCCCATTCAGGACTGCTGTTAAGTACACACCAGCCATGCCAGTTAGGCAGAAATCCTGGATATTTACCGTCCACAGAAAATGTGTACCAAAATTAAGATGGACAAAAGGAATGTGAATCAAGACTTTGCACCATCTGTTCTACAACCATGGGACAAAAACCTCCCTCCTTTGACATAAATAGGAGGTGCCAAGGACATTTTAAAACAGACACTAAGATACCTCATGGGGCGGGGCAAGATGGCAGCGCCGGGAGGACTCTCATTCTGAGGAGCAGCACAGCAGGATTGGCACAGTGACCAGCAATCAGAACTCGTGGCCATAAAACAAAAGTGGTTGTGTTTCTCAGGTGAGAGGATACCCCACGGTGGGGGATTCGATCAGCTTTAACTCACCCGGCTAAACCGCGGAAGAGATCCCCGTTCCGCCAGGCGCTTGGTCGCCAGCCCAGAGCTACCCGCCAGAGCGATCTGGTCACGGTCCCAGACTGAACTGTGGGCCCACAACACCATAGACTGGATCTCCCAGTCGAGAGATAACCCCACGGAGCAGGAAACAATTGCGACCGACCCCAGGTTACCCAGACATTCCCTGGAAAAGACTAGGGTTCCGCGGGTGCCCCAGGAGCCAGCCCGGACCCAGAGCCGGGACAAAGGCGCCTGCACAGAGCCCTGCCTGCGTGCGTGACTCGCCGCCTCAGATAGAACTGTGGGCATCAGGGCACCAGGGCACCAGACTGCGTGTCTCTGGCAGGAGGAAACCCCCAGCAGAGGGGGTCAGCAGCTCTAACGCTTAGGACACCCAGCACCAAAACAATTCCTGGACTCACGCAGACTCTAGTGCAGGCAGAAGCGCTGTGCTCTGCCGCCATTGTTGCGTTCCCCTGGGGCACTGGGACACACAGCTGCATCCTCGGACCTGCAGGAGCCGAAGAGCCATTACAGCAGCCCTCAGATACTGTGCCAGGGATCGGCCAGTTGTCCCTGGCTGGACTGCCAAAACTGTGGGAATCCCTGATCCTTCAGGGGGGCTGCACCCACAGCGTCTGGACCAGAGCGGTGCCTACAGCCTCCATCCCAGACAGAGACACACAGCTTCTGGTCCAGAGTGAGGCACCCAGCCTCCAGACCAGAGCAGTGCCCCCAGGCGCCAACTCAACCTAGGTGCACATTCTCCAGGTCCAGAGCAGAGCAATCAGCCTTTGGCCCAGAGACTTGCTGAGTGCACCTCCCACTTTCTCAGACAGAACTTTGCGCCCCAGGATAACAGACTGAGTTTCCCTGTTGGGAGAAAACCCCACAGCTAGGGAATCAGCAGTCTCTTCAAGAGGACTGTACATGGAAATTTAGTGAGCAGCAGCACACTAAATTTATAACAAGAAACCCAGCAGTGGGGCAGCTGTCTTGAGAAATTTTATGGGTAAGAGGAGATCCCCCCCTGCCTAACATAGGCCACAGCTACTACTCAGGGCTATAAACCTGAGGTGAGCAGTGGCAACTCCGGAGAAACACTGGCCATACAGTGACCAGAACCAAAAAGCAGAGAAGGACTCCTTCAGGAAAAATCATCTTCCGGCCAAGGGGATACTCCCTACCTCAGGACTCCAGGAAGCACAGAAACTAACAGCCAAAACCTAAATCAGCCCAATGGGTAGAGGTCAGCGTAAAGGCTCAACCAACAAAAGACAGAGCAATATGGCATCTCCAGAACCCAGCCATCCAGGGGCGAACAGCCCTGAACAATGCAGCATAATAGAAAATCAAGAAGATGACCTTACATCTATGTTGAAGAAGAGAATAATAGAGGAAACAGATAAAATACGTAAAGAATTAGAGGAAGATAAAACCAAACAGATCATGGCTATCCGTAAAGAAATGGAGGAAGATAAAGACAAGCAAATTAGGGCCATCCGTGAAGAAATACGGGAAGATGCAGCCAAACAGCTTGTGGCCTTCAGAGAAGAAATAATTAAATCACTGAAAGAAATCAAAGAGACAGAGTTGAAGGAACTAAAAGAAAAAGAGGAAAATACAACCAGACAGGTGAAGGAAGTAAACAAAACAACTCAAGACCTGAAGATAGAACTAGAAAAATTAAAGAAAACACAAATGGAGGAAATCATGGAGAGGAAAAATTTAGGGAAGAAAACAGGAACTACAGAGGTAAGCATAACCAACAGAATACAAGAAATGGAAGAAAGAATCTCAGGTGTATATGATACAATGGAAGAAATCGATGTATCTGTCAAAGAAAATGTTAAATCCAAAAAATTCCTGACACAGACCGTCCAAGAAATCCAAGACAATATGAAAAGACAAAACCTAAGAATAATAGGAATAGAGGAAAAAGAAGACTCCCTTCTCCAAGGCCCAGAAAATATTTTCAACAAAATCATTGAAGAAAATTTCCCCAAGTTAAAGGAGAAGCCAATAAGGATACATGAGGCCTACAGAACACCCAACAAATTTGACCAGAAAAGAAAATCCTCCCGCCACATAATAATCAAAACAGTAAGTATACAGAACAAAGAAAAAATACTAAAAGCTGCAAGGGAAAAAGGCCAAGTAACATATAATGGCAAACCCATTAGAATCACACCTGACTTTTCAACAGAAACTATGAAAGCCAGAAGGGCCTGGACAGCTATCATGCAGACCCTAAGAGAACACAGATGTCAACCCAGGCTACTATACCCTGCAAAACTCTCAGTCCTCATAGACGGAGAAAACAAGATATTCAATGACAAAAACAAATTTCACCAATACCTACACACAAATCCAGCATTACAGAAGACACTGGAAGGGAAAATACAACGCAAGAAAATTAGCTTCTGTCAAGAAAACACAGGAAATAATTAACCTTACTACAGCAAAACAAAAAGCAACCAAGCACACAAACTTATGAACACAGCCAACATCAAAATCAAAGGATCTAACAGCCACTGGTCATTAATCTCTCTCAACATCAATGGACTCAACTCTCCAGTAAAAAGACACAGATTAACAGAATGGATACGTAAACAAAACCCAGCAATCTGTTGCATACAAGAAACACACCTAAGACACAAAGATAGACATTACCTAGGGTAAAAGGTTGGAAGATGACTTTCCAAGCAAATGGACCCAAGAAACAAGCAGGAGTAGCCATTCTAATATCTGATAAAATAGACTTTCAACCAAAATTAATAAAAAGAGATGAGGAAGGACACTTCATACTCATCAAGGGAAAATTCCAACAGGAAGACATCACAATCCTGAACATCTATGCCCCAAATACAAGAGCACCCACATTTGTAAAAGAAACATTGATAAAATTTAAACCACATATAGATCCCCACACATTAATAGTGGGAGACTTCAACACCCCACTCTCAACAAAGGACAGGTCAACAAAACAGAAATTAAACAAAGAAACAATATCTCTGACAGAGGTCATGAATCAAATGGACCTCACAGACATCTACAGAACTTTTCACCCAAACACAACAAAAGAATTTACCTTCTTCTCAGCACCTCATGGAACCTTCTCCAAAATAGATCATATAGTTGGTCACAAAGCAAGCCTCAACATATACAAGAAGACTGAAATAATCCCTTGTATCCTGTCTGATCACCATGGAATAAAGCTGGACTTCAACAACAACAGAAATAGCAAAAAGCCTACACACTCATGGAAACTGAACAACTTGTTACTAAATGACAGCTGGGTCAGGGAAGAAATAAAGAAAGAAATTAAAGCCTTTCTAGAACTCAATGAAAATGAAGACACAACATACCCTAACTTGTGGGACAGAATGAAAGCAGTGCTAAGAGGAAAGTTCGTAGCACTAAGTGCCTTCAAGAAGAAATTCAAGACAGCTCATTCAAGCAAATTAATGGCCCACTTAAAAACCCTAGAAAAAGAAGAAGCAGACACACCAAAAAGGAGTAGACGGCTGGAAATAATCAAACTCAGGGCTGAAATCAATCAATTAGAAACAAATAAAACAATTCAAAAAATCAATGAAACCAAGAGCTGGTTCTTTGAGAAAATCAACAAGATTGACAAACCCTTAGCCAAGCTCACTAAAAGGCAGAGAGACACCACCCAAATCAACAAAATCAGAAATGAAAGGGGGGACATAACTACAGACACTGAGGAAATCCAAACAATCATTAGGACTTACTTCAAAAGTCTATATGCCACAAAATTTGAAAATCTAAATGAAATGGACAATTTTCTTGATCGATTTGACTCACCAAAGCTGAATCAGGACCAGATAAATCAACTAAATAGTCCTATATCCCCCAAAGAAATAGAAGCAGTCATCAAAAGTCTCCCATCCAAAAAAAGCCCAGGACCAGATGGATTCAGCGCAGAATTCTACCAGACCTTCAAAGAAGAGCTAACTCCAATTCTCTTCAAACTATTCCACAAAATAGAAACAGAAGGAACATTACCAAACTCATTCTATGAAGCCACAATCACCTTGGTACCTAAACCTCACAAAGACTCAACAAAGAAAGAGAATTTCAGGCCAATCTCCCTTATGAACATTGATGCAAAAATACTTAACAAAATACTTGCAAACCGGATCCAAGAACACATCAAAGATATTATCCACTATGACCAAGTAGGCTTCATCCCAGGTATGCAGGGGTGGTTCAATGTACGGAAATCCATCAATGTGATCCACCATATTAACAAACTGAAAGAAAAAAAACCACATGACAATCTCCCTAGATGCTGAAAAAGCATTTGACAAAATCCAACATCCATTCATCTTTAAAGTACTGGAGAGATCAGGGATACAAGGCACATATCTAAACATAGTAAAGGCGATATACAGCAAGCCTATAGCCAACATCAAACTGAACGGAGAGAAACTTAAAGCAATCCCACTGAAATCAGGGACAAGACAAGGCTGCCCACTGTCTCCATATCTCTT
>NW_026585690.1:3567869-3569188 GCF_907164565.1 Psammomys obesus
ATGCAGCCACTTTTGATGAGAACTGATAGACTAAGATCAGAAAGAAGAGGAGAACCTCCCCTATCAGTGGACTTGGGGAGTGGCATGCATGCAGAAAGGGGAGGGAGGGTGGGATCGGGAGGGGAGGAGGGAGGGGCTTATGGGGGGATACAAAATGAATAAAGTGTAATTAATAAAAAAAAATACCTACCTTAAAAAAAAAAACAGACACTAAAATGGATTCACAAATGATTGTTTTATACGGTTTTGCTCCATCAGCACCATGTATTTACAGGTTGGGAATGACCAAACTGAACAAACACCAAAGAGCTGTGATTTATGCATACAAATGCATAGAATAATTGTGCAACAGACGTGACGTCTTCAAAGGAAGATAGACCATGGTTAGTAAAGCTGGCGGGGAAGGAGGAATGGAGATTGGAGGAGCAGAGAAGCAATAATATTGCTAATACCCTTCTTAATTTTCAGACATGCAAGTTTAGCACCTTGGAGCAACCAAGTGGAAAAGAGTTATAGATTTCCTCAGACAAAGAGAGGAGGCATCATTCATACTGGTGCTTAAACTAATGCCATAAGTTATGAAAGGTGATTTGATCCAAGCGTGAAGGCACAGACTTCTTTGACTCTACTCGACTTCTTTCCTTCTTTCTTAAGACACCTGAGTCTCATTAACTGGCCTATGAGTGAGAACCCCAGGGATGTTACCTGTGTTAGTTGTTCAACGGCTCTTTACAGACACTCATGAGGTTGCATTGTCATAAATCGAGAACTTGAAGAGCACGTTCATCAGAGTTCTAGTAAGAGCTGTGGTAAAAAGCCAAAGGACATGTGAACCACTGTCAAACACCATTCCTATGAGGGAATGTGTTCCAGGAAAAGGAGACTGAGAAAAACATGTGTAATTCTTAGCCAAGTGCCCAAACAGGAGCTTTGCCCCCTATTTCTAGGAAGCATGAGATGAATGAACCAAGAGGCCCCAGAATGAAGCTGGGCAGGTTGAGGATAAATCAATCAACCACTGGCACATATTAAACTCAACATGATATACCCTGTTTGCTCTGGTATTAATACCAGCTGGCAGTGGGACCTTCCTTCAGCTGGAGAGACTGATTCAATGCTACCGTCAGCAAAAGCTGCCTCTCTCCCAACTCTGCATGCAGATTTGTTTTCACAAGTCACGTATACAGAAGGCACCTTTTTTTCCTTGCCAGTTTCTTTCATTTTTTTCTTTTTTAAAATTAATTATTATTATTTATCACAATTTATCCACTTTGTATCTTCATTGTAATCCACTATCTCGTCTCCTCCCAATCCCACCC
>NW_026585690.1:3569198-3703023 GCF_907164565.1 Psammomys obesus
TTTTTTTTTTTAACATCTACTAGCAAGGAAACCTCTACAGACTTTAAGTCTCCTTTCCTTTAATACTCTCAGAAACTATTTTATGATTAAAGATTCATTCCAATTTGCTTGTATCAACAATATCTTAAAACATAAGTAAAGAGACAGAGGAGAGAGAGAGAGAGAGAGAGAGAGAATAAAACCAAAATGCTGATTAAATAAGTAGAAAATCATAACTAGGAAAATGATAAAATTAGGTAGCTATAGAACTTAAGAACATGCCATCTAGCCTAAACAATCATAGATTTCCATAGGAAATCTTTACTTTTTAAAGTTTCAATGTCCTTGTCAGCATTAATTGCAACAGCTTAATTACAGAACTAACCTAAGTTTTTAACAGCAGGACAAAGAAAATGCCACACACAGACATGTACACACACACTTGCACACCCCACATGAATCAATTTATTTTGGCCATAAAGAACAAGGAATTCATATTGTTTAGAAAAAAAAGATCAAAGCAACAGGAGATAATCATAGTAGGTGAATGAAGCCAGTCTCAGAAAGATGAATATTACGTTTGTCATCCTTAGATTGTATACAGATACATAGACTCACAGGATAAAACTATGAATGGAGACAAAGGGGACTGACGGAGAAAGCACAGAGAGAAGAGGGCTACGAAGGGGAATATGCTTGACATATAATGAAAAAACATACAAGAACTTTAATATTTAATTAATTAAAAATCAAAATATTGATTGCAACTCTGTTTTTTGAGTGAAGAGATCCAATTTATTCCTTAACCACAATCTTTATCTGAAATAAAGAGGGACAGGGGAGAAGTGTGGAGGAAGAGGATTGGGAATATGTCTCAGAAGTAAAGGGTTTCTCTAGCATTGGGAGCTCCTGTGCTCAATCATCGGGACTTCAGAAAGAAAAAGTATGGGGTGGTGTAGTCAGAAAACAAATTCTGAGATAAAATCTATTGCTTCCAATGAAAATTCCTTCATGATTAATATACAGAGGGTAATAAATTATGATATCTTTCGCGAACTAAGATGCTTTGATTAACTGAGAAAATTTAAATGAATTAAAATGCCACAGGTACCATTCTTCGTCACCATGTCTCAAACAGAAATCTCCTTTCAAACATTTTCCCAAACAATAGCACTTACACACAGACACCTGGGCAGCGAACTCTTAACCACAGACTACTAGAAAGGCTCAGAGGTGACATGGGCAGATCAAAATGTTGTAAGACATGATTCTCACAACGTCTGCCCATAAGTATTGAAACTGTGACCCTGGAGTCCCCATATGGCTACAGACCCCACATCCCCTGCGTATCAAAAGATGCTTCCCAATGCATAGTCTTTAAATAATGTGCTCAACGTACAGAACCTACTGCCCTGATATACTCTACACTGGCAAGCATGTTCACTATGTATGAAAGAATGCATAAATCTGCTGTCCTGGAAGAGATGTGGTAGAGAAGAAAAAGCACAAATCAGCATCATCCAAGAAATTTCAAACAAACAAACAAATCGTATTTGTGACATGCAGCAGAAAGTTGGAAATATTATCGAATCAAGAGCACTATGTGAGTATAAGTTATCAGAAATATATCTAAGAATTCTGGAATCATTTTAAGGAGCTCATTTTAATCCAACTTTTAGCAGGACAGAGAAGTAAATTTAAAACAGTCTCCAAAGGTTGTGTATTATTTTTAAATAGCAGAGAACATTTTACAATATTAGTCTCCATATTAGTAAGGTATAGCATTTTTAAGTTTGGTGTTTATGAGTGCAAACTGAGGTGTCTATCTTAAAAATTCAAGAGTTGACTTCTGCTTTAATCATTTTAATATCTCAGGTGACCTTTGGTTTTTATCTTGAGTGGTCCAAAAATTCACTTCAAGCTTTGATTTCTAGACAACGTTCAAGTATATTGTTCTTCTTAACACAACACGTTAATCTCTGCTGCAGTTTAAAGACACTCTCTACTTTTCTTTCATCACTGGGAACAGAAAATCTATCCACCAGCTCTCTCAGAAGATGGATGGGATACCCGCAGAAGCTCTCTCAGACCCCCTTTCTCTATAGCTAAATGTGTGTCATATATTTAGCTTTTTCTTATTGGATCAATTTATCTGAAATCCAATTCTGTCTGCTGCTTCCCTTCGCTGTACTATATCCACGTCCTCCAAGAAGAATACAAACCGACAGCCCGATCAACTACAGATGCAGAGAGCTTAGACGGGTGCTCTGGCTTCGCTGCTCTCAGCTGCTCACACTTAGAAAAACAATATTAACATATGCATCAAAGCATCACATCATACACTTTAAACAGACACAGTTTCACTTGCCAGTAATACCTCAGGCTAATTCTCTTCATTAGTTTCTGAAATATGAAAAGGAAGCATTTAACATTCTAAATTTTCTTACCTATAAAATGAACTTTAAGGAACTGTTATAACAGCTGGAGATAAGGCACTCTTAGGCGAAGTCATTAAGTAATTAAAAATTAACTATATTCCTGCTTTAGGACTGCAGTGACACAGCAAATGGGATGAAGTCCTAAGGCGTACTGTTGATGCTGCCTCTGCAAAATCCTCAGAAATCCATAGAGGTCCTGGGTCTGGAAGGACTACACACAATCCTCCCCGGGGAAAGTTGTTTGATAAAATTCTCAGTCAAAATCACTGACTCCTGCCTACACTAGGCTCTCGTTATTTAGAAACTGAGTTATTATTTCAAATGGGCTATAATTTTAGAAAGAATCTATTTGGCAGCATTGATAAACTAAACGTCCTTTATCTACGTGACTGGGTCCTTTAAAGGTGGTGTCCTGGGTTCTGTTTTAAGTCATTCTGTCATTATGGATGTGTTAACGGTTATTGAGAGCCTTTAGAAAATGTTTAACGGAGGAATGGATACAGAAATTGTGGTATTTTTACACAATGAAATACTACTCAGCAATCAAAAAGGAGGAAATCATGAAATTTGCAGGCAAGTGGTGGGATCTAGAAAAGATCATTCTGAGTGAAGTATCCCAGAAGGAGAAAGACAAACTTGGTATATACTCGCTTATATAGACCTACAAGATATGATAAACATAATGAAATCTACACACCTAAAGAAGATAATCAAGAAAGTGGACACAGGCGAAGGTGATTAATCCTCATTTAGAAAGACAAATGGGATGTGCATTGAACTTATGACAGGAGTCTACCACAAAAGGCATCTGAAAGACTCTACCTAGCAGTGTTTCAAAGCAGACACTAAGACTCATAACCAAACCCTCGGAGGAGTGCAGGGAATCATATGAAAGAAGGGAAGTTAGTATGATATGGAAAGGATAGGAGCTCTACAAGGACCAAACATATCTGGGCACAGGGTCTTTTCTGAGACTGACACTCAACCAAGGACCATCTATGGATATAACCTAGAACTTCTGCTCGGATGTGGCCCATGGTAGCTCAGTAACCAAGTAGTTTTCCAAAGTAAGGGGAACACGGACTATTTCTAACAGGATCTCAAGGGCAGGCTGTTTGACCCCCCCCCCCCCGGGAGGAGCAGTCTGTTAGGCCAGAGGAGGACTTTGCAGCCAGCCCTGAGGATACCTGATAAAACAGGGTCAGATGAAAGGGGAGGAGGTCCTCCCCTATCAGGGGACTTGGAAAGGGGCAGGGAGGAGACCAGGGAGGGAGTGTGGGGTTGGGGAGGGAATGAGGGAGCGGGATACAGCTGGGACACAGAGTTAACAAAATGTAACTAAAAAGAAAATAATAATAAAAAAATAATTAAAAAAAAGAAAATGTTTAAAAAAATCAAAACATGAGTGTGAAAAAACACAGGGTGCACTGGGTGAGATGAGTGCTAGGTCAGGTAAACATTTGGGGTCTTTAGCACTCTGCTTCACACTAGGAATCAAAGGGACATTTTCCACATCTGTCACTTTAGGTGGCTTTACACGAAGAGTTTGGAGTATTCCTTACATCATCATTGTCACTATCCAAACTTCCTTTCTTCTTTTTCTTTTTCTTCTCGTCCTCCTTCTTTTTCTTGTCCTTTTCTGGAATGACGTCATCAAGGAAGCTGAGGTCATGCTGGGAGAAGAGGTAGTCCATACCTTTTCTGACAGCTACAAGTGCCAGGATCTGGAAATTTAACAAACAAACAGGCATGTCAGGTGACGTCATGAGGATGCTCACGATGCTGTCCATAGTCACCACCAGAAATCCATGTAGGCCCAGAGTCAGACAGAACCACTCACTGAGTGGCCCTCAGTCTTCCCAGGGAAGCTGTTTGATGAACCTCTCCGTCAGAATCGATCTTGTTTTGTTCATAGAGATATATGGCCACATTCAATCAGAATGTAAATGACAGGTAATTATTTTCCAAAACCATTTCCTCCCATGTTAAGTTTTTAATAAAATAATTAAAAGCTTAAAAGTAAAAATAACCTCCTATATGATTCCTAACTATTGAACATTTAAAAATTATACGGGTTTCTAAAAATTAGTCACTATTTGAACTTAACTGCTTACCATGTTCTTGATACTCACTGAATACTCAGGTAATATTAGTTCATTTATTCCTTAAAAAAAAACCCCAGAAATACATTATTTCCATCTTACGGGTTGAGCAAACTGAAGCTTATAAAAGCTTATAAATCCAAGGCCGCGATACCAGTCAACAGAGAATACATAGTATGCTATTTGATTTTTTAAATTCTATTTTATTTTTATTTATATGTCTGCCCGTGTACGGACAGAAGAGGGTGTCAGAATTACAGGCAGTAGTAAATGCAGAGAACTCTCTTAATTAATGAGATATCAGTTTGGTCAAATCCAACCACAAGTGATTCCTATTGTATATTTACTCTCTTGGGCTCCAGTTTTCTGCTTCTCAGGCCAACAGTTTTTACCTCTGTGGTTTGATTGTATGAACTATTTTGTTAATTTCTTAGTCAGGATACAAATACCAAACTCCATTACGTGCCTTGCTATATAATGTGTGACTTCCCCTCTTGCCTTTCCACCATGGAGGCTCCTTAACACCAGCTGTTCAACAATAAAAGTCATACACAGCCAAGTCCCAAAACTAGTGGATTGGCCTCCCACTTGACAGTGGCCTCTATTTACACTCCACTCCACACTTGAGGCATCCGTCTCTTAAAGAAATCAATAACGTCTGCCCTACTAGCATTACAATTTCTGAGCTGAAGTCCCTGGAAAATTAACATTTTTTAAAAAATAAAGTGTTTTCTTATATTTAGTATAAGTGATATGTAATTCACTGGATATATTTGAAATTTACTATGGGTGGCTTCATTTTCCTGCTTTTAACAAATTAATGGATAGTTAGAAAACCCTAATAGGTGAACAGGAGTCACTTCTCATTTTTGTTTTGTTTTACAATGCATTAATACAGCTTAATGGAGACAAAGTATGTAAGAAACCATCAATGAAAAAAATATTGCTTAAAAATGCTAGTATTAGCTGGGTATGGTGGCACATGCCTATAATCCCAGCACACAGGGACACAGAGGCAGGTGGATCTGAGTTCGAGGCCAGTCTGGTCTACAAAGTGAGTGCAAAACAAAAGCAAACAAATAAAAAGGGTAGTAATATTTTAAACAGTTTTTTTCCTACATCCCTCAAGGGGGGGTTGTAAAGAAATACAATTATGAACAGCAAACACACACAGAATAAAATAAAAATCTTTGTTATGAGTAAGTTGACTTTAAAAACAAAATACAGTAAGTGTATAGTATAAAGATATTTTTTTTTTTTAGAATTGTAGGGATGATAGACCAGGATGGAGATGGCTTTAAGGTCTCTCTTATGAGCTGTTGTGTAACAGTTTCTTCCAAGATTGAAACATTTCATGCTGCAGAAAAAAATCCCTTCACAGGAAAGTAAATGATTCAAAATAGCTTCAGGAAGTCCCTGAAACTGACCAGATTCATGAGGCTGCTCTCAGATAAAGTAAGCAATAAAAAATTGAGAGTCCCTTACAGACCAAAGAGCTAAGCTAAAGGAAGACTCTAAGACCATAGTACCTGCCTGGAAGACCCTCAGACCAACCCAGGTTTCCGGAAGGGGCACTGCCCAACCCATTGAATGGCCTACAGGCTGCACAATGTGCTCCAAATTCCCAGCTTTACATGTGCTGGGGTGGGCCTTTTCTCACAAGTTTACAAAAGCTTCTATTATTTAAGCGGAAGTGTGCTTTATTCTTATTTAGGTTGGCTCTATTACTTAGAACTTTAAAAATCACGCAGTCTGGTGTCTATTGCCTGCCATTGTGTTATGCGCTTTTCATTCATTATCAATGCTCAGAACAATAACAATGCTACCTCCCACTGATGAGCTCATGGTGGCTCGAGGATGTTTGCTGGCCAGTAGGAACCTGAACCAGTATCTGAATGCAGGTAGGCAAGATTCTAAGGAGCTGTTGCCATGAGAATCTTGTTCCAACTGGTCAACATGATCTGTGTTTTTTCCATGTCATAATACCTATATGATATGCACAAAGCCATAGAGTATATCAATTAGGAAAGCCTACCATGACTGGAAAAATGATAGCAGCCACTGTTGACTTGAGGATCCAGAGCAGGGCCAGGCACAGCACCTGCAGGAAGGTGAACAGGTGGACTCGGCGGAGGGGGACGTGGCGCAGGTAGATGAAGTCAGGCTGATGCTTCAGGGGCATCAGAAGCAGCTTGATACGGTCCATGAACTGGGAGGAATGGGGAAGAAAATCCAATGTATTCTTTGAAGAGCCAACTGAGTCATTTCCACTCTGCTTAACCAGCCATGAGTGATTTTTTATTGTATATGTCAGGCAAGCAGTGTCCTCTTCAAAGGACAAAGCACAGGTTAGGAAGTAGAGGATTTATATTAGCACAGTCAGTTCATATTACCAGTCTTCTAATTTTTTTTCAGAGATACTTAGCAGGTATATAAGATAAAGTGGGCAGCCAAGGCTAAACTTAGAAGGCAAACCGAAATTCTAAGTGTTCATCTTCTATCTTCTATTTCTATTCTGTCTCTCAACACAGAGGATTTTGTACCTATTTTGGGATGATGTGCTGAGGGAAGACATGCAATTTATGCATCTACTCCTGCCTCAGGTGAGTTATGTGAAAGGACCACACATCGTAGGCACGTCAGAGATGTTCTAAGGAGATATAGGAAGTACCCACCTTAAAAAATGGGAATGTGCAGATCATGCTGATAAATCCTACTTTCTTTAGGTTACATTTGATGGACACACCCATATCCACCAGTGTGTTACCATATCATTCCAGAGAAAAGCTCCATGAACATGATGGTGAGTTTCAAGACGCTGACATTAAGACACAGGAGTCCGAGAGAAGTTAACACAGTCATGTATTAGCCAGGAATTGAAAGGATGACTGTGTGTGTTTTTGTCAGGTGTGCCTCAAAGATAAAGTGCTGAGTTGACAGCGATGATGATAACTCATCCTGGGGCCTTCAGAGGAAGACACTATATGGGCAGCTGCTCTACTGACTAATTGTAAGAACTCATAAATAACAAGAAGAAGGAGAAGAAGTGATACTGTCTTTGGAGCCCACTGTCTATTTGAAGGTTTCTTTTTCCTCCCATTAGAAAAGATAGCCCATGGCAGCCCAGTGTCCAAGTGGGTTCCCTAGTAAGGGGAACAGGGGCTGTCTCTGACATGAACTCAGTGGCTGGTTCTTTGATCACCTCCATCTGAGGGGGGATCAGCCTTACCAGGCCACAGAGGAAGACAATGCAGCCATTCCTGATGAGCCAAGATAGGCTAGGGTCAGATGGAGGGGAGGAGGATCTCCTTTATCAGTGGACTTGGGGAGGGAAGGATAAAAGAGAGGGAGAATGGGATTGGGAGGGGTTGACGGAGGGGGATAGAGTTGGGATACAAAGTGAATAAATTGTAATAAATAAAAAAATAAATAAATTTTAAAAAAGAAAGATTCCTTATCTACAAAGATTAGATTTCATTTCTTTTTTTTCTAAACCAATTTCTTCAAAAGGATCTAAAAGAATCAAGAGAAAAATAAGGAAAAATAAAAAGGCATTTGGGGCAATAATAATACTTCAGGAGTTATACAGTTCACAAGCTGTCCATACAATGCTCCCCCGACCACCAATCATTATGCGATGGCTCTTTCCTTCTCTTTGTGGACAGTTCTAGCTGTTAATAAAGCCCTTGGAACAACGCCCAAACAAACTACTGATTTAGAGTGGATCCTTAAGGGCAAACAAAAAATAGTAAGTATAAATTCTAGGCATCTAATGCTCATGTATTCCCATTTGGGAGAAGAGAAGTATAATGGCAGACAAAAATAAACTGTGTTACAAAGTGGTACTTCCTAAACACGTGGCTGGCACAAACACACTTGCGTTGACAGTCACCTAGTGCAGCCCATGAAGAACCACTTTGTGTTTCATAACAGACATCCCAGGACGGAAGAACTCTTCCACTGGATCAAGACCAGGAATAGTAAAGTAGCTTTGCTTTGCTTTTGGGGGGTCTGGCCATTTGCCCAGATCTATCTGACTTTAAAACCAAGTTAATACAAATGCAATAAATGAAAGCACAGGCTATTTTGAAGGAGTTCAAATGAATTCTTATGATGTCCACAGAACACGCAGTCTTTTCCCATTAAAACATTACTGAGTGCTAAATAAGGCTACAATTAACAGGGTGCCAGAGCATGGCGGAACTTCCAGTTTCCTGGTGCCAATTAAATTAAACCTCCATTGAGAAACAAAGTCCCTCACAAAGTTTTCCCTAGTCAGTTTTTTTTTTTTTTAAGTGGGCCAGGGGGCAGGGTGATCATTTTAACTGAAGTTATGAAAAGTTAAAAATTTTGATGAAAGCAGTACCTAATACACATAAATTTTAATTGCTTGTTGCTGCAAAACTTATGAGCACTGAGCTCAGGATTGTGTAGTGCAGAATCGCCTGCTGTCTGTAAGGGTTAAGGCAACTGCAAACCACCACCCAGGGAACACAGGGATATCCATCTTGTGGGGGGGAGGTAAAGAGAAGAGGGAGATGAGAAAAGAATAAGAGAAAAAAAAGGAAGAGGAGGGGAAGAAGGAAAGGGGGAGAGGAGGAAGAGGGGAGGCAGCAGTTGTGGTGGTTGTAATGGGGACAGTGGCACAGAGCTCATTTCCTCACCAGATGATCCTTAGCACCCCTTTTCAGTAATGGGCATTCAGGATAACATTTGTTGACACCGGCTAGCTTTGCTCATTACATCAGAAATGAGAAGCAGGTAAAAGGCAGCAGAAGTAGGAAATAAATGTATTTTAAAGCATCCGTAGTTAATGATTACTGCCTTCATCAGAGAGCTACTGCTGGGCTAGTTCTGCCCTGAGAGAGGCATGGCTTGCTCTCTCTTGCTGTGGAGGCTTACCTGCACCCCATTGAGTGAGGCCACACCCATATACAGGAACACTCCATACAGAACAGGCATAGGGATAAACTGGGAAGGAAAACAGTGGAAACAGGTTACAAACAACAGTGAAAATATTTAGGGAGAGGAATAACTTAAATGATGGCTAGATCTGAAACTGAAGCTCAGCATACAACAGCAACCTCAAATTAGTGCATTTAACTCATCAATTGATAAAATTCTAAGCCTTGTACAAATGAAGACAAAGGGAATGTTCAAATAAATTTCACTTTATTTAGATAATGGGCACACATGACCTCAACAATACCTTTTTAATGGAGAAACTGTTTTGGCTTTCCTTTTCTCTTAAAAGCAGTAGACTAGGCAACCCAGATGTTTGCGTGGGCTATGAAGTACAGGCAGAGGTAGCAAACTGCCTCACTCTGGACCCAGGATCCCTTTGTAATAGTCTCTTAGTTTTCTCCTCACGAATTTTTGCCAAATGATACCAGTTTGGTCTGTAAATGCGTCTTTCAGTAAAAAAACACCAAATGACAGTCCCTTTTCTTTTCTTCTCAGGACTATTAAGAATATCAACTAATTAAAAAATGGTTTGCAAGGAGTATGAAGCACCTGGAAGCAATTAATTACACATATGGGTTAATGCAAATCTTTTGAAACAATTAATGTTTATGTGTTATTTAGTAAAACATCATTTACACCAACACGAAGTGTTTTAACAATGAGAAGTTCTAATTCCGTGCAAACATTTTACTTTCCCCTAAAAATGTAAATGTGAGCGACCACATTTGAGAATCAGAACTCTACTTCTGAGAAGTCTTTTGTCTAGATGACAGAAAGTATCAAAGTATCAACTTTGGGTTTGAACAAGCAACTGAAGGGCTTTTCAAAACTAAAATACTAAATTGGAAAACCAGTTACATGCAGGAGGCCATTTTAACCAAAAAGCGAAGTATTTCTTAAAACGTAGAATGTTAAAACTACTTCATGTATTAAATGAAGCATGGTTTCTAGAACCATCTTACTGCTATTGCCAGATGCTTCCCTGCCTCAGACCTTTGGGCCGCTTTAGAGAACCAGCGAATCCTGAAATGGATTGCCACTGCCTCCAGTTTGTACTGGTTAGTCACAAAAATGCACAAATCTCAATAGAGAAAATACACATCCTAGAAACTGACAAATGTTTTCTCTAATGGGCATTAGCGATTTTTATCATAAACTAATATTAACCATGAGCTCAGGAAAGGATAGGAAAGAAAAGGAACTGAAGGCTGAAGTGGGTGGGAGGGCCAGGCTGGCAGGAAGCCAGCAAGCTGTATGCTGTATGCAGTACCCAACAGTGGCCACAGAGAGGTAGACACATCACACTCTAGCCACCTGGGCCCAAACACAAGCCTCCATTCCTCTTAGGCTACTGACAACTCCTGATGTACAGTTTCTGGAAATAAATAATAAGACTAGCAAAGGGTCAAATCCACATCTCTGATTCATTTCCAAACATCTATTTTCACTCACTATGTCATGATTTCTTTTCCATCTATTCTTACATTTCTAATGCTCGAGAAGGGGGAGAAGGGGAAGAAGGGAGTGTGGGAGAAATTGTTGATTCATGGGAAGCTACTTGGGTTTCTTCAGTGGTTATTTTTTGATCTGGGGAAAATGTTTCTCCAGACTGGAAGTGTCAGAAAGGGTTTCTCCTGACCTGAGCTTAACTAACAGGGTTTTTTTTGTTTGTTTTGTTTTGCATTGCTTTTCTAATGTGTTTCCACTACCATAGCAGAGAAACATTGTGCCTGGGACCATAGATCCATTCTCTGAACTTATGTTGACAAATTTCACCAGACCCACAACACAGAATGGAATGAATGGATGGACACAAGGAAATAACTAGGGATATGAAAATATGTAGACACACATATAAGTTGGGAGAAAACAGTACATATAAGAAAAACTGTGGAGTTGACCTTTGATCAGCTTCAATATGATACAAATGCTTATGATTTTCTCATTTTCTTCACAACAGTGTGTATCAGTACAAATTCCAGAGTGGAACTCCTAATAAAACCTGACACAGTTGTTGGGGTTAGAGGGTATATTTTATAGAATTTAGTTCACGAATTGTATCAGAAGGTCAATGTTTAAAAGTTGATCACACTAGAATAACTCATCCAAACAGAAAGTTCTCAAAGGAAGAGAAAGAATGCTTTTAAGACAGATAGCCACCCAGAGTATGGTAGCTCATGCTTGCTCTCTTAGCATTTAGGAGGCTGAGGCAGGAGGACTGCTATGAGTATACGAGTTCAAGGCCAGCATAGGCTAGCGTGTGTGCCAATATCAATAAATAATGAATTCTTCCAAAAGTTTCTAAAACTGAGATCCCATTTTAAATTAAAGTGAGGTAATACGGTGATAGTAGGTGATCATTTCTACAAAGCAAGGCGGTAGAAATCAAAACTACCCATTTCAAAGGCACATCAAGATAGCCAAATGTTAAACTATGTAGACGATTATTTCATCATTAATACCCAGGAAGCAAAAAAGGATAATTGTAAAAAATGTTATATTCAATAAACACTAAAAATTAAAATTAAATGATTGATTTCATAATCATATAGAACAATGAAAGTGAAATAAAAAATCAAAATAAGATTTAACATCTTAATAAAATATTACCAAATTTTCAAATTCTGGTGAATGTGTCTCTATATTTTTCACTTGTATCTTCTGGTAATTCACCAATAGTAGTAGAACATTCCCAGAAGGAAGGACGTGAAAAGGATACTTGTAAAAAGGGAAAACTGTTGTTGTCTAACACTGCATAAGAATTCAATAAGGACCAAGATCTCTTGATGGTTTTATGGTCAAAGTATGTGTGCATGAGTGTGTTCTGTGCACATGCATGCTTGTGTATGTGTGTAGAGGCATGTATGTGTGTGGGTGTGCCTAAAAGTAAAAGTAAGGTCCTGATTAAGACATGGGTGACAGAAGCTGAACAAACATGAGTTTGGATTCTAGCTACCAGCTGTAGAATACTGAGACACTTGTTCATTTCTCTTATTCATTCTTATCTAGAAAGCATCTATGGTAAAGAATACATAACAGAAAATATCTTACCAATTAATTAATAAGGCAACTACTAGACGATAAATGTAAGTGCTGATGTCATCCTTATCCTGAAGCTCTGAAGTTCCTAACCACTGCTCTTCCTGTTTCTGCACTGATGGGATTCGGGGTGGCTGGGGTATAGGGAAGGTTAGCTAGAAGGTCCGACCCGAAGCTCTGCTTTATTTAATTCCTAATATATTGCTCTTTTCGCTAACCTGTGTTCGGGCGATATGCTACTAGCATAATGGCCTAACTCTCTTAAGCCTTAAATGTCTACACTGATAAAGAAGCCACCGGTACTCAGCCTGGAATGAGGTCTGAAGAGGAGTTTATGAAAGTTACATAAGCATGTTTCCCCACATAAGAAGGATTCCAAATGAGATCAAAGAATCTGGGAAAGATAATATTATGGGAAAGAAAGTAGAGATTCTTTGAAGGCTGAGGCCCATGTTTCATTTTGAAGGGCTCACATTATACAAGCTGATGGAAGCAGTTTAATGCCAGAACTTCCAGAGTTCAAATGTTGCCTCTATAACCTAAGCTTTTTGAAGTCTAGTGACTTTTTTCGTATCTCTGAGGTGGAGATAATTATCCATATAGTTCTTCTAGGTACCGATGGAAGATTAAATTTTTTAAAATCTGCGATACCTCCTTAACCTGAGGCCAAACTCAACAGACAGTAGCTTCGATCATCACCATCACCATCTCCACCATGGTTTTCCTGCTTCCATGGGTCCAGCTACATGGGGAGATCAACAGCTGTCGGCCAAGTACAAATTAAAGGCTCTCTTCTACACTTCAGCACACTAAACAAGTCTTAAAGATAACTTCTGGCCACACCTCATGTTAAAGATAAACTAACCCAAGCGAAGGCAACAGAAACAGCAGTGAACTTTACTTGATCTCTATTTCTTGAGTCTTGCCAGGAAAACAGGGAAAGTCAGCTCAGGGAACGAATGGCCTTTCATCTCTTCGCCGCTCTGTGATCACCACTTGGAGAACACCAGCAGCAACCGGCAGGCAGTGTTTTCACATGGGATACTCGGGGACGCCAAGTCACCAGCCTGGGAAGCCGGTTATTCCCACTTCCCAGCAGTTCTGTGCTAAGCAATGATGCGATTCGGTGCTTTGAGGTATCAGTGACGGTAGCTAGCCAGGGTCAAGGGGTATCCTCATGAAGTTAAAGCTGGTACACTATAATTCCTGATATTCCTCCACATGAAAGATGGATTTCGGCACAGAGATCAAAACAGAGGCCATAAACTTCATGTTCAAAGAGATGTTGCATAAATAGGCAACCACCTATGCTGTTTCACAGATGCAAGAAAATTGCTCAAATCATCTGAAACCACTAAACTTGTAAGGAGAACAAGGAATTGGGCATGGAAGGTATTGAAGCATTTCTTTTCTTTTTTTTTTTTTTTTAAGTCACTTATAGGTCTTGTTCCTATATATTTGATCTAACTTTCAAAGGCAGAATCTTAAGTAAAGCCATTCTCTGAAGTTGTCACCTGTTGCTTTTAAAAAAAAAAAGACACGGTCACCTGGAGGTCAACTGGTGACACCACTTTCTGTGTGAATTCTAAGGTTAATTATTAACTGTACCTTTTCCTTAGCTGTGGCTTACCATTTCGGTTAAAATGTACCCTCAGTATCTGCTTCTTCCTGTACTGATTTTGTAAACCCTAACGAGGCATCTCCCATATGAGCACATAATTTGCCAAATGCCAGTTGTGAGAAAGGCATGTGATCCAAAATGGATGGCCTTACTGAGAGACTCGATTCTTGAAGTAAGGAACTATTAATTTACTCAAGTGAGGAATAAAGGCTCCTGAACAAAGGCCTCTTCACTCCTGATGCTTTTACATAAGGTTTTCCACAGTCTATTGCGAGCTAGACTGGCAAAACAATTTCATTCCGTATGTTAGGGAAAATCATGGCTTTAAAAAATGTGTGCTGAGTTACTTTTTTACAATGACTCTTCAGATTAATCAAAGTTGCCAGATAGAAGCAGCCAGGACAATGGATCCTAGCAGCCCAGGAAATCAAGCCAAGGCGTACTCTGGTACAGGATTGCCGCAGGGGAGTACAAGTTTTGCTCAGGGTTCCCTGTCTCTTTTTAATGAGTTTTGACCACGACCTGTACACACTATGGTACGTCACCTACTTATGAGATAACCTGTTTGGGTTCACTGTAAAATCCAAGAGCTTTTAGCTTCAACTTCTCTGTAGGGTGAGGAATAGTTAGGAAAACCTTTTACCAGGTCTGAATTTTGTTAATCTTTCTAAAGGTAAAAATTTACACAGTATTTGTTTACTGTGTCCCTTCTAAACCATATATACTTGGCAGGTTCCCCATGATTAAAATCAAATTTTCTATAACACAAACATAGGGGTTTTCAATACAGCTGCCTTTTCTGAAGCACAAGATTTTATACCGTTTTAAGGAAAACAAATCATATATAAGACAAAATGGAGGGCTGGGTGATGGGGAGCAAATTTGAAGACTGAAAAGATTTCTGCCTGCCATCGGTCCTTATAAACTTCTCTCTAGAAGGTTCCATAAAAGCAAGGCTGCAGTGTAGCAATTCGCTATGTGAGTCCATCTGCAAGGCACTGGTGCTCCCTACCATACAGGGCCTTACTCTGCCCACAGTGACCTCTCCAGATGATCTCTCACTGCCTTGGTGGTAAAGGTGTCTCTAAACATTTCCACCAGTGTCATATGCTGGGACCTGCCCAGGGAACAGAAACGCCTGAAGCCCTTGGCAGAAGGTACAACACTTCAAGTCCACTAAGACTTTAAAGCCACCTCCTCGCACTGATAGAACTGACCATGGGTTCCCCTCTGTCCCAATGGGAAACAGGCCAGAAACAATTTCTCTGACATCACTTTAAACCCAAGTTCCTCTGTGGGTCACCTGAGATACACAGTCCTTCATGTCTTTGTTAACCTCAAAATGGAAGCCTCATGGAGTTAACCTCAAAACAGAAGCCATGGAGTTAACCTCAAAACGGAAGCCATGGAGACCAAGGATAAACCATGGATCATTGAGTATTTTAACTACTTACCAGTTATTTCCTACCAAATGTATGGCAGTAATCTAGCTACTTAAAAGGCAAAGCCAATCTCCAGATTCAGATGTTATAGCTCCCTTTTCTATATCTCATTGGTTGATGGAAACGTGTTAATCTGAGAGAAATTGAGAGCTTTTTCTGGGCATTGTTATAACTGAGCATAAATGAATGTTTTAGAATCATGTACAATCACTCCATTACTTGTATAACCAAATGAGCAACCAAAAGACTTAAAAATTGTATTGTTTGTATTTATTTATTGATTTAGATTTTTCCAGACAGGGGTTCTCTGTGTAGCCCTGGCTGTCCTGGAACTCATTCTATAGAACAGGCTGGCCTCAAATTCACAAAGATCTGCCTGCCTCTCCCTCCAAAGTGCTGGGATTAAAGGTGTTTACCACCACTGCCCAGCAAAATTAAATTGTATAAAAATAAAAACCTTTCTGTTACGGTAAGCTATTGTTAACAGTGGTTGCTCACGGTTTTTGGATCTGGGTTTTGTGCTTTATACAGTAGTACAAAGTATAAGATGCAAATCACCAATAATTGGTTAGGGGTGTTTTTATAATAGGAGAGAGAGAGAGAGAGAAAGAGAGAGAGAGAGAGAGAGAGAGAGAGAGAGAGAGAAGCTAGCTTGTATCACAAAAATAGGAAGCTTCATAAGCAGAAACGTGAACTTTCTTCTTTGGTTCATTTTTCTAAAGGAGCCATTGAATGTATGTTGCTCTGTCTACACAGATGCCCATCCATCGATCTATCCATATGTTGATATGTGACCTTTTAAATATTCTACCATGTAAGGATGCTTCAGAAGTTCATTGCTAAAGTTTTCCAATTATAAATCAGCCATTTTGGTCTCATTTCCCTTTCAGAATTAATAGGCTTTCTGATTCAAGAAGAAGAAAAAAAAAACAGAAATATGTTTATAATTAAAAAGAGGGGAAAGAAATGCACACTGCTCATGTGAATCACTAGAGGTGTGTGGGGTGTGGCAAGAGGCAGGACTTGGGGATAAGCACATGGATAGGCTGGATAGAAAACAAAGAGTAAGAAGCATGCATGGGGCAGGAAGAAGGCAAGTCATATGGACACGTATGGCACCGCCCTTCTAGAGGTCAGAAGAGGGTTCAGTATTGGTAATGTCAGAGGGCACAAACAAGTAACCACAAAAATAACCGTGAGGGAAGGAATGCAGGAGTGGGAGGGAAGATCAAGGCAAATATTTTAGAAGTTTCTTTTCTAATCGGCCCTTGCTTCCATGTACTATGAAATAATACAAGTATTTCACACTCCTGTGTCCTGTTCTAAAGAAGAGGGAGGCATGAATGTTTCATATATTTACCTTCAAGATGGGAGCCATGAAGACCGAAAGGCCAGTCAGAATAAACACAAGCGTTCCAGTGACTCTTTGTTCCCTGAAACAAAATCCAAAGTTCATCAATCTAACGCTTGTTTTCACAGAAGCATTCAAGAAGGGCCAAATCAGTGTTGGGCTAACACATCGAAAGTGTTGACATATAATGCACTTCGAATATCATAAATTCAATGTAAGTGTTAACTAAAAAAATAAAAGTCTTAAAACTATCATGATCTGTGATTTGAACTCATGAAGACAAAAAGTGATTCTTCTAAAGCTTTTGGTCCTTTCAGAACCGAGAAAGAAAAATCACTTGCTCTTGGTCCATCAATTGCTAGCATCTTTGAAGCCCTTATTTTTCAAACAACTTGTCCTATTGTGTAATTATACCTTTTTCACAGGAGACAGATATTACATTGTCCCATATTCTAATTAGCAAATAGTTCAGGGAAATGTCATGAGTTCAATAAATCTCACCAGTCTAATTTCCAAATCTGCAACAACAGAAGTACTTTTTAACAAATATGACCCTGTCCAACACCCTGCTCCTCCAAGAAAGAATCACCCAGTGTTGAGATGTGGGAAATGATGATTCTCTTGTGGGAGCTGTGCACCCTAGCTCTTGTGAGTGAAGCTTTCTATAACACAAAAACAAAAACAAAAAAACAAAAAAAGAAAGACTCAGTAGCTTGCAAAGGTCTTCTACCATTGACCTTCTCAAATACTCTAATTTAATATTTGAAGGTTCTCAGATTTTTTTTAAGGGGACAGAAATGGGTTAGAAAAGAAAGATTCCTACTCCTTTGCAGGATGCTGGAAATCATGGAGGACTAAAAGTTTTCAAAGTTTTCCACAGGACTGAGGTAAGGCATGATCTACAGCACTCAGCTGCAAATTAAAAAAAATAGGTCACTTGCTCACATTTTTACGCTGCAGCATTTAATATTGCACTAATCAAGAAAACTGACATACTCTACATCGTGAATTAAAAGTTATTAGCTATGATTTTTATTAAAGTCCTTCCTGGAGAAGAGAATTTAGGAATAAATTGACTATCACCATCGATCTTTTCCCCAGATTGTGTCCAACTCCTTATGACTAGCACAAAGATGTACGCATGTTCTTTGGGTGTTTTTGTTGTTGTTGTTTCTGTTAGGGCCATTATCCTGCGACAACACACCTCACTCCCAGAAACTTTGGTTGTTCTCCAGGTGCAGAAGTCTCGGTCTCCATCTTCAGACTGTCAATGTGAGCAATGGAGATGACAGTAGCTGCCACATACCAGGGAAGAGCCATGAAGGAGCACACTACCATGAGGATGGCGACCCAAAACAGATCCAGGTGGTACCCAGCTCCCTTCTGCAGAAAGAAGTCACAGCGCATGTACAGAAAGCACTCATACTCGTCATCTGTTACGGCGAGGCACGGGAATTACAATTAACGACAGAAACTTGTCCTGCTTGATAAAAATATCTCTCATGAGCAAGCGCGTTGAGGAGGGCCTTTCCCTTCCTCAAAATACTCTCCCGGTGTTAAACAGAAAGCTCTCTCCTCCAGCACCTACGCAGATCCTAATGCTATCACAGTCCCAAATAATTAATTGAGAACCATGTCCAGTTCCCTTAGTATGTACTCACTATACATTCACCTCTCTGCATCCAATTTTGTAACCCAAACAGTGAAGGTAGGGGCCTTGTCTGGAGAGTTACTGCAGCCAATGAGGTCACCGCAACAACGGGCCTTGTAACAACTCGCAAGGGTGTGGCTGTTACATAGCAAGTGCTCACTAAGGGAGGCAGGTGGTGGGAGCGGCAGTGGTTGCTAGGGGAGCATGACCCACACTTGCAGAGCAGCACACCATCTCTTCTGTGGGACAGTACTTGACAGAGTGCTACTCACCATGTTGGCGCTAACGTATGTAACGCCGCCCTTTGGTCACAATAACATTTGCTGACTGGATGAGTAGACAATGCAACACAAGTTTGAGCTCCTTTACTCACTAAATAAACAACGTCCGTCATGTCCCCAGTGTGTTCCTGTGGTCATATCTCTCTGCTCTGTTTAGGAAGAAATCAAGGGCTCAGACCCTGCGGAGCCTGGGAAACCAGAGCTCTCCATTCTCACAGCATGAGGGAGCAGTACCAGGAGTCAGACTGTGGCTGATCCAGGAGAATAGACAGGCTGGCTCTGGAGAGCAAGGTGTGCTTTAACCAGCGACCCAGCGAGTGCTAGCATTCACAGCCTGCTACAGTTTGCCGGAACTCTGCTCTCCTCTGACAGAATCACCAAGGTTTTACCCGAGGCTTGCACACCAGCTCCATGCTTCCGGAGAATGCACAGCAGGCAAGGGAGCCGACATGGTAGCAAAGGCATGTTCTCAGAAAGCAAGGTGTGACTGTCAATAGACGTCTGCTCATGAGACAAATGTTCATATACATGCATAGAATCCATTCACTTCAGGAATGCATAATTATGTGACTTGAAAGTGGAATAAGGCAGGAGAGAGGAAGGTAAACATGGGTTGGGCCAACATAAATGTATTCTATAACAATCAAAGAAGTAAGTATCATGATGCATTTGGGGTCTCAAATCAGGCATTTGATTTTTTTTTTTAACAAATAATTGACTGGCAACTTAGTACCAGGCAGCATTCTAGCTATGGCTCTGTGAACAAACAAAAAGAACCCTGCTTTCATGGAGTTTCCCCCTTGCTATGTGAGAGAGAACTAAAGAACATACATTTTGAGAGCATATAGCATCTTACTTGGTAGTAAGTCCCAAGAGGAACCAGAATAACTTGAGTTTGCATTGGCAATAAGATGGGCCACCAGGGGAGGACTTTTCATTAGCAGAGCGATGTGACTGCTCTGCTCTAAGCACTGTGGCTCCTGTGTTGTGGACAAATTGAACAGGGACAAGGACGGCAGGACCAGTTAGGAGGCAGACACTACAAGAGATTATGGTTATGAGGACAGAGGTGGTTAGATTCTGACCGTGCACTGAGAATTACCCTCTCCTACCAGCGTGTATGTCTACAGTGCTGCGGCAGGGCCATTGGGAATCTGGCTGTTGGTAGGGAGATAACCTAGAATCCCTGTACAGATGTAGCCCATGGCAGTTCAGTGTCCAACTAGGTTCTATAGTAATGGGAAGAGGGACTGCCTCTGACATAATCTGATTGGCCTGCTGTTTAATTACCTCCCCCTGAGGGGGAAGCAGCATTACCAGGCCACAGAAGAGGACAAGGCAGCCACTCCTGATGAGACCTAATTGACTAGGATCAGTAGGAAAGAAAAGAAGATCTCCCCTGTCAGTGGACTTGGGGAGGGGCATGCATGGAGAAGGGGGAGGAAGGGAGGGATTGGGAAGGGAGGAGGGAGGAAGCTACAGGGTGGATACAAAGTGAATAAAGTGTAATTAATAAAAAATTAAAAATAAATAAAAAAATGGAAAAAATGTTACAGTCCATCTTCTCTCTCCCATTCTCAACTCAAAATCCTGCTTTTCCTTCAAAAGGACCAACTCCTTCAGCCCTCTATGGTGCCACCACCACAAGAGTCCCTCTTGCCCCTGACAACCCACCCTCTTCACAGACTAATCTTGGAACATCTTAATCAATATGTGGCACTTCCCTGATCAAAACCTTTCAGTGGCTTCCGGTTTTCACCCATAATACCATGATAGTAAAAAACTAAACAGTGTAAAACCACCTGTAAAGATATCCATGAACATTTATTCCTATAACTATTCGTTGGCCACTCCCCACCCTGGCCACCTTCTAGCAGCATCTGGAGATATTTCTGGGTATTACAACTTGGGAGAAGGGGTACAACTGGCAATCCTGGACAGAGACCAGACATACATGGCTGCCAGCACACAAGGCAACCACTGCCAACAGGACTCTTCAAACTTGCACAAATGCTGAAACTAACAAACCTTGTGTTGTGTGACTTGGCCTACCACTCACTTTGGCCTGAGCTTGAGTCACTTGCTCCCTGGCCTGCTCTCTGTTTCTTAAACAACAGGCTTCTCCTCACTCTGGGGCCACTGTGTGGCAAGCTATTATGGAATAAACATTTGTTGAAGACTTATTTTGTACTAGGCCCTGTGTTCAACTGAACGGTGAGTAAGACAAGCACCCATGCAGGTTATCAGCTCAAGTCAGGCAGGTGAATGAGTGACCTAACATACATACAGTATACAAGTCACAGAGTCAGCTCAAACCTTGATGTTTCCTTCAGGAAAGAGACTAGATATTAAAACAGTTTTACCTTCAGCATTTACCACAAACATTCGGTATATAGGAAGCAATCCAAAAATGCCCTTGAGTTCATGACTATAATAAACCCAAAGCATATCCAATCTTCTGAAACAGCCAAGTGTTTTAAGCACAAACACAGAAACTATCTCTTTCAAACTGCATATCCCTTGCTAGTAAAGAACAAAAGTAATTTAGGACTATGTGCACAAAAATCAAAATATAGGAGAGAGAAAAAGGCTAGAAGCCTAATGTGTATACATGGTACAAAGATACAAGAAAGGAAGAGTTGGGAACAATACACAAATGGAGTAAACGTTTATCATGTCATGAGCCTACAGGATTTGAGTCACTAACAACATTCCACCAAAAGGTCACAATTGGCCTCTAAATTAAATGGCCTCTAAATAGACAAAATCACACAAGTTTGGAAAAGATACTAAAAACACCAAGGATGGAGCGTTTGAGTACATCTTGTCTAAAAATGGCTTTATTCCATGTAGGCAGCCACAGATGGAGGAGTGGGGATGGGTTTGCACATTCTTCAGTTAGTCTCTCTTCTCTCGCAGTGTCTTAAACCTAAGAACCGTGTGACCAAGATGAAGCCTTTCACTTACATGTGTTTATCCAGGCTAACATGGAATTGGGGTGGGCTGCATCCAAGTTGGAGAGAATAAGCCATGGGGTTTACTTTGAAAACATTTTGGCTAAGAAACAGGGATGAAGTAATTACAGAAAGCACTGTATGAGCCATCATGTGACCGGTGGCACAGAATAATATAAATCACTAAGAAAAAAAAAACAAAACAAAACAAAAAAGCAAGGGCAATAAAAATTACATTAGGGGTGAAGGCAGGTGACGTCGGGGGTTTATATTTAGAAACGCTTAAAGGATGGAGTCGCTTTTGATGAACAGCAATGTCTGAGGAGTGGACCTTCTCGGTCACAGCAACAGCAGAACTGTGAGAATCAAAACACCAAAAGGCCATTTGCAAGGGGCACTGGCTGGCACTTTGTGGCAGAGTGTTTTAAATCTAGGTTGAGGTTGTTTCACAAGGTTTTTTAAATGCCAAGCTGGGAGAAACAGTTAAGGTACAAAGATATAGACAGCCAACGTGCTTTAGACATAGGACCAACGTGTGAGAGTGTCACCCTAAAAACAAAAAATGATGCAGGAGAAGTGAAGGAGAAAGATTGATTGTTATGCTTGACTGGCTAAAATATGACAAAAATCTAGTTTGGAATAAGAGCACTAGATCCAGGATTATGATAACAAGGACAGAAATGAAAAAATGCAGAGCAAGGTAGAGTTTGGGAATTGTTTTTTAATTAAAAATAAACAGTGAAAATATCATATTTAGATTAAGTGATTCTCCCCAGAGTATGTCACGGAGAAATGGCTGCCAGATCTATCTCATATCTTATCTCAAGGTATCTGTCCTAAATGATTTTTGCCTTCTCCAGGAGACTCTTGAAGTCACTGTTTTGGGAGGAATACCTCTGCCTTTGCCCTCTGAAGATGGCTCTGCTCCGGCCTGACAATGACTCAGGAAATAACCTCAGGGAAGTGCTTGACCTTGATGAGCCTGGTTTGCTCCTGAGTGCTGCAGGTAGTGCTGACTAGCAAACCAACATGGCGGCAAACATCCAAGAGTCTTGGAGCTTCTATATCAGTGTGGGATTGTTTGACAGAATGGAATGGTGGATGCCACCCCAGCAGAGCAGACAGCCAGAGCCACGTGACAAACAGCCAATGCAGAGGCCACCCCAAGCATGCTGCTCTAAGCACTGCGGTGCATCCCCTTGGCACCTCAGGTTTCTCTTTTGAACTAAGTTCACAGCTTTTAGTGTCTTGTACAGTTTTAGGCAGAATCTCCGATCTATATATTCCACAGCTCTCATTTTCTAGCAAAATGAGAACAAAACAATTTCCAGAGTGCACAGCCTTTGATGCGCGCGCGCACACACACACACACACACACACACACACACACACACACACACAAAATGTCCACTGGTGGTATTAGATTTGTGACAAATGACTGGCATTAGCATCATTACCATCATTATGAAAAAGAATAGTTTCAAATAAACAATTCGAAAAGGGACAGAAACTCATTTTTGCACATTCACCTCTCATTTTCAGGGCAAACATTAACACTCCAAATTTTCTAATGTTTCTTACAAGGCAAAGAGAAATAAAAATGCTTCTCTATTTTATCAATCCTAAATACATTTAATTCTAAATTTAAAATTTTATCAGTAAGGAAATTTGAGAAGCAGTAAAGGAACAGAAACTCACCTCCAAAAGTACACAGCAAATTTTTGGCAATGACAGATTAAAATTTAAACTGGGTTTCTGATACTTTCAGATTAAAAATGTATTAGTCAAAATCTATATTTAGCCTTTCCATAAACAAAACCAACACCAAGACCCCTCCTCCTCATACTAAACAGAGTCAACAGGGAGCCTTGCCTCTCTAAGTCTTACCAATGAGTGCAATGCCAGATTGAAAAAAAAATCCCCAAGGAAATTCTTAAGCATAACCCTGCAACTGAATTTGTGACTGGAATTCATATTACCTATGTGGCTTTGAAGAGCCCAAGCTAAAAACCTGAGCTTAAAGTGGTTGTGGCTTTATTCTTTGCCCCTACTTCTTCCACTGTGTATGTATGTATATACATGGATATATATACATGTTTATTTATATGTGTGCATATAATATATATATGTATATATATACATATATATATAATATATACATATATACACACACACATGTACGTTGAGGAATGAATGGACAGAGATAGAAATGGATGGATTGTGTACTGCTACTTTTGTCCTTAATTAGGCCTTGCCCTTCTACAATGGAAGGCGGCTTCCTTCCACACCCCCTAGAATAAGTGATTATGACTTCTTTAACTCATAGATTATGGTCAAGTGAGGAAGCAAAGCTGAGAACTGTAGGTGTAACCGAGATTTTTTTTTTTTTATTGCCATCTCTTACTTCTTAGTTCATGGCAATTAGCTGCCATGGAACAAGCGCAAACAACAGTTAGCGTGCCGTGAGAAGTTCAAGCACCATAGAAAGGCCCGGGAGGTAAGAGGCTGTGTGGTGAGGTGAGGTGGCATTGAGAGAGACATATATATCACACATGTGAATTGGTGCATGAGCATGCTGCATGGAGCAAAGGTGACAGAGAGAAGGCAGACAGCCCATGGAAAGGCAACATGCTAAAAGTGAGTTAAGTACACAAGTGAAGACGCAACCATGGACAATCGGCTCAGCTGAGATTTTAGACGCTGCCATCCAGTACTATTTAACGCCAGCTCCAAAGAGACCTCAGGTAAGAACTGCCCTGCAGAACCAGTGAACCCACAGAACAAGAGCTGCTAACGGTTTGTTTCTGTTGTTTTAAGCCACTGAGGTGTTTAATGGCTTATTAGTGGCAAAACGATGCTACAGAGAGAACAAGAAACAGCACTCTTGTCTGGGACAAATCTCAAAGGGAAGAAAAGCAGGGGGGGGCAGGAAAATCTATGAAGTGAGCAAATGCTGTCTGGGTCCTGGTTTAAACAAACAAACTATATGTTTAAAGTTTATTATGTTGGGCGGGTGAAATGCTTGTCATGCAAGAATGAGGACCTGAATCCAATACCCAGAGCCCACATGGACAAGGCATGGTGGCATGCACTTACCGTGTGCTTACAGCCTCAGCATTGTGGAGTACAGACATCTGATCGCTGAGGCCTGCTAACTAGTCAATCTCCCCGTGCTGGTTGACTTTTGGATAAGTAATAAATTCTGTCTCAAAAACAACGTGGGCACCGTGACACCTGAGGTTGTTCTCTGAGTATCCTTGCATGACTTGCATGAGTATCCTTACACATGGAAGGTACACCTTGAACATTTCTTTACGTGCTTCTTGGCCATTAGAAACCTCTGTTGAGAATTCTCTGTTTAGCTCTATACCCCACTTTTTAATTGTGTTATTTGGTTGGTTGGTGTTTAATTTCTTGAGTTCTTTATATATTTTAAATGTTAGCCGTCTGTTGGAGGTAGGGATATTAGCTATATAGAAAAGGACAACCATACTACAATTCACAGACCCAAAGAAGCTAAATAATAAGGAGGGCCCAAAAGAGGATGCTTAAATACCATTCAGAAGGGAAAATAGTATGGATGTTGAAAAGAGGGAACTGGATGAGAGAGTGTGTGGGGAGAGGAACAAGAATGGGGATAAGATGTGAGGAAATCAGGGGTGGGAGGCAAGAGGGATGAGAGAGAGAAGAGAAACTGAGGGGGGGCATCTTAAGACAAGCTGGAGACCTGTGACAGAACAGGTTTCTGGGAGGATATGGGGGGTGACTCCTAACTGCAGGCACATGGAGACTGAAGTCTTAGCCAGGCAGGACTTCCAGTGAAAGCAGGAGAACAGCAACCCACCCACATAATCTTTGATCCCAAATTACCCTGCCTATAGGGTGTCCAGGAGTAAAAATGGAACAGAGATTGACAGAATAGCCAACCAATGACTGACTCAACTTGAAATCCACTCAATAGGAGAAAGCCAACCCCTGACACTAATAATGATGCTCTGCTCTGCTTGCAGACAGGAGCCTACCATGACTTCCGTCTGGGAGGGTCCACCCAGCAGCAGATCAAAACAGATGCTGAGACCTACAGCCAAATATTAGGCAGAACTCTGTGAGTCTGCTGGAGGAGTCGGAGCAAGGAGAGAAGGTCCTGGAGAGGACAGGAATTCCACAAGAATATCAACAGAGTCAACTAACCTAAGCCCATGGGGGCTCACAGACACTGAAGCACCAACCAACGAGCTTGCATGGCCTGGACCTAGGCCCACAACACATACATAACTGATGGGCTGCTTTGTCTTTATGTTGGTTCCCTAGCAAGTGGAGAAGGGGTCTTATCTAACATGGACTATGTTGCCTATTTTGGGATCACTTTCCCTTAGCTGGGCTGCCTTGTCTGGCTTCAGTGGAAGAGGATGAACTAACTGTTTGCTCATAGAACTAATAGGTTAGCATTTGAGACTCAGAGCTGCACACTGTAAAGCCTTACCAACAAAAGCCTAAAAAAAAATGGGCTGCAGGTCTGTTGTGGGAGTAAGGCATAAACACATTAGCAGTTAAACAACAGTCTTCAACCTGAAACTGTGTCGTTTTATCTGATCTTGGTGTGTATTAAATACACAATCATTGTCATGTAAGTTTTAATCATTCCCTTATGATAATTGAAAACTGGTGCCTTATTTTGTACCTGTGACTACCTCATGTTTTTGTTCTGGAAAATTCTTTCTGACTCTCAGCATTCATTGAGAGTATACGCCGGGAATCCTCAAGCTCCCGTAATTTTCCCTGTCTTGAAACACAAGCCAGTGTTCTTTCTACACTTCCACATCACTGAAAATGCCAGGAAACCACTGCCTCCCATATCACTATTTCCCTTAGGATTTAGGCAACTGTCTGGGAAGTTTCCTCTTGACCACCCTTGGTGTGAACAACCACACAGAGGTTTTCCACATGTTGGACGCCCTACCCAGCACACTTCAGGAATGATACGTACTGCACATGGGCCATCACTGCCTGCCTTCCCCCCAAACTTTCAAGACTGAAGCACCTTTTTAATGAAAACATTGACTTTTGTCTTAGTTTTACGAGTTATGAGATTTACTTCTTTCTCACCATAATACGCAGTTCTGACTGGATGGTTTATTGTCTAAAATACTCATCTGCCTAGTACGTTTCAACAGTCAAAGGCTTTGCTTTCCCTGGATCTTTCCCATATGCTATTTCCTGGCTAAATTCATTCTAGGTGATATATTTTCCTGTTTCTGGGTGTGACTCTAATACATTTTCATGCTTCTCTTATTTGGTGATTGTGAACAGATGATTAATATATAATATGAAGTGCTTAGAAAATGACCTGATTCGTGGTAAGTAACCATTACATTTTAGTCCTTTTTACTGTTATTATTCATCTCCCATCCCCTACGTGGTATTTTTAAAAATCGTTTGTTTCTTAAGTGACCTAAAATGTCATTAGATATAGAAAAGCTTTATATAATTTATTAACAATTTAGGCAGGCTCTTGAAAGAAACGCTATACCACTAAACCATTTTCTTTAGGTTCATGACAATGCCACTCAGCCAATGTTTGCAAACCTCAAAATATAAACACTGAAACTCTTTTCCATACCTTATGATATGTAATATCCGGAGAAAGATATTTTAAGTAAGGGGGTGTGTGAATACTGACTAATAACTTCTAAGTGGATCTCTGAACAATCTTTAATAATAAATCTTTACTCATTCCCAGGACTAAGAATCAATATGACTAAAGAGTTAGAAATGGCAATTAGTCTGACCCAATCCAGCCTTCATGTACTCCACACACAACTTTCAAACTGTCACAGTAACCCTATAAACAGGTGCAATTCATTTTTGTGTACAGTAGCAAGAATGGAACTCAGGGCCTTGCGATGTAGGTAGCACTCTGTCACCTAACTACACACCTCCCAGCTCCTAAAAACTTTCTGGAAAGCAAAAAAACAAACAAACAAACAAACAAAACAAAAACAAAAACAAAAAAAATCATAAAACTGTTTATTTAACAGAGAGAAGGTGCTTTAATTAAATCTTTGATTACAGGTTTTTGATAGACAATGGTTGCCATATTTAAATCAGAAATAGAGAGACTAAGTCTGTACCCATTCCTCCATAGTGACAGAAGTACAAGTTGAAACGTTTTCCTCGTGTTTAAGTGAGTGCAACCTGAGATGTTACACCGAGGACCTTACGATGATCTTTCTACGGCTTTACATTATAGTATGTAACTCTCAGTAAAGCTCACTTGTTTTTGAAGATACTACCAAGAACTGAGGAGACTGTAACAGGCAATGGCAAGCACTTTGGGGCACTTACCTTGAGCTTATGTTCTTTCCTGTTCACAATCACAGCCGTGATTTGCTGGTCCATAAAAATCAGAATGGTGACTAACAAGGCCGGGATAGCAGCGGCAAGGTACACCCACCAAGGGTTTCCTCCAAACGGTGGGACAAACCAGCCTCGGTTAGGACTTGTTGGCTTAAAGCAAAGAGATAAGGGGCTTCACAATACTGGTAATACATGCTACATGGTTTTTAACAATTCAAGTTTTGGAGGGTCAACATATTAAAAATAGAAACAATTATAGTAATCATTAAGGAAAGGAGATGAAAATATGGGATATTGAAAAAGATTATTTGAGATAATGCATTTAATAAAAAAAAAAAACGGAAAAAAATAACATTAAGGGACATAGAAGTAAATCCCAAATGAAATATTCCAAGAAGAGATAGCAAAACCTTACAAAGCCTCCATGGATTTTGTTTGAATTTTAACAGGCAACAGAAGTTGTTTCTGTTCCTGCCAAATAAATGGCTTCTTAACACATAAAATACTATTTTACATGGTATAATTGAACTAAGGGAAATATTCATATCTCTTGTTTCACATGGGAAAATTATCCAGATGTGAGTAAATCTACAGAACTATATCAGAAAATGAGAAAAAGCTGTCATTTTTCAACTTTCAGCAGAACATACATGTGTGTTACAGAATGAGAATATTACATGCTCAAGTACACAATAAGACATTTGCTCAACCATTTTTGTAGCAGCTTTATTTGTAATAGCCAGAAGCTGGAAACAACCCAGATGTCCCTCAGTTGAGGAATGGATACAGAAATTGTGGTATATTTACACAATGGAATACTACTCAGCAATTAAAAACAAGAAAATTTGCAGGCAAATTGTGGCATCTAGAAAAGATCATCCTGAGTGAGGTATCCCAGAAACAGAAAGACACACAGGGTATATACTTACTTATAAGTGGATATTAGACATATAATGTAGGATAATCATATTAAAATACATCTAAAGAAGCTAAGCAAGAAGGAGGACCCTGGGTAAGATGCTCAATCTTCATTCAGAAAGGCAAATGGGATAGACCTTGGAAGATGGAGAAAACAGGGAACAGGACAGGAGCCTACCACAGAGGGCCTCTGAAAGACTCTACCCAGCAGGGTATTAAAGCAGATGCTGAGACTCATAGCCAAACTTTGGGCAGAATGCAGAGAATCTCATGAAAGAAGGGGGACATAGAAAGATCTGGAGGGTACAGGAGTTCCATAAGGAGAGCAACAGAACCAAAAAAAAAATTGAGCCCATGGATCTTTTCTGAGATTCATACTCCAACCAAGGACCATGCACCATGCATGGAGATAACCTAGAACTCCTACTCAGATGTAGCCCATGGCAGCTCAGTGTCCAAGTAGGTTCCCTAGTAAGGGGAATAGTGGCTGTCTCTGACATGGGCTCAGTGGCTGGCTGTTTGATCACCTCCATCTGAGGGGGAGGCAGCCTTACCAGGCCACAGAGGAAGACAATGAAGACAGTCCTGATGAAACCTGATAGACTAGGGTCAGATGGAAGGGGAGGAGGACCTCCCCTATCAGTGGACTGTGGAAGAAGCATGGGAAGAGAAGAGGGAAGAAGGGCAAGATTGGGAGGGGATCAAGGAGAGGGCTACAGCTGGGATACAAAGTGAATAAATTATAATAAATAAATTTTTTTTAAAAAGATTGCTTCTCCATGCAGATAAAGAAGAAATTTAAAACAACAGGAAAAACAAATAAATGTAACTATAACATTACTTATGAGTTTGTTCCTTCTTTTGTTTTTCAAGACGGGGTCTTCTTCTATAGCCTAGGCTAGCTTGAAATTCCCAATATAACCCAGATTGGCCTTGAACTTGTAGAGGTCCTCCTGTCTCAGTCTCCTGAGGGCTGGGCTGGTAGGCAGAAGCCACAAACCCTGGATGCATGTTTCTTCTCAGTTTGCTCAAAAATCCATCATGGAACAAACTCCATCTTCACATTCCCTGTACCACACATTGTGAGCTTGTAAGGCAAGACATCTCATCTTGCTGATTAAAGCATTTCAACCCCCTCTCCCTGGAGAGGATGAAGTCTGGCTCCAAGAAAACATTTAGAAAATACTGACCCAAATGCATTAGTGGTCGAATCAACAAAAATTTATCTTCGCTAATGAAAGTGATATTATGCCAAAGATAGTCTTTACTGTCATATATGTGAATGTGTGCATGCATAGCTCTTCCTCATTAACTAGTTTTATGAAATTGCAATCAGCTTAATAGCGTTTGACATTATTATTTCAGTAGCAGAGAAAACAGTATTTTTCTAGAAAACTGCTTAAAGTTTTGCAATGAAAACTACATAGATCTATAACTATGATTGACTGACATGTAAGTTTTATATCTTATACCTACATATACCATACATCCAGAAAATACATAATTTTTTTGTCTTCTTTGGAACAATTAAACTTCATAAATGCTCCTGGCAGGTAATTTGGTAGGAAGAAAAGAACACTAAGTTAGAACGTGAAGGCTTGAATTCTAACTTCACTGCCTGCCACCACTAGTTTAGAAGGACGGGGCATGTTGCCTAAGTTTTGAGAGCATTAGTGGGTTAACAAACATAATGCTAGTTATGTGTAGACTTGTAGGAACTGCTCTATGAACCAGGCTGATTCGGTCTATAACACTGTCTGAAATATTCTAAAATATATAAGGCAGAGTTAGTCGATGATATATGCTATTTGAAAATAAAAGTCAATAAAGCACAAACCCTAAATTTAATCCTACCTGTGGTGTTTCATTTTAATGAAGAAATTAGACTAACTATAAATGAGCCTAATAGGAGATTGCTTTGAGGGGAAAATGGGTAGTTATGCAAAACAAACTGAAGATTCACAATAAAGGAAAAGAACTAAAGCCAATGAGCTTGAGGAGCAATCAAAAGAGATATTCACTCACCTTGAACTCACTTGGCACAATTAGTTTTGGGGTGTCCACACCTACTAGAGCATCTATTACACAGAATATGAGAATAGACAATATAATGGCAAAATCACTGATCAGTTTTCTTGCCTGAAAAAAAAAAAAAAAGAAGTGTTTAGTAACAGATATAGGCCTGTGCTTATTTTCGATATAAAAAAGAATTTTATATTTAGTCTAACAATTTATCAACAAATTATCCTCTGGCCAGACATAGGAGAGGTCACTTAAACAGGGTATATCCTTTGTCCTATGAGCAGCACAAAAGGCATTTGGGTAAGAATAAAATCTAAGCACACATTATACTATGAAATAGAACTTAATTTTTCCTGGAAAGCAGTGCTGTAAGTAATAAATAAAACAGCAGTGTCTACTTAAGTGTTAACCTGACACCCATTAATGACACCCATTAAATTGACACTTTGATCAGCATGTAAAAAAAAAAAAGAAAAAAAAAACCAGCAGTGTCTTAGTCACTGTTCACCTGCCATTAAGAGACACCATGATGAAGGGTTCCAGGATACACAACTCCAATTTCAGGCCTCCTAATACCTGGGAGCCATGGAACAGCCCTAGATGCCAATCCAAAGCTCAACCCATCGTTCTAGGAAGATAACCCAAACCCATATAGGCTCCCTGGTTCTCCAAGATGGCTGTGCCCAGCAAACACAGTGTTTGAGTATAGTGTTTGGGCAGCTGCAGCTCATTAACCTCAGAGCAAGAAAGCCAGTGGTGGAGACAGATGTCTCCAGCACTTCCCCTGGTGAGAGAAGAACCCCTAGGCTCCTAAGGAGTCCAGTTAGTCCACAGTATCATACATCTTGAGGAGAGATGAAGCAATTCCCTGGAATCACCTGCCAGTCAGAGACCATATCCACCAATCTGAAGAGGGATTTTATGGGAATATCCAGCGTCCTGCCCAGGGCTCTTCCATACCCCCCCCAAAAAAAAGAAACCAGTGGGCATCTGAAACTAGCCAATGCCAGAGACAATCACGTGGCTAAAGGCCAGTCTAAAAACACAATCAACAAAAGTCAAAGCAATATGGCATCTCCAGAACCCAGTTATCCCAAGGCAAACAACCTTGGATATTCTAGTACAATTAAAATACAAGAAAGTAGCCTTAAGTATACACTTACATAGATGATGAACAGAACAAATAAAATGCATAAAGAAATACAGAAAGATGCAGTCAAACAGACTGAGGCCATTAGAGAAGCCTGTAGAGAGAAAATTAATAAATCACTCAAAGAAATACAGGAAAACACAAACAGGTGGAAAGAAATCAATAAAACAGTTCAAGATCTGAAGATGTAAATGGAAACAATTTTTAAAAAAGCACAAACTTCGACAATCATGGAAAGAGAGAAATTAGAGAAGAAAACAGGAACTACAGAGGTAAGCATCTCCAACAAAATACAAGAGATGGAGGAAAGAATTGCAGGTGTGGAATATACAACAGAAGAAACAGATGCATTCATCAAAGAAAATGTTAAATATAAAAAATTCCTGACACAAAACATCTAAGAAATAAAGGACAGCATGAAAAGACAAAACCTAAGTATAATAGAAATAGAGGAAAAAGAAGATTCCTATCTCCAAGGCCCAGAATATATTTTCAACAAAATCATTGAAGAAAATTATCCCAACTTAAAGAGATGCTTATAAGCATACAAGATGCCTACAGAACACCTAAAAATTAGACCAGAAAAGAAAATCCTCAAGCCACAAAATAGTCAAAACACTAAAAGTACAGAACAAAGAAAAAATATTAAAATCTACAAGGGAAAAAGGCCAAGTAACATATATTGGTAAACTTACCAGAATCACACATGACTTCTCAACAGAGACTAGCACAACAGAAGGGTCTGGACAGATGTCATGCAGACCCTAAAATAGCATAGATGTCAGCTGAGACTACTAATACCCAGCAAACCCTCAATCAACATAGATGGAGAAAACAAAATATTCCATGACAAAAAAAATTTAAACAGCACCTAGCCACAAATCAAGCTGTACAGAAGATACAAGAAGGAAAAATCCAACCCAAGAAGGCTAACTACATCTAGGAAAACACAGGAAATAAATAATTTCACTACAGCAAAACTAAAAGTAGACAAGCACACAAATGCACTACCACAACCAACATCAAAATAAAAGGTACTAACAGTCACTGGTCATTAATCTCTCTCAACATCAGTGGAACCAACTCTTCAATAAAATTACACAGACTAATAGAATGGATGCATAAACTGGACCCAACATTCTGCTGCATACAAGAAACACACCTCAGCAACAAAGGTAGATATTACCTGAAAGTAAAGGGCTGACAAAAGGTTTTCCAAGCAAATGGAGCCAAGAAGCAACCTGGAGTAGCCATTCTATCATCGAATAAAATAGACTTTCAACCAGAATTAACTCAAGAGATGAGAAAGGACACTTCATACTCATCAAAGGAAAATTACAACAAAATGACATCTCAATTCTGAATATCTATGCCCCAAATACAAGGGTACTTACATTTGTAAAAGAAACATTAATAAAGCTTAAACTATACATAGATTCCCACATATTAATAGTGGGAGACTTCAACACCCCAGTCTCATCAAAGGACAGGTCAATGAAACAGAAGCTAAACTGAGAAATAATGACACTAACAAATGTCATGAATCAAATGGACCTAACAGACATCTACAGAACTTTTCACCCAAGCACATAACAGTATACCTCCTTCTCAGCACCTCACAAAACTGTCTCTAAAATTGACCATATTACAAAGCAAGCCTCAACAGATACAAGAAGATTGGAATAATACAGGTATCCTATCAAACCACAATGGACTAAAGCTGGACCTCAACAACAACAGAAATAACAAAAAGCCTACACACACAGGGAAACTGAACAACTCCCTTTTCAATGACAACAGGGTCAGAGAAGAAAAAAGAAATGAAGGACCTCCTAAATTTTAATGAAAATGAAGGCACAACATACCCAGATTTATAGGACAATGAAAGCAGTGCTAAGAGGAAAGTTTATAGCACTAAGTGCCTTCATAAAGAGATTGGAGACATCCCATACAAGCAACTTAATAGCACATCTGAAAGCCTTAGAAAAAAAGAAGCAGACACACCCAAGAGGAGTAGATGGCCAAAAATAATCAAACTCATGGCTGAAATCAATAAATTAGAAACCAAGAGAACAATCCAAATAATCAATGAAACTAAGAGTTGATTCTTTGAAAAAAATCAACAAGACAAACAAACCTTGGCCGAATTAACTAAACGGCAGAGAGACACTATCCAATTCAACAACATCAGAAATGAAAAAGGGGACATAATGACAAACACTAAGGAAATCCAAAGAATCATTAGGTCTTAGGTCAAAAGTCTATATGCCACAAAATTTGAAAATCTAAATGAAATGGACAATTTTCTTGATAGATTCCACTTACCTAAGTTGAATCAAGATCAGGTAAACAAATTAAATAGTTCTCCCAACCAAAAAAAAAAAAAAAAAAAAAAAAAAAAAAAAAAAAAGCCCAGATGGGTTCACTACAGAAATCTACCAGACCTTCAAAGAATTGCTAATAACAATAGTTTTCAAACTATTCCACAAAATAGAAATGAAAGCAACATTACCAAACTCATTCTATGGGGCTACAATCACCTTGATATCCAAACCACACAAAGACCCAACAAAGAAAGGGAATTTCAGACCAATTTCTCTTATGAACACTGTCACAAAAAAATTCAATAAAATACTTGCAAACTGAATCCAAGAACATATCAAAGGTATTATCCACCATGACCCACCCAGGCACCCCTGGAGTGATTCAATATATAAAAACACATGAAAGTAATCACCATATAAACAAACTGAAAGGGAAAAAAACCCCACATGATCATCTCTTTAGATGCTGAAAAAGCATTTGATAAAATCCAACAGTCATTCATGTTTCAAGTCTTAGAGAGATCAGGGGTACAAGGCACACACCTAAACATAGGGACAAGGCAAGGCTGCCCACTCTTTCTGTAGTTTTCTTTATTTTTTAAATTTTTTATTATTATCATTTATTACAATTTATTCAATTCATATCCCGGCTACGGCCCCCTCCCTCATCTCCTCCCAATCCCACCCTCACTCCTTCTTCTCCCCCTGTTCCCCTCCTCTAGTCCACTGATAGAGGAAGTCTTCCTACCCTTTTATTTGACCGTAGCATATCAGGTCTCATCAGAACTGTCTGCATTGTCTTCCTCTGTGGCCTGGCAGAACTGCACCCCCAGCCCCAGGGGGATTTGATGAGAGAGTCTGTCACTGAGTTCATGCCAGAGAAAGTCCCATCTTACATGTATGAGAATGGCCAGGATTAAAAACTCAAGTGACAGCATATGTTAGCAAGGATGTAGAGAAAGGGAAACATTCCTCCATTGCTGGTAGGAGTGCAAACTTGTATACCACTTTTGAAATTAATCTGGTGCTTTCTCAGACAATTGGGAATAGTGCTACCTCAAGCCCCAGCTATACCACTTCTGGGCATATACCCAAAAGATGCTCAACTATACAACAAGGACATTTGCTCAACTATGTTCATGACAGCTTTATTGATAATAGCAATAATCTGGAAACAACCTAGATGTCTCTCAACTGAAGAACGAATACAGATATTGAGGTACATCTACACAATAGAATACTACTCAGCTATCAAAAACAAAGAATCATGAAATTTGCAGACAAATGGATGGAACCAATAAAAGATCATTCTGAGTTGAGGCAACCCAGAGCCAGAAAGATACACATGGCATATACTCACTTATAAGTAGATATTAGCCATATAATACAGGATAACCATATTACAATCCACAGACCTAAAGAAGCTAAATAACAAGGAGGATCCTGGAGAGGGTGCTGAGCTTATCTGGGGGGGGGGGGGAGACACAACAGTGTGTCACTGGGTTGTTCATTAAGAGCTATCCAGTTCCTAACATTCTGCTTTGTGATAAGAACACCTTAGTGAGTAAAACAGATATAATCCATGACTTCAAGAAGCCCCAAGCCATGTTATATCGAACAAAGCTGGCTCCTATGTGAAATTAGGGTTCATTCCAACGTCAAGCTATCTCAGGGTGAATGGTCAGCTTTCTGGCACTCACTGGATGACAAAGACGGGTCCAGGAAGTGCATGGTTCTCAAGGTAAACGGGCTCCAGAAACTAAAACTATCTCCACGTGTTTTGTAAGAGCTGAAGCAAGGACTGGAAATCCCATGATGACGCGGCATGCTCTAAAGAGCTCAGGTGTCAGGAGCAATGCCACTAGCTCACAGTGGGATCAAAGATACTTCTTCTGGCTGGGAAACCTTTGTCTTCCAGAAGGCCAGATCCTGTTAGCTTTGGATTTAAGAAGTACACCCCATGGAAGAGAAGACCAGCTATCGGGAAGAAGTTCACTTTAATTATACACGATGGTGTCAAAGGCAAACAGATGACAGGAATCAAATAAAGTAAACACGGGACAACAGTTATGACCGCTGTTGCTCTAGGCAGATGATGTGGGCTGAACATTCACCCTCATTATTCACAATATAAATGCAAAGCCTTTGTTAGCTACAACTGCTCTACTTGCAGAAGAGAGTCAGAATAACTTCACACTGGTTTTCTTTATCAGAGTTAAATATGATTAACCATGAGAGGATTCAACATAACTTCTGGATAAATTATTATTGCTATTTTGTGTTCCAGGAGGCCTGGACTCCAAAATAAATTATCTACTGTCAAGAAGTCTCTGACATGAATCTTTAATTCTAAGAAGCAAAAATATCAAAGCCCAATAATCATATTGAACTCCTGCACAGAGATTATTTTGATTGGACATACCTAGAATTAATGCTTCCCAGGGCTTCACTAATGGATGAAACTAATTTCTTAAGTTTCATGTCAGTAGTGTTGACAACAGCAATTCAGGATAGTCTGGCAAAGGTTGGTCCTAGGAAGCAGTTTCAGTACTATGTCAGGGTGTTGCAACTGTCTCTGCTCTCGGAGGCCACACATCCCTGTACAGCCAGAGTTCACTTAAGTCCAGTAGTTCTTACTAATATTCACTATTCCCCCAATTCTTACCAACAAAAATCTAAGCAAGCAACTCAGATATTCTATAAATTATTCAAAGAGGTAGGAACAGTTATTTTAAAATACAGATTATTCCTTTTTTCTGTAATAGAGAAGGGATGCTAATGAAATGAATCTGCAATTCCATGGTCCGACGTTCCCAAGCTCTCCAGGTCTAGCCGTGGGAGCCCTGCTGTACCGCAGTCACTACTGCGCCTGGCAGAGCACAGGCAGTGCCTTGGGTCTTTTGTAACTTGACTACCCTGTCAGTCCAACATGGCGAACTGGATATCATCACTAAATTTACTTGCGGGGTTTCTGACTTGGCCCTTGTTATGCTCTGCATCAGAAATCTTTGCCCAGGCTTATGCTTTCCACCTGGTTTCCAGCTGATAATACTGTTTGAGAAGATGTGAGGCCCCGTTTGATAGGGGGTGGAATTCTGGGGTGGATCACAGGATGTGATAGCTTGGTCCTGGTTCCGGTTAGTTGCCATTTGGGAACTGCAGCAAGAGACAGGGATGACTCAGCAGCCGTGCCTTCTCGGTTGTGAGGGGCTGTATCCCTGAACCATGACAGAACAACCTCTTCATCCATTATGGGTGATATGGACTTGTATACTCAGGTAGACAGATCAAGGCACAAGACGGAAACTACCATGAGAAAATAAATCCCCTCTACAATGCTAAGAATCTATTCAAAGTCTTTATGTAAAAATTTTTTTGTAAAAATTCCAACTATATTTTAAACATGGACTATACAATATTCCCCCAAAACTCCTTGAGCTATGAAACTATGATCACTTTGCTAAAATCAAACTGTTTTTTTAAATTTTATTTTTTTATATTAGTTATAGTTTATTTACTTTGTATCCCAGCTGTAGACCCCTTCCTCATTCCCTCCCAATCCCACCCTCCCTCCCTCATCTCCTCCTGCCCCTCTCTAAGTCTACTGGTAGGGGAGGTCCTCCTCCCCTTCCATCTGACTCTAGCTTATCATGTCTCTTCAGGACTGGCTGCAATGTCCTCCAATGTGGCCTAGCAAGGCTGCTTCTCCCTTTGTGGGGGAGGTCAAAGAGCCAGAAACTGAGTTCATGTCAGATACAGTCCCTGTTCCCCTTACTAGGGTACTCGCTTGGATACTGAGCTGCCACGGGCTATATCCAAGCAGGGGTTCTAGGTTATATCCATGCATGGTCCTTGGTTGGAGAAACAGTCTCAGAAAAGACTCCTGTGCCCAGATATATTTGGTCCTTGTGGAGCTCTTAGACAGAGTTTATTTACATAGCCCTGAATCTTCTGGAATTTAGTGCGCAGACAAGGCTGGCCTAAAATTCATTGAGATTCAGAGGCTGCCTCTGCCTTCCAAATGCTGAAGTTAAAGGCATGCACCACTACATCTGGCTAAATAACTCAATTTAAAATAAGTGCCTACTCTCAAAAAATATTTCTAGAATTTCAAATCTAAATCAGAATTGTCTTCCACCTGTTTTGTTTTGGGGGAGGATTTGATTATTTCAATGGTATTGCCATATTTTTCAAATAATTTTTAAATTCCTTTTATGATTTTATTATTAAATGGATGGACATTAGCTGGATTACACATATTAACTATCGAACATTTGTCTGAAATACCATGATTGTTTCTTATTTCAATTTACTTAGTTATTTTTTATTTTTCCCACTTCAAAAAGTAGTATATGGTCCTTGTAGAATATTTAGAAAAAAATTTTAAAAATGTGTTTCCCAATTCCTCTATATAGAAATAAGCTAATATCTGAAATACATGAAAACACATCCTCCTGTTGTATGTAAATCTACTCACAGGTATGTGAACAAATAACCTTTGATATTCTGATTTTTTTGAGGGGGGATGTTTTGTTTTTGAGATATGATCACTATGAAGTTTCAGGTTGGCTTCAAAAATGTGATCCTCCTGCTTCAGTCTCCCAAGTGCTAGGACCATAGGCATGTGCTCTCACACTCAGTAGAGAATCTCTGTCCCTTCCACAGTCTTTCCTATCTCATTTGATATTTTTGTGACATTAGTGATGTCAAAGTATTATGCCGAACAGATATAAAAAAATCAATTTTTTTCTAATATTCTGCTGTTTAGATTGCTTCTAACTTCTCTCAACGCTGAAGAATATCAGAAAGAAATATTTGCAAACACCTGGGGCTATTTACTTGGAATAAATTACTCTGGGCAGAACTGTCCCATCAATGTGTATATAAAAATTTAAGGCTCTGGGACACAATGCCAAATTACCATTCAGAATGTTATATTGATTTACCAATTTTACTCTACCTAACATACAAATGACTCTGGATAATGTAAAAAGTTAAATCCATACACAAAAAGAAAACAATTTGCTGCCCCTGAAAATATTTAAAAGATTATTAAAAAGCTGAATCTCCTAAAACTGTCCTTTTATGTGGCTTAGCGAACAACTATATTTCTTGTTTCATTCTGATTCTCATGTTTTATATAGATTCGATATAGATGTATCACCCCTTAAAAATGACATTAGCATTTATTCTCAGAAGTATCTCATTCAATGGCACAAAGCCAACACTACACAGATAGAAAGCAAAGGCAGAATTCTAAGTGTTTTGGAGCTCCTTCCAAGAGCACAGTACTTGCACGGGTAACAGCCAGACAACCAAGGTCATTTTTCATAGTTGTGTTTGATATAGGGATGCTAGGATACTCTGAAGACATTTTGGAAACTGAGTCTTGTAGACTTCCTAGGCTGCTCTAATGGTTACATCTAGATTTGTTTGCTGGCTTCTTTTTTTCAACTCCTCCCATCTATTCATGTTCTCTCTTCTATTTAGACTCTTGCCATAATGATTTTATTCAGTTTAAATTGATACTTAAAAAAAAAAAAATCTCTTCAGGGCTGATCATGCCTTTAGCCTCTAAATTCCAGAACCACCTATCCATTTGATATTCCCACTTGGAATATCTTAGAGGTATCTAGAGAGTATACTTAGAGGTATCTCAAAATTATGTCAAAAATTAAGTGCTTAAACTCCTCTGGTTCATCATTCCAGCCAAGCCTGCCTGACCACTGACGCCCAAACCAATGTTTTCCTTTTGATGGCAGTTTAATTTACATATTATTTGGGATTTTAAAAAAAAGACCTTTTTCAACCCACTAAGGAATATCTCGTATTTAACAAGATAGCAGTTATCTTGACAATATACATAAGATCATGTTTATGTCATATGATTTGCTGTTCTAGCAGCTTTCATGGTTTCCCTCCTTCACATTTGTCTGCCTTCAGTACTTCTGTCATGAGTTGTGATGAACTTGGGGCAAGTCTGAATAAATAGCAAGTTCCAGGCCAACCTGGGCTATAATGTGAGTCAAAGTGTTAAAGCACGAGAAAGCGAACCAGCCATTACTGGCCTTAAAGGTGAATGAAGGAGCCCAAGAACCAATGAATGCAGGCAATGCTTAGATAAAAGCCAGGAAATGCATTGTCCCTAGAACACAGTCCTTCTCACGCCTTGATTTTCAGTTCACTGAGACCAACTGCACACTCCTTGCCTCCATATTTTAATTGAAACCTCCAGTTTTGTCTCTTTTGTTGTTCTAAAGCACTATGTTTATGGTGGTTTGATAAGATAAACAAATAAGTATTCTGAATGTGGGACTACACATATATGCATTATACATGTGCCTGCACACACACACACACACACACACACACACACACACACACAAGAGTAACAGGAGTGTGGGTACAGATATATTCATTCTGGTAGAATTCCTGGGCAATGGCCATCTTGTCAAAAGTAGCACTGTTAGAACATGGGTGCAAAAGTTGCTGAAGATACAAATTCTAATAAATGCCAGAATTATAGTTCTTAAAATTTATAGAGGATGAAAAAGCAACCCTATTAATGATGTTAAACCTCACTAAAAATCTCAGGCAGAGCTACGGCATTCTCTGCAACATCTTAACTTGCATTTACCCTCCTCCCTCTTAGGCCAGGCAGTATACAGTTGAGGAACTGCAGAAATCACTCCTAGGGATGTTTATGATTAGGGAATTCATGTCTAAGATGTAGGACCCAGTTTTAACATTCTTGTCAGGGACATTACTCTTCCCCAGATCACTTCTATATTTAATACTAAATCTAATACGGAAAGGCAGGTGGGGTGCTGTGTTATCAGGGTGTTCAGGCCTTACTCTCCACTGGGATTAACTGGGGAAAACTGGCACAATCAGGATGCCTCCTGAAGATGTCAGGTCAACTAGATGACAAATAGCCTAGGGTCTGTGCCTCGGCATCTGCGGGACTCATTTGAAGATAGGATCTCTTTGGGCCCTTCTCACACTTCTGAACACATTTAGAAAATAAAAAAGCATATTCTTTTCTTTCATTGTTTTCTCTTTCAAAACAATATTTATGTAAGTCAACACCTTAATAAAAATAAACCCAGAAATTCATAGTTTGCAATTCTCTAGTGGTGACTGTCAGTGATAATAACAGGAGAGGTCTAAATGTTTTCATGAGAGAAAAATCTGACTTTTCTTTTTCTTTTTTTTTTTTTTTAAAGGATCTTATGGCCAATCTTTTGGATCAGAGACCTCAGACTTACTTAGGATGGGCATTTACAACCATCCATCCAAATCCAGTTCTAAAAGTCTTCAGGCTAACCTTCAATAGCTTATAGATATAAATTATCCAAATGTGAGAGAAAAACAAATAAAGATAACTTATAGAGAGCGAAACCTTGATATTTTTAAAAATTGTTTTTCATGGTACATGGACATGCCACAACATGTGTCACTATAACTTATGGAAGAGAAATATCTAAAATGAGACTACAATGATGTTTGTGTAATGCGACTAGTTTTGACAATTTTTGTTATTTATATTGGAAAAAATTAATTGAAAAAGATTTTCTATCCTCTGCAAAATTAATTATAAAATATCTCAATTACGCTAGCATGCTGCAACCATATTAAATATTTAAGCTACCAAAGTAAAGAAGAAATTAAGTGTATGAGAAAGACAATTCCAATAATCATACTCTGTTCTTTTATTCTTGGGCAAAAACAACCTAATAAATCTATTATAAATGCACTTTTTATGAAGGATGATACCATATTAATTATTGAGGGAGTCATAATGATAGAGACACCAACAGCGAGAAGCCAGTTAATTTACAGGAAAAAAATAAATAAATTTGGTTCCTCGGAAGCCCCAGAGGACATTCAGTTTTCACTTTGCAAGGACCGCAGCTGCTCTTAAATTAACTGGCGTGGGGGTGGTTGCTGTGAGCCTGCAGAGCCATCCCCAGTGGATGGAGCTGCAACAGAGAGACAAGTACAGCAGCAGCAGGCACCCTGTGGGCCCTCAGTAAATATTAATCTATGATGTCAAGTCCTCTAATGAGAGTGGTGCTTGGAAGTTCTAAACAATAGTGTAAAAAAGCATTTATTCGAGAAGAGAAAAAGGACACTTGACAAATATGTGCCTTTTGGCAGTCATGATCATGATCGTTTTGAAACTTGATCTCCCTAGTAGCCAATACTATAAAGCTTGCTTTTAAAAAAGTACTAACATTACTCATAGCAGTGATCTTAATTCACTGTATTTTGATCCAATAATACCTACTCTATTCCAAATCCAATAAAAGAAAAGCCTGGTTCAGACTGTAGAGTTTCAATTCTATAAGCTTCAAGTCGGGAAGATTTGGGGGAAATGGGAGGTAGGCAGGACAACTTTTCAGGGTGGAGCTCACCGCCTGCTAGCAGAACTTTCCTAAGTAGGCCTGGTGAAGTGAGCCAGCGAGGAGACTGAGAAGTTAGCAATCACTAAGAGAACGTTTTCCCCACCCTGCATCAAAACTGGGCAGTCAAAGAAGGAACAAAATAAGCACATCCCAGAAACAGATAAGCAAACTCCATGGGGAAAACTATGGTCAATCTTCTTCCTTGAGATTGAAACTTAAAAATCTTGGGCTGATCTAGAGAAAGGAAACCAGGGAAGTCAAGATTTAGGAGAAGTATCAGAAGAAAAATGGTGATCTTTTTTTCCCCCAGCTTTCCTGAAAAGCTGAGGGGAGAATGTCTTCCAACATTCACAGTCTATGGCAGGAAAGGAAACCTCAGCTTGTCTCTGTAACTCCTGGGAGTGGGAGTGGACCCTGTGGACCGGGTTTGTGAAAGGAATGGACAGATTTGTGTCTGACCAGGAATGGCTGAGGGATGCTGGGTTCTTGTCCCAGACACTCTCAAGAAACGTGGAGACCACAGCTTTCTAGAAATGTAGAGGCAAGATTTGACTCCATCAACAGCACTCAAACTGAATGTTAAAATCCATTAGCCCTCAACTGCCCAAAATTCCCAACACTCTCCTAAGGTCTCCTTGGATATAACTCAAACCATTAAATAAAGGGGTTCAGGTCTGAAAGAGAAAGTTAATTTCAGAATTTATATTAAAATACAAGAATCTAACTTAAATGACTAATTAGTAATTAGACAATCTAGAAACAGGAAACTTTTGTTTTACTACATAGATCTGAAGGCTGTCTACTCTCCTACGATGGACATGGTAGATGAATGTGCTTTGACCCAGGAAGACACCATGGTCTGAGGGGATAACTTCTATCTATAGCCTGCCTCTGTGCTATTATGAGAAGTCCACTCATAATGGTCAACCATCACTCTGAGCTTAACTTTAATTGGGCCTCAATTTGAGCTAACTGTCACAAATTTCTAGGAGCTGAAATTTGTAGTGAGTGTAAAAATGTATGACAGACTGAACTGTATCTGTAACTATATGTCCCTTTGTCATTCTTTGTAAAACATGAAAAAAAATGAGACAAAAGCAAATTTGACTTTCAAAGGTACAAAATATCAAAAGGACTGAGAAAAAAATCCAATATGTTCAGGGACAGAACAACCATATTTTAATGAACTTCAATAATGTGATATGGCCTGATATTTTGAACTATACAAATGTCAGAATGAGACACAGAATATACATCTATTATTTCTTACTCACTTTTATTATGTTAGTTGTTTAGTTTGACAGTTTTCACCTTTCAACAAGAAAATTCTAAAAGAAAACAGAAGTGGAATGTCATCCACCTCTTAGAAAGAAATGTTTACAGAATAAATGACCCTTACCTCTGAACAAACAATTTTAATAGACAGTGAGAGCCAAGCTGGCAACCAAAAATCATGGTTTGAAAAACATAACTACCCTTGGAATCTTAGATTTTCCCGTGGCTTATGCACGTGAGATAAAAATGTATTACAGAGCTAAAATGCTCATTGTGTTTGCATTTGCATTTGGGAACACTACTTTCTGCTTTAATTCCTAATGCCAGTTCCTCGAAATCTGCTATCAAACGAGGCCATAAAATCGCACTAAAATGTGATCTCCCTGGAGATCTTTAGGATGAATGAGATAAATGACAAAACAAAAGTCATTTTTATTTGAGAGGACAAAATAAAGCTCATTTAACAATGAGTTAAAGACATTAGGTGCCCACCACATGTCAGGTTCTTGAATTACTCATCCTGGTGTCCTTCACCTACGGTAATGTGAAGCACACATTAGAATGACCATCATTTTGCTCCATATGGGATGAATATGATAATTAATAAGATATACACAATGGTAGTTTGTTTAGGAAAGGGCATCAATGAATAGTTTGCATCACCTAAATATAATGCACAGGTGTGGATATTAGTTGGAATAGACAGTATTTTTTTAATAACTGGGATGTTAATATAAAAATAGACTATGAGTAACCCAGGTTTAGATTTGAGACTCCTCCCTATAGGAGTATGAAATAATTGAGTGATTCCTGAAAGAAGGCATTCTTGTGCCTATTGCTTGGATGAGCCAGCCACATGGAATGTGGCCACATGAAAGACCAATAGTTTTGCCTAACTGATAAGCTTTCTAATGTCTCCTGCCGTGATCCGATCCCTCTGCGCCTCTAAGCTCCGCTTTTCTTTTGTTCCAAGTATGCAGCAACAGCAGCCTCATTCCATGCCGGCACTCATTTGCTGGTGTGGCACTCTGGAAGAACATTCATGTGAATGCCTTGAGCCAGCTGCCACACACAATCACACATTAGGCTATGATGGTCCTCCTAGAAGTTTGACGCTAAATGGCTCTGACTTTGAGGATGATCTAATAAACCAGTCATAGTGCAGAATAGAGGACCGAGGTGCCTCTCTGAAAAGAATGGGGAGCATCAGGCACCAGCGGAATTCTGTCATTCTAGCCATGTTCCACCAAGTGTCAGGGCTCTGTAGCAGGCCTCTATACCAATGAAGTCATTAGGCTAGCAAAGCTAATCTGTTCCATCCAGAATGCTTATACTGATGGACTACAACTGGATCCATGAGATACAGAAGGGGACTGAGTCCCTCACCCTACTCTACTCAAAGGCAAAGGAGACCACACTGATGGGAAATCTAAGTTTTGGTGTGAAGGGAAAGAAGTGTGGTAGAAAAGCCAAGCAACCTATAGCAAGTCTGATACGAGAATGAAAAGCTTGGAACACGGCATGGGATGGACATCTTAGTTTGCTCCAATGGTCCACTATCTACCTCTCTGTACCAATGGGTTCTTTTGATTTATGGATTCCATCTGGCTCTGGCCAGTAATAGCACAGGAGGAGAATTAAAATAGAAAGAGATGGAGGAAGAGAGAGGGGGTGAGGGCAGGGAGTGGGGAGAGGAGGGTGGAGTCAGGGTATTGACTGTGCCAGCTGGTTCCTTGTGAGAAGGCCTGGCTGACTGAATCCTCAAGCAACCTACATTGACATCACTCCCCAAGATCTTTCTATGCTCTTTTCCTTCTTTCTAAGTTCCATCCATCACCCCCTTCCACAACCTATGTGCCCAGAGGAGTAGCAATTTCACTGTTACTAGCACTATGAAACCATAGTGTCTGGGTTTTCTCTAACCTCAACTTTGTAAATAATACCTTCACCAAATCATCCTAAAGGATCATTTCAAATGATCCTAATTTGAGTTCATTATTTGCTTCATACTGAGACCTGGACATCAAATATCACTGTAAGATTTTGACCATGGGGCCAGGAGAATAGTTTGGACTATTTGTTCCTTTGTTTGTTTGTTTGTTTAACCAGCTGAGAAAACACATAAGGAAGGAAAAAAGTTCAGTTGTGCACAGAAAGCAAACCATGTTCTGATTATTTGTATGAGGCTTGTGAATCATCCATAGGGACAGACTCCCAGCAGCTGCTAATGAAGGTCTGGCCTGAACAGTGAGAGCATCACCAACTTTTGGAAGTTGGTAAGATTTGATCATCACTGTAAGGACTTGTAGGACACAGAGGATTTGTTCCATTTAGGAGATGAAGCCTCAAAGCTCTACCTAAAAATACAAATATACTTGCACTTAAAATAACCTTGGTTATTGTCTACTGTCGAGCTCAGGTCTGCCTTTGTAGGCGAGGTCACTGCTGCAGTTAGGCATCAGAGAGCACACTGTTGGTTAACGGCAGTGCTGCTCTGAGAATCTACCTGGTTTCCTACATGCATACTCTTCTCACGAAATGCAGCATTAACTGCTGAGTGATTTCCACAAGTCAGAAAATACCAAGCACCTAGGGTAAAGTTGATATAAAGAAACAAATAAAATTTTAAGAATTTTCAGTTCACAGAATTAACTGACATAGGTCATACAGACATATAGGGATGAAACAATTCCCTCATGTTAACCATGTAAGTTATACAACCCTGTACAACAACAGATCATCTGGAGGTATCTCTATCCCTGATCTCAAGCTGTACTACAGAGCAATAGTAATAAAAACTGCATGGTATTGGCATAGAAATAGAAAGGAGGATCAATGGAACCGAATAGAAGACCCAGAAATAAACCCATGTACCTATGAATACTCAATTTTTGACAAAGCAGCCAAAACCATTCAATGGAAAAAAGATAGCATCTTCAACAGATGGTGCTGGTCTAATTGGATGTCTACATGCAGAAAAATGAAAATAGATCCACATTTATCACCCTGCACAAAACTAAAGTCTAAGTGGATCAAAGACCTCAACATAAAACCAGATACGCTAAATCTGTTAGAAGAAAAAGTGGGGAACAGCCTAGAACTCATTGGCACAGGAGACAACTTCCTGAACAGAACTCCAACAGCACAAGCTTTAAGAGCAACAATCAATAAATGGGACCTCATGAAACTGAAAAGCTTCTGTAAAGCAAAGGACACCGTCATCAAAACAAAACGACTTCCCACAGATTGGGAAAGAATCTTCACCAACCCTTTATCTGACAGAGGGCTAATATCCAGTATATACAAAGAACTAAAGAAGCTGAAAAGCAACAAACCAAGTAATCCAATTAAAAAATGGGGAGCAGAGCTAAACAGAGAATTCTCTGTAGAGGAATATAGAATGGCAGAGAAACACTTAAAGAAATGCTCAATATCATTAGCCATCAGGGAAATGCTAATCAAAACGACCCTGAGATTTCACCTTACACCCATCAGAATGGCCAAGATGAAAAACTCAAGTGACAACACATGCTGGAGAGGTTGTGGAGAAAGGGGAACCCTCCTCCATTGCTGATGGGAATGTAAACTGGTACAACCACTTTGGAAGTCAATCTGGCGCTTTCTCAGACAACTAGGAATTGTGCTTCCTCAAGACCCAGCTATACCACTGCTAGGCATATACCCAAAATTTGCTCAAGTACACAATAAAGACATTTGTTCAACCATGTTTGTAGCAGCTTTATTTGTAATAGCCAGAACCTGGAAACAACCCAGATGTCCATCAGTGGAGGAATGGGTACAGAAATTGTGGTATTTTTACACAATGGAATACTACTCAGCAATCAAAAAAGAGGAAATCATGAAATTTGCAGGCAAATGGTGGGATCTAGAAAAGATCATTCTGAGTGAAGTATCCCAGAAGGAGAAAGACAAACATGGAATATACTCGCTTATATAGACCTAAAAGATATGATAAACATAATGAAATCTATACACCTAAAGAAGATAATCAAGAAAGCGGACATGGGGTAAGATGATCAATCCTCATTTAGAAAGACAAATGGGATATGCATTGAACGTATGACAGGAGTCTACCGCAGAAGGCATCTGAAAGACTCTACCTAGCAGTGTTCCAAAGTAGATACTAAGACTCATAACCAAACCCTTGGCAGAGTGCAGGGAATCATATGAAAGAAGGGGAGTTTGATGTGGAAAGGATAGGAACTCCACAAGGACCAAACATATCTGGGCACAGGGTCTTTTCTGAGATGGACACTCAACCAAAGACCATGAGAGGATAAAACCTAGAACCTCTGCTCGGATGTGACCCGTGATAGCTCAGTAATCAATTGGTTTCCCATAGTAAGGGGAACAAGGACTATTTCTAACAGGAACTCAATGACTGGCTCTTTGACCTCCCCACCTCCCAATTGAGGAGCAGTACTGTTAGGTCACAGGGGAGGACTTTGCAGCCAATCCTGAAAATACCAGACAAAACGGAGTCATATGAAAGGGGAAGAGGTCCTCCCCTATCAGTGGACTTGGAAAGGGGCAGGGAGGAGATGAGGGAGGGAGGGTGGGACTGGGGAGGGAATGAGGGATACAGAATTAACAAAATGTAACTAATGAGAAAAATAAAATTAAAAAAAAATTTCATGTAAAAAAAAAAAGCATGTAAGTTATACTTGTTAAGATACAAGCTCGGCACGTGTCTGCTTCTACTCGCAGAAGCCACCCACCTAAATGACAGCTTTAATTAAAGACATTTTAACAAGTGAGAAATAAACAGTGTTATTGTTCACTTATGAATGTGCATGCATTATTAATAATTTATTTTACTTTATTATAATAAATTAAATTATGCTTTTATTATTATTTACATGTACTGTATAAGATGCATGTAAGCGAAGACAACAGAACAATTGAAAAGCATCTCAATAGAAGTCATAACTAGAATGCTGTAACTTTTTTATTTTCTCAGTTTTCTGACTTTCTCAGGAGCATTTGTTAATTGCAATATATATATATATATATATATATATATATACCTTATTAACAATTACACTTATGTGATATAATTTTTCACAGTCTAAATTTGGAAGTTACTATTGCAAGATGAAAGTGTTGTTCACGCCTGTAATCCCAGCACTCAGGGAGGCAGAGGCAGGCAAATTTCTGTGAGTTCGAGGCCAGCCTGGTCTAAAAGCAAGTCCAGGACAGCTAAGGCTACACAGAGAAACCCAATCTTGGGGAAAAAGTGATGTTTACATGTACAATTAAGATTGTTGCTACTGGGCTTGAGGTAAGTTATTAAAATGGTGGGACAGGACTTTCTGATGCTCTTTATCTCACAGAAGCATCAGATTGAACAACTATCTACCCTAGAAATAACTTCATTGGGCCTAAGAAAGCCCTATGAGTGATTACACAACGCATCTCTCTAGCCTACAGGAAAGTTAAGACACAATGAAGAGGGTAAGAGAGAAAGTCATATGCTCATCATCCTCTCTCTAACCTCAGGCAAGGCATCTTGGAGGCAGAAACACTCTGCTTGGAAACAAGATAGGGAATAAGCTCCCATACATAAATGCTGGACATGACTCAGGAAAATTAGTGTGAGGACCAGATGGGATCCCATCACTTCCACTTCTATTTGGGTACAGAGCACTGCAGAGAGCTACACTGGCCCAGCAGCCCAAGGTTCTGTAACATCCCTGCAATTCAGTCTCTTTTGGACTCCACACCAGAGTAGCCTCAGAGCCTTAGAGTACAAAGGCCCCCAGTACCTGGTCAGGAATGATGGACTCAGCCCCTCTGATGTCCTGATCTCCAGGTCTACTCAGCCTCAGCCCAGCCTCTGGGTCTCCAGACTACAGGCTATTGTAAGTCCCAGTCCATAGCAGAACGAAACTTCAGCCAAGTAGGAAAGGAAGATAAGATACTTCCCTTACTGAAAGAAAACTTTAGAAACCAAACCAAAACAAACAAACAAACAAAAACAAAAAACAAAAACAAAAAACAGGACTGCTTAAAGCCAGTAAATTTAAGGATATGAAATCAATATACAAAACCAATAGTGTTTCTATACACTATCACAGACTCTCCAAAAATGAAATCAAGTTCACCCACCCTTAGATGAAGGTCTACAGGGAGACAATGGCTGTTTGAGGGTGGGGGCATCAGTTTTATTTAAGGGCGAGTTCCCCGATAGGTTTCACAGTCATATATGGACAATCATAAACACATGTGCATATGAGCAGCACTATTTGGACTCTGTGTGGTGTGTGAGGGTATGTATGTATGCGAGACACAACAATAATTATATAAGAGGTCATGGAGTCAAACAGGGATTGTTGGGGTGGGTCACAGGAGGAGTTGTAAACGAAGAGAAAGGTGTGAAAATTATTTAAATACAATGTTTCCATGTATCAAGTTCTCAAAAAGTAAAATAATAAAGGGAAAACAATTCTATTTATACTAGCTGCAAAATAAAAAAAACTGAGCAATAAATTCAATCAAGATAAATTATATATATTTAAATGTATAAAGTATAAAAATTAATGAAAGACAAATAAATGAAAAGATATCCCATGTTCATGGACTAGAAGAATAAATGATGTTAAAATGTCTATGGTACTTCAATAAATCTAATGCAGTGCAGCCACTGCTGATGAGACCTGAAAGACTAGGATCAGAAGGAAGGAGAGGAAGACCTCTCCTATCAGTGGACTTGGGGAGGGGCATGCATGGAGAAGGGGGAGGGAGGGTGAAATTGGGAGGGGAGGAGGGAAGGAGCTACAGGGGGATACAAAGTGAATAAACTGTAATTAATAAAAATAAAAATACAAAATACAAAAAAAATTCCAATGACATTTTTTCAAAGAAATTGAAAAAAGTAATTCTACAATCTGTATAGAAGTACGTAACATCCCACATAGCCAAAGCAGTCTTGAGCAAAAAATACACAATACCTGCTTTCTAAAAAGCTACAAAATAAAGGATTTCTTCTAAATGCATTAAAATGTAATAGAACAGCAGATAAACTAGCGGAGCAGGGTCTGACCCCTGAAATCAGCAGTGATTTTCAACAAGGTACCAACTCTATACAATGAAGAGAAAATAAGACTCCTCGATGATCAGTGTTAGAAAAATAGGATAGTCACCTGCAGAAGAATGAAAATAGACCTTGGACATCCAAAAATCAACTCCAAATTGATTACTTAACTTAACAGTCTGAAGCCATAAAAATATTGGAAGAAGACATAACAAGGGTGTGATGCCGAGCTTGACAAAGATTATTCTCAAGTAGAAAGAAACTAATATCATACTTAATTTTGTTACAAGAATTGATTCCAAAAAAACACAGGAAAATGGCAAAGCTGACAAATCAGACTGTGTCAAACTAAAATGTTTCTGCTCTGCAAGAGAAGCAATTAGCAGAGTAACACAGTAAGTACAAAGTGGGTAAACATTTGCCAGCAGCTCACCTGACAAGAGGGTAATGTCAGGAATATAGAAGGAACTCAAGGGTAAACCCATAAGCAAACTTAAAATGGACAGCGTGCTTACTAGGCATATCTTAAAAGACTTATAGGCTAACAGAAATGTGACAAGGTGCTCAGTGATACTGTCAGAGACATGCCAATTCAATCTGCAGTGAGTTGTGAATTCACCTATGTTAAAGATCACCATTATCAAGAAGACAAGTGTAACAAGGTTTGGCCCAGATTTGCAAGAAAGTGAAACCTTTTCATTCCATTGTTGGGAACATAACTTAGTTGTTACAGAGGAGGTTCCCCCAGATAATTAAGAGAACTGTCATATGATCAAACAGTCCCATTATTCAACATAAAATGAAAGAAAATAAAATCACTGTAGCACAGACTGTGTGTGCTTCCTATATCACAGCACCATTCCCAAAAGCCAACACATAGTAACATTCAAAAGTGTCACTATGAATTACACGCATATATATGCGTGTACATATATATGTAATTTTTATTTTCAGTATTATTATATAATTCTACTCATAATTAGAACACTATTTGGAATTTTAAAGGAAGAAAATTCTATCATTTGAAAAAAAATAAAGGAACCTGGAGGGTATTTTTGAAAAGTAAAATAAGCCAGATATAGAAGACAAACACTGCATGATTTTACTCATATATGGAAACTTAAAAAGTGAGGTTCATAGGACAAGATAGCAGGAGGCAAGGAGAACAGATGTTGGCCTGAGCTTGCAAAGTTCCATTACACTGCACGAGTAAGTTTCCAAGATCAGTTGTATAGTACGCTGACTACATGATATATATACATGCACATACACACACATACATAGGCTATATGTTTTATATGTTGTATATTTCAAATTGTCAAGAGTAGATTTTGTTTTCGTTGCAGAAATGACTTAACCACATGAAATTACAGTATTAATGTTAATTAGCTTAATGTAACATTCCATGATGCAAGCACATATTAAAATATAACATTGTGATCCACAAATGTATATAATTATTATTTGTCAATTAAAATAAAAATAGAAAAGATAGTCTTCATCTGAGGGTTGATACAAGTTTGTTCTACAAAGTACAACATCTAAGAGTTTTTCAAATTTTCCACAGTTCCACTGACTATCCTCAAAACAAATTAGACTTTGACAAGAAGCATTGATCTGAAAAGTGTAAGTCAAAATTCAACAAAAACAAACAAAACCCAAGATCCCATGAACTGGTAATTACAAAAGAAAAATAAAACAATCCAGAAGAAATTATTCTTAAACTTTTTTAAATTAATTACACTTTATTCACTTCGTATCCCCCCATAAGCCCCTCTCAACTCCCCTCCTGGTCCCACCCTCCCTCCCCCTTCTTCAAGCATGTCCCTCCCCAAGTCCACTGATAGGGGAGGTCCTCCTCTTCTTCCTTCTGATCTTAGTCTATCAGATCACATCAGGAGTGGCTGCATTGTCATCTTCTGTGGCCTGGTAAGGCTGCTCCCCCCTCAGGGGAAGGTGATCAAAGAGCAGGCCAATCAGATTCTTAAACGTTTTACCCAAAAATCTGTTCTATATAAAACTCATCCACTGAAGAAATAGTTGGGTACCTAGGTTTCTGCTCTGTATGTGTATCTGTGATGTGTGTGTGTGTGTGTGTGTGTGTTTACATCTGTTATCACACTGTACACTAAACAAAGACTGGCCCTGAGCTTGTTAAACTCCATTCTGTGAGCTCTATTTTAATCAGATTAAGTAAGCTGCTCCCCAGTTTCTCTTTATGAAAAATGTTCATTTCTTTTAAATTCCTCATTATCAACTCTTTCTTTTATCCCCTATTTTATAAGAAGAAATCAGAAAGCTCGCAATTTCCTGTGTGACAGTGAATATATGAAACTTTATTTTCTAGGGATTAGAAAGGGGCTTCTGTCTGCTAAAGTTCTCCTATATCAAACACAGTGAAGCAGTTCCAGGAGGTGAACATGTCACTGATATAAATCTTTAATGCAGACTACCTGGGGACACTGACCTCTTAAATGCTATGAACTGAAGGCACAGGAGTATCTCCGTTTCATTGCCCAGCTTTTAAAAGAAACATTTAACAGCTAAATGTTTGCTTTAGTCTCTCAAAGAACCGTAGCTTTGAATTTAAGCTCACTCAAGCACACTAGCTTGGTAGCAGAAGTCTATGTACTCTGGGTACTACAACAGTCAGTATTATGGGAAGAAAAAGTTGGCTCCAATGTCACCCATCTCTTACTCCAATCCTAGTGCATCATGTAGACTCCATTCAAGTATTAAAACACATATATAGTCAACGATTGCAAAATTCCACACCATCAAAGTTCTTGACTAACATCAAAAGGTTTTGCTTATGTATTGTAGAAGTAAGGGGGCCTTTTCTTTAGTCACACAAGATGGGGTACACTAACAAGTACTATAGACAGAACTTATGATTGCAATTGTGAAAGCAAAATCTTTGGAAGGTTTCTTGAAGCAGGACTACAACTATGTTAAATGTGTATTCACATGAACAAAGATCAGATGCTTTATTTAAATGTACAAAGTAATATTGGACAAGTTGAACTGCAGGGTCCCCTTTTCATTTTGTATCATTGCATTAGTGGTGAAACAGGGCAAATCCAATGAAAATTATTTATATCCCAGGTACTTACTGTGGTTGGAAAATAGCGACTGGTTTTGAATTTTTTCATAGCCATAGAAGAGGTGTAAGTGCCCAGGAAGAGGATGAATGACATGAGTGTGATATCAGGAACAAAATCACAGTTGTTTCCCACAAGCTTTCCTCCATACTTCAAACACTCTTTCTTCGACAAATAGGCCCAGTCAAAGGTAGCATTATGGTACTGAAAATAAAACAGGGATGTTCTTTTAGAGACTACTGACAACATCTAAAACAGCTTTTCATACCTGGTAGACTCCAAATGGCCTTCATTAGGACCACCTATAAAGCAAGCTGAAGATAACCACTGAAGAATGAAACCTCATACGCCTAACTAGAGTGACAGGGGTAACAAGGCCGGAAATTATGAAGGACACAATGAGTTGGAGGTAGTGTGTTACACAGTTGGCTCCTCCACCTTAACAATCATCCACTGTTCAACAGAAACAGACCACAGAGTCCTTCTTTCCTGCCAGAATTACCATGGGTTGAATAAGGTATGTTACTATCCTAAATCTCAAAAAGGTCAGACTTCAGAAATAACTTTATTATTCAGAAAGTACCTACTAATGTTTACTTCTTGGTCCATGCTCACCTACCTTATGGCACATCAATGCTCCAAAAGCTATAGGAAGATAACTAACCCAGTACTTCACATGTTGGTATTTTCTGACCCTAATAAGAACACTCTACCAACTGAAGAGATGATGCCATCAAAGTGTGCAGGGTCCCAGACTTTTCGGTGAAAAACTCAATACAGCATCCCTTTTTTCTTGCCGGCTACAGGTCAGCACTTGGAACACCATGAGTAAAATGGCTGTGGTGCCTTTACGCCCCAGCAGCTGTGTGAGAGCTCTCCGGCTCTGTGTTTCATGATCTCAAGCAAACAGGTCAGTTTCATGTGTGCCCTTCTGCCATTGATAGTGTGCTTCTTTCTGGCAGCTTCTCTTGTTTTCCATGTCTAATACATGGCAAATCCTGTTGCTAGTATCATGGGCAGACCTGGGCACCCACATCCATCTTGTACCCAACCACAGCTGGCTGCTTTTCTGCAGAGCACTTGTGTCATCCAACAGTCCCTCAACACTAGTGGGGTATGAGCTACCTGCTTCTGCTTAAAGAGGAGGCAGCGCCGTGATACAGATTACATCCACACTGAATCAGGCGGAGGCTAAACTTAGTCGAGACACAGTCTTGTTCATGGTGTCCTTGTCCTGAACTGTTTCTCTCTCTTGGTTCTGAGGCCACCCTCTCGACTAGTGACATACAACTGAAATTCCTGTCTTAGAAGCTTCTTCTAAAACAGCTTAATTTACTTACAGTACAGCTAAAATTAAAAGCCTCTAAGTCTAAGGAACGTTTTCTAGAATGTAGTCTGAAGGACGCCCTTATGTGATCTGAGCAGGCGTCTCAACCTTAGTATTCAACTGTGTGGTCATGAATGTTTCTCCTCTGCTTGACTCTTGTCGGTGACGAAGTTACTTGGTCACTCAATCTCTTGTGTAAAAGAACTCCTGTGCTGCTATTTCTTGCCTTTGAGCCTCACTCAACAATCATCCTTTAAGTGTGTTGGTTTTGCTGTACAAAGAGCATTTGTTGACACCGTGAAAGCAGTGGCTGTTTCCTAGACACATATTTCTAGAATTTTCGCTGCCTCAATGAATGGCCATGTGGTTGGTGGAATTAACTGGTGTCTCATCTGAGAAAGCCTCTAGATACCTCATAAACTGTGTATTTTTGGGTTCTGGACTAAGAAGAGAGTGTATGATAATAGAAGTTATTTGGAAATACCTTGCAAAGAAGTGTGGAATGGTCAATTTCTCTTGTCATTCAAAGGCAAGAGTTCTATGTCACCCCAAACAAATCAACATCTTTTACCATCCTAAGAATTCTCTTGATGTCAGAAATCCAGTCTGGCCAGAAAGGGAGGAGGTTTACATGGAGCTCAAAAGTTGCCTGTCCGAGGCAGTAAGAAATAACTCTAGATCTTCACTTGAAATATTTTCCTGTTACCTCTAATTGTATACAGTTGAACTGCATAACTGCCCTTTTATCGTACTCTGCAAGGTAATTAATCATGTCTTGATTTTTTTTTAATTTACATTTCCACATATGGATGATTTCAGGAGAATGGAGCTAACATTTAGAGGGCATAATTGGGAACATATTTCTTTGTTTTAAAATCAGCAAAACTGTGCCCTAATTTCATATGAGCAATGTACCATCAGCAAAGTCCTTCTCTAGAGTGGGAATCTCCCCAGGGATGTGAGGTGCACTGGAACAACCCCAGCAGGAATTTTTATCCATTTCAAGATTCGGGTAAAAATGGCCCAGGTACAGATGCAAAGGGAGGCAGCTCAGCTTGACGAGTTTCTCAGGTAGTTCAAACTGGCAACGCCAATATTTTTAAAGTATTGAATGAATCTGTTATTGTTGTCTGGAAAAGATTTGTCTCCAATACCCATCTACAACGAAGGTCTCACATATAAAGGCTTTACATGACCAGCATGTATCTTAACACAGGTAATTTTTAGAAATAAAATGCTTATGGCTTTCCTAAAACCTACACCATAGCTGCAATCAGTTCTAATTAAAGACCTCAGAAAACACATCTGAATGGTTTGCATTATTTCCACTAATTCATATAAGATGATATTAAGTGAAGGTTAATTCGTTAAGACTTCAGACAGGATCTGGATCATAAAGAAATACATCCAGAGCCAAGGCTAAGTTCAAGTCACCATTGTCTCCTGTGGATTAGTTAATGCAGGAGACTCAGCACCTCATTGCCACTGTCTTATATCTCTTTGTAGGTCTATGATTTTGATCCTTATTTCTTATGCGAAATACTCTCTGGTCTTTAGGAGCCAGGCAAACCAAACAGGAATATAATCTCAGAGATCTTAGAATTCTCATATGACCTCTTTATGAAAAGATGCCTATAACTGCATACTTGCAACCCACCCTCTTGTTTAGTGATAGGAGTTTGAAAATCCTCAGGAAACCGTCTAATGGCTCAGGATCTAGGGGAGATGTCAGGGTTGGAGACACTGACCACAAATTGCTGATCTGGGACAAACGGCTCAACACAACATGCTGAGTAGAAATGTGCAGAGCGTCCAGTATGCCCACGGGGAAGGTCAGACACCAAGAAAGGCTATGGGTGACTCAGGAAAAGAAACACAATGGTCTGAGAAGCAAGCGGGAGTGAAAAGCTTCAACAGCAATTGCAGACTTTTTAAAAGAAATACAGGAGCAAAAGATATTCTAGGACAGTAGGTTATCGCAAGGTTAATATCAGCTTCTCAGGGATGGTAAACACAAGAGTTGTGCATGAGGAATAAGACAATAAAAACCAACAGAACTTGTGGAGATGAAAAGGAAAAATGGGTGGTGAGAGCAGCAAGAATAAAGAAAGAGGACAGTGACAGACACAGACACTGACTTTGAACTGAGGCTGGGTAAGAGCTACAAAAGGTCAGCTGTACAGCCAAAGGACCAATAGGACCATTCACACAATAATACAGAACAAACAAATACAAAGCAGAGTTCACTTTAGGGTATGGCAGGTACCAGAGCAGTCTTGTTAACTGAGTGAATAAAACCCTTCATCAGGTCTGGAATAATTGACATATTCAAAGAAGAAATGGGTCATTTTGTCAACACTCTGTTAGGAAGGTTAAGTTAAAAAGTAAACTTTCAATTCAGAAAGCTCAGGTAAGATACAAAATGCTCAGCTAACACTCAGCCTTAACAATGACTATTTTTAGTATAAGCATGTCCTGTGCAACATTCAGAAGATATACTAAAAGTTATTTAATATTCACCTGACATTCAGATGTAATGGAATATTCCATATTTTATTTGTGAAGTCTGGCAATGCTACTTCATTTAGTTATAGGATATTGGAGTAACAACAGCCAGTGGAAAATTAAAACAAGCTCCCACAGGCAAACAGAGAATGCACTGAATCCAAACATATCTATGAACTAATATAAGCTTTAAAGAAGTAAAGAGAGAGAGAGAGATATTAAAGAAACAGCAACAATGTTTACAAGTTTCCTTAGAGAAATAAACTGTGTGCTTCAAAATTCCTTAATAATATAAGGCAGTAAAAGCGTGTGTAAATGTGTGGTTAGGAGAGCAGAAGGGAAAGCCATCTATTTCACTGAGTACAGAGAAGGCTGAGCCCTGAGAGCAGGAAAGGTCTAACAGTGCTTTCCTTCTCCAAAGGTATTAAGAAAAGGCAGGAGAGCAAAGCTGAGAGACGACAAAGAACAAAACCAGAGGATGAGGAAAATGAGTGGCAGTGCACTTCTTTCGGCCTCAGCAGATACACAGAAGGGCTAGACAGTGTGGGCAGAGGTGCTCCCTTGACACAGAGAGCCACGCCACAAGTGATCAGATGGGCTAAGCCACAACATGCAAAAGGCTAGTGAGAAAAAAGTTTAAAGAAAGGAGCACAAGCAACTGAGGATTCTGATAAAGAAGAATTTCTTTAATGAGATGTCAAATCATTTTTTTCTGAGTATCATTTTCAAGAGAGTTACCCTGCTTATTCTAAGTGGATCCACCCATAATTCTTAAAAAATGTAAGGGTTTACTTAAAAAAATAAAGTATCATACTATCTCCTCTCCAAAGGGTAGGAAACATGATATAGACTAGGCAAGTGTGGGCAGTCATTGAGCCTGAGTGACATGGACATGGCAGTCCATTTTTCTCTTTGATTTCAGCACATAGCTGAAGCTTTCTAGAACATGCTTTTTAAAGATGGAACAGGCGAATCTTTAAAAATACTTAAGGACAGGATTTGTTTTGTTTTTTTGTTTTGCTTTTTACATCTATATTTCTCATTGAGAGAAAAACCATAGGACGCCATGTATGAGAAGATTAATACGGCATTATGCTTCCCATGAAAATGAATGTTAACTCCTCCCTTCACCCGGAAGGTATATCATATCGAACTACTATTGCTTCTATGTCAGGGGTCATGACTCCCTTGGGGGTCAAACAACCCTTTCACTGGGGTTGCCTAAGACCATGGAAACCACATTTATTTACATCATGATTCATAATGGTAACAAAATTACATATATGAAGTAACAAAAATAATTTTATGGTTGGGGGTCACCACAACATGAGGGATTATATTAAAGGGTCACAGCGTTAGGAAGGTTGAGAACCACTGGTCTGCACTCTTCCTTCCATATATGCAGGCCTGTAAAATCCGTGTGCTTTTAGGTATGATTGACAGTGATACTATAAATAGAAACTTCAAGGAGAAGTGGTAAATCTTCTCTTTGAGGGCTTTCCCTACCATGGGCAAGCTTTATTTGCATAATCTCCAATTTTACTTTATCGTGTACATATATTGGAGCGGCAGTTGTTTGTACATTCATGAAACACTGAAATTTAGTGGTTATCCTGCTTGAGACTAAGATTATATTTCTAAAACATGGAGATCATTGCTCCCAGAGGAACATGCAAAGCAAGCTAGGTAATTTGAAAATTCAGTTTAAAATCCACCAGAGATAAGGATGCAAAGAAACTTAGATAGACTAGTCCCTCATAGTAAAAGATAGCCATAAGTAGTGAGTGAGTGCCCGCCTTATTCAGTGACTTCCTGAAGCCGAAGATGCAGCAGAGAAGCAAGGAATGATCTTTCTTGGCTCAGAAAACTGGCATGTAAACAAGATAACAAACGGACTATTCCATGGGGTTTCCGATATACAGGAAATGTTCTATGTCTTGATTGTGGCATGGAGCATGCCACTGTAAAACTCATTGAAATTAGCATGTCAGGACTGTGTATTAAAAGGATGTCTCAAAGGAACTTTAAATGAGAGAGACACTCTCATTTAAGGAGCAAATGCTAAGCAATTCTTTGACTTTGGTCTCTTGTAGCTTGAAGCTGGAAGCCATCAGATCCTAAATCATTCAGAATCAGTGTCCGCCAGCTGCACTTCCTCTCGAAGCTTCTTTTCAGTGGCCATGTGAAGAATTTGTTTGCAGGGTAGAGAGAGATAAGCATCGAGGTATCAATATGAAAAGTGGCAGAGGTGAGGATGAAATGATCCAGCAACAAATGGAAACACCGCCCTTATCCTCAGGAGGGGAAATGCCCCTGCAGTTCCCATCTCCCTGGAGGCTGAAACACCCTCTCCCTAACCCTCTCCCCTGAGACACGCCCACTGCAGAGGAGGGCCCCTTGTCTTCATGTTAATGACCACCTGATGCAGGAGGCCTCAGGAGAGGAAGGCTTACTGGCCAGGGGTTGCATTCCACCTTTGTTTCACCTTCTCTCATAACTTAGTTACAACTTAGTTAAGGATGAAAGAAAGGGAAGGAAATTATGTCCTGACGACTCTGTGTCCCAGGAAAAGTCCAGGGAAGCAGAGCCACTACAGCCCAGGAAACGGAAAATGTGTGCGTCCCAGAAGGAATGGTTTCCAGTTCTTCTCCACTATTTGTCAGTTACTGAGGGAACACAGGCCAGCGGGGACAGTAACACTGGGGACAGTGACAGCAACACATGCTGCAAGTAACTACCCTGCTCAGGGCTTGGCTATCTGTTGGCTTGGCCCCTGTGGTACCTGTGAAGGTAGAAAGCAATGTGAAAGTGAATGTCTTTAAATTTTTTTCAACTAAACTTAGGTTTTTATTGGTTTCTTTTCAAAGCACAAAAAGAATTTTAATTAAAAACCTTAAAAACTAGAAGAAAGCATTCTCTCTTCTATTTTAGGCAAGTCCTTCTGGGTTGGCTGGCAAAAGGATGAAAATTTGAATTCTTCTATAGGGATTTTCAACATAAAAAATATGTTCTTACACACATACAACACATACAGAAAGAAAATGAGATAAAGACACACACATACACAGACATACACACACAGCATGAAATATAAAAAAGTAAAGACACACATTTTGAAAAAAGTCAGAGAAAGCTAGAGAACACAAAGACAAGAGAAAAACGGGGTCATGTGAGAGCTGCCAGGAAGGACACAAAGTATCTCTGAAAGGATGCTGTGAGCACTTGCCACACAATATCTGCAGAAGTGTTCTGGTCTCCTGAGAGATGGGCACTCTCTCAATACAAGGTATTATGTTCTCTGTCTTTGTAATCAAGAGATTGATATTCTTTGGTTGGTTTCCATATTTGGCATAGAAGAAACAATCAGAAGTCTGAAATGGTGCTTTCCTCATTTTCTCCAATATAAAAGTTGTCTTCTAGTCTGTGACCTTCAGTGCAAAACAGCTCATTTTTACAAACTTAATTCCAGGGCTTTAAAGGTGCCTGGTTACAAGCCATGGGAAAGGACAGCATGCGATGGAGACTTAGTCTTTTCTAAGTAATGGGGGAAATAATCTGCTACCGTCACCCTTAGTGAAGAGAGGACAGCACCATCTGGTCAACCAGACAGGACCCCAGGCAGGCAAGCAACAGACAACACTAGTTCTTGTTTTTCTACACTCTCCTTGCCCTTGGAGACGAATGTCAAGGTGAAAATAAATGGCAGTTAAGTTCTTAAGATGATTTTGAAAAAAAAATGTTATATGAATAAATATTGGCTTTACATTTTCTTTCTTTTTTAATTAAATGTTTATTTTTATATTAATTGCAGTTTATTCACCTTGTATCCCAGCTGTAGACCCCACCTTCAGTCCCTCCCAACCCCACTCTCCCTCCCTCATCTCATCCCATGCTCATCTCCAAGTCTACTATAGGGGAGGCCCTCTTCCTCTTCCATCTGACCCTAGCTTATCAGGTCAAATCCGAACTGGCTGCATTGTCCTCTGTGGCCTAGCAAGGCTGCTTCTCCCTCAGAGGGGATGGTCAAAAAGCTGCCACTGAGTTCATGTCAGACAGTCCCTGTTCCCCTTACTAGGGTACCCACTTGGATACTGAGCTGCCATGGGTTACATCTGAGCAGGAGTTCTAGGTTATATCCATAAATGGTCCTTGGTTGGAGTATCAGTCTCAGAAAAGACCCCTGTGCCCAGATATTTCACAGTTCTTAAAGGGGATGAAAAGCCAGCCAGCGTGATGACAGATATTCTTTTCTTTCTCTCTTCAGACAAAGAGGATCAGCAAAGCTAAATGAAAACCACAGAGCACCATGCATACAGTAAAAACTGCAGGCAGTTTGAAATATTAGTCTCATAACTTACCATGTCAGTGGAAGAAACAGTTGGCAGGTCCTCTGGGGCTAGCATGGTATCATTAGATATTGAGAGATTAACTGTAAGAAAAGGACAATTTTTTAATATGAAAAATAAAATAGAAACAAACTAAATTTATAATGGCCTTTAAAACAGAGAAGGGGCATTAAAAGTTCCTGAAACAATGTTAAGAGCACCACAAAATTCTATATATTGTAAGCATGCTCTTCTTATACTTAAAACAATGATTTGGGCAGATTTGTAAGGCAGATATTTAAGAGATGATATTAAATTTCATTTCTGTTCTTCATAATCAACAACACACTAGTGCTTTACTGGTTTATCATAGAGGAAAATGAAGAGGTAAAGAAACCTAATTGAGAAGAACTGATGCATATTCAAAACTTGGAGGCAGTTACTCAAAGTTCAGGATCTTATATTAGTGCCTTTACTATCTATAATTCTGTCTCTAGTGCATATTCAATACACATTTGTCTAGTGAAAGGAATGCCTGCCAGTTATTAAGCTGATTACTGGATTCATACACATTGAAAACCTCACACTGTGGCGCTTTACTTAGTATTAAGTAATTTGTAGTGTTTAGAACATTGAACTGCACATGATAAAGTCTGTCTTTGCAAAATGTGTGAAAAAGCACTAAAAAGACGATATAAATATAGTGAGGATGAAGATATAATTAAACTTAAAACACTTTCATATAATAAGGTGTCATTTGTAGATTTAGGATGTACCTTGCAGAAGAATTAAACTAACCTTCACTTTGGAAACATTTTGCTAGTTGTTTTATTTTAGGGGTCTAAAAATTAAAATATCATATATCATTTAAAACATTTCATTTTTATCAGATAGAACCTTTTCTCCACTGACAGGAAATTTTCATTTTAAATTGTTATACAGAGACTATACTTAACTAATGGTGATAGGAAACAGCATCTATTAAGCTTTTATCTGAGAATCTTATCATTTATTCAATATAAATTGCTCTTTGGTTCTCCCTAGCCAGTCAAATTCCAAACTGTCATCTTCACTCTCTGTATTTCTTTGGATCTTGCCTATATAAAATTTTAAGGAGAAGTGTGTGGTAGCAGTGTTGGTTAAAATATGAACTAGGAGATCCATGAGGACAAGAATAGCATCCTCACTACTCTTCCCTAGAGTTTACATAGTCCTAATCTGAACTCTCAGGCACTCAATGTGTTAACTCAGGTTAACAAAGCTGGGCGAGCATTGTTTCCTCACTGGAAATGAATGAAAGTAAATACAGATAAAGGAAATAGACAAGAAAAAGAACCTAAAGGCAAAGAAATGCTTGGTCAGAGCCCTAGTTTGAGTCAACATTAAAATCTACTCGGTCTCTGAAGGTTAGGAATTATGAAAGTATTAGCCAGAAGGTACTACCCAACACAGCCTCCCTAACATACACACACAATATGCTTTCTTACTCTGTTTCATTACAAATCCAAGAGAGTCAAGTAAGCTAAAGAATGCCTGGCCCACGCAAGAAGACAAGAATCATTAAAAAAAAAAAAGTTAGTGAAGTACTATAAATAAAGCTAGGATTTTAGCAGTATTTTGTTCTTGAACAATGACAAAGTGCATTATTTTATGTGGAGGTTTGAATAAGCTTGGTCTTGTGTTTGAATGCTTGACTCAGAGGGAGTGGCACTATTAGGAGGTATGGCCTTGTTGGGGGAAGAGTGTCACTGTGGAGGCAGGCTTTGAGGCTTCATACAAACTCAAGCTACTTCAGGGACACAGTCCCCTTCTGCTGCCTGTGGATCAAGATGTAGAACTCTCAGCATCTCCAGCATCATGTCTGCCCGCATGCTGCCGTGCTTCCCGCCATGATGATGGACTAAACCTCTGAAAGTGTAAGCCAGCCCCAATAAAGTGTTTTTCTTTATAAGGGTGGCCTTAGTCATGGTGTCTCTTTACAGCAAAGGAAACCCTGACTAAGACATTTTACAATACTCAATTTGTTCATTTAAAAACATGGTATAGGTCTAAAGGTTTATCACATTTGCTAGAACATCTGTTTAGCAAACATGGCACCCTGGGTTTCAACCCTAACACTCTTTAGTAAATAAATACATAATTCATCGTAGAGAACACCCTGGATAGCCTTTCTCACGTGACTTAAATATTGGGCAAGACTAAAACAAGCCATGACAGATGCCTTCTCTAAGTGCGCAGTCAGTAGCATCACCTGAGGTCAGACTTTATTAAATTCCTCACTCTCTTTTCTACCAGCATTCCCCATCATCAAAATCAAGATGATGATGATGTGTATGGGCCAAGAATTCAAGGTGGGACAGTGCTCACTAATGAGTCAGTACTCGTGAGCTCACAGGCACTGTTCCGAGTGTGGCAGGCTGCTCTTCCTCAGCTAGCTTTTCAGTGCAACTTCACCAGCCTCCTACGGCAGGATGCTGAAAGTTTCCTTGCAACACACTTCTCTGCATTCCAACAATGGTTAGAGAGTGGGGGGGGGGGCATTCAAGACTCTAACTCTGTGACATAATTATAGACAATACAGAAATTAAAATAAGACTGAACTTTCAGGAACTGCTCCCACGTATTGGGAATGCAAAAATTCTACTCCGTTATATGTTATATTTCTTTACATTTTCAGTGTTCACCTGAGATAAACGAGTAAAGTACACTGGCCCTAAAAAAATCCCAGAAGAGCAGTATCTAAAGAACGGGAAGAAGTATACAATACTTTCTCTGCTTATTTTAATAATCATATATGTGTATATATAAGCACTTCTATAAATACATATTGGCAGGATCTGGTAGAGTCCATAAATGAGATTAAAAGTAAATTTCTTTAGGCTCACTGATGAGAAAATGATCGATTACAGCTGGGCTCTTGATCTACAAGGGCCGCTGGGCACCATTTAGGTCCAGACAGAGTATAAACACTTTGGCATCCAATTGCAGACTGATCCATTTATAAGGCATCTGCAATATCCTTAATTAGGATTCTGGAAAGGTCAAAAGGAAAAGCCCAGACACGCTGCACTCCGTCTTCACTCTCAGCTGAGCATCAAGGCTCAGGGGAAAGGGCCACCTCTCTGCTTTAAGAACGTGGGTAACTGAGAGGCAGCCAGCCACCACCAGGACAGCTTCTCCCGTGCAGCCCCCACAGGTTTATGGTTTTTCCCTTATTTGGATTTTTCACTTTGTGTGTGTGTGTGTGTGTGTGTGTGTGTGTGTGTGTGTGTGTGTGTCAAAGTTGAGCACCATTTAGATCCACGTCCAGAACGGAGGAAGGCCTGTTGTCAGAAACAGACATTTTGAAAGTGTGTCACTTTTCAATCTTAAGGTGGCCCCTTCCTCCTGAAGTGCTTGTGGAGAGGTCTGGGGAAAGGACCAGGGGATAGAATGGCTTCAGCTGCAGGAGCTAAGCCTCTTCAGTTCTCCAGGGACCTGATGCCAAGGCTCAACATGGCAATCTTTACACAGGAGCAGAAATTATAGCAGTGGGAAGAGGTACAAGCTCACTTGAGGCCATGTGGTCAAATGTGAGCAACAGTTGGTTCGTGTAGGCAGGTCCGGCTCCACATCAGAGAGGGGCGTGATAGTTCTGGCTATTTCCGACTATTTCAGTTCCGACTGTGCCACATGCAAAACACAGGGCTCTGACACTCCTTCCCTTAACCGTGGTCTTAAGGAAGTTACTTCACTTTTCCAAGTCACTTGTGTTGCTGCATTGAAATCCAACCACACCATAAGGTTGCAAAGCAGATTCAACAGTGGAATATGGGCAAAACTGTTAGCACAGGTCAGAGCTAAGCGAATGGTGCCGAGATCACTGCTAGCTCTAGAACCTACAGAAAGCAGAGCTTGACCTGGGGAGATGTCATCTACTTCCCAAAGGTTTTATGAGGATTAAACCCAGATACTGTGCTATTTAAACACAGGTTTGCTGAAATTACCTGGTAGATGCCTACCATTTGTGTAGTGCCAACCAAATATCCATCTAATCTGAATCAGCATCACAACAGCTTGTCGCGGCTACAGTAACAAGGAGCTGAGAACAAGGAGGATCTGAAAGGCTACTCTACAACTCTCAGGCTTGTGTGGTTTACTCCGCTCTTAGCATCAACTTAAGGAAATCAAGTAAGAGGGTACTGGATATAAGATAAAACCGATCTCGCTACAGGAGCATGTCATTGATTTCAGGGTCCTGGGAAACCTGATTATACCACCTCGCTTAATAGGGCGAGTCTAAGCTTTAAAAGTCTAAGTCAACAACAACAAAAACAGCTTCTGTAGGTGATGGCAAGGTGAATCAGGCAATTTCTGGAAGAAACAGCTACGGGTTACCACACTCTCCGCTCTAAGTCTGAAAACAAAGTTAGGCAGCCTTCTAAACTCTTTTTCCTAAGTACTTCTACCAAACCCAAAGCTTGAGATTTCCTGTGACTAGCAAGTTAGTTAGCCGGTCTTGAGCGGCAGACTCTCTTCCTGCAAGCATGCCTGCGAAGCTGCATGCTTTCTTAGAGAGCGGAGCTACAGTGGATGTGCCAAGTGGAAAACGTTTAGTCACTGTTTCCACAAAACAATGCCTCCTCCATCTCTACCAATCGTCACGTTCCCAATGTGCCACAGACAGTGTTCCAGGGAAACTTGTCCAAACATATATTTTATAAAAACACAAAGCTAGATCTGGTGCTAATCCAAAATCATTCTTTCTCCCTGTCCAGTCTCTACAAGCATCATGGGGAAGCTATTGAAATATAGGTTAGGACAGTGAAAGGAGACTGCAATGGTGGGTGTTCTGGTCACGTGTGGCTTTTCCAGGAGCCGCCATGACCATCAATGACAGAACATCGACCGTGCTAATCAAGCCATGTCCCAAGGGCAAGCAGGAGGAACAGTACAGTTCAACGTATACTTTAAGTTTTGCTATTACTTTATGACTTAAACCGACTTCATAAAAAAAAAAAAAAAGAAATGACCTGCAATAAAAGAGAAATTGCATTTAATATGGCACCATTCATAAAAGATAAATCAGTATCACACTGCACTTCCTCATTTTCTATACCTGGGCTATGAAACACACACTGACTGCCCTGTTGGGCCACAGGATTCAACACAAAGCAAGCAGTGCTTTTCAAAGGCAGCAACATGCTATTATCAATTAGGCTGAGAGAAAAATCATGTAAAAAGAAATGACAGTGAAATTCTGCCTTTGTGACAACTGCTTCCGAGCATTCAGCTGTCTCGCCATGCTTGGATAGAATAAAGGTGAGAGCATGGGAGGCACTGCTAATTTGGTCGTTTGGCTTGGTCTTATAGTTTCACACCAGGAGAAAGGCCATCATTTACTCTGAGAGATTACAGACAGAGATGTGTTCGATGTCTGAGAAAGAATTTTCTCCTCTTAATCACTCATCCATTATTAAGCACGTTCTCTCTGGAACAGTTAACAACGAATCAATAAAATATAACCCGTCTGTTAGCAACACAGTGTCTTTCCCCTGAGGCTATTTTTCTTCCTTTTATAATTTATCATTTTTAACAAAGCTTCTTTCTCTTCCAGATAAAAGACTCACACCTGGTCAGAAAATTCATTTTGACCTTTTCTAAACTATTAACACAGCCTTGGGCACGTGTTCATCATAACCTTTATACATTATGCAAATAATCAGAGTGACTAGAGTAAAAATATATTTCTAAAGTCTGGGTCAAATAAAACTGGACCTCTGGTCATTTGAAAATAATTAACACTATTTATAATATAATACCTTTTCAAGAGTCATCAGAACATGCTGTTAAAATTGTTTTCAATAAGAAAGTGTGGTTCTGCAGGTGCACAAGCCCCATATCATTTCAAGGAATATAATTTTTAAAAATCAATGAAGTAGACTCCCAGCACCTTCCCGATGACTGATGAAGGAGAAAAAAAATATGGTTGGGGGCGGGGAGAATTGAAAGTGAGTTTAAGGAAAGATGTCCATGTTTTGTATCCAGTTTAAAAAAATCCTAGCACTCGTGTTTCTGGATGAATTATATAGATTCCCTTGAGGTGAATTGAACACTTTCCCCCCCTAACACTTGAAAGCCCTTTGCTACCTGATTTTGAATACAGTGCACAATATTTTTATGGCTTTGGCCTCAATATAATAGTAATAAATACTCTACATGTGCTGAACTAAATCCACTTTTTTTTTCCCTCAGATACAGGTGCAAGTGTTTCCTGTTTGTATATAACAGCAAACTGGTTATTAATGACTCTCCAGGCTCAGCTTGCAGTAGAAGCTTACTGAGGGGAAAAGGAAATGTTTAAACCTCCTTAAAGAACATTATAAAATTAAACTGAAGGGAGTTTATTGTGCAAGAAAATGAGAACTATGAAAAAAAAAGACAAATTTTGATTCAGTATTGACTGATGCCAAGTAACGTTAAGAACAAACCTTTAGTCACACTATGAATGAAGCTCATGGATTATGGAGCAAAGAACTAGTTAATTAGTTGTTCTATCTCATGGCCATACTGCCATGTCATGCCCAAGGTCAGGGTTCAACTTTTACTCCAAGGCTGTCACCCCTGTTTTAGCCCACTGATGACTTCCTGCACAGAGAGGTTGGCAATGATCTAAGATGTGGTGCATAGCTTCTAACTAGACATTTTTGTTTTCACTTTGGGCTCCTGAATTATCCTCTTTCTTACATACTTCTACTAGGTAAACATCCAGGCATGGTGAGTAGTGAATCTATTGTCTCTACACTAATTATCATCACGTCGGAGAAAAAAGAATTTTAGTATGCAAGCCGTGTGTCTACAGATGAATGTCGAACTTCCTGGCTAATTTCCTTCTTAATTCTTCAACGAAACAAGACCTATGCTTCGAGTTCCCGATTGATGACAGAGCGAAAAGAGTGTAACAAAGGCTCACAAAGGAAAAGGACAGTCAGGAAGTTATGAGATTTTATAAAAACTTTCAAGAACAAGAAGGATCAGGAAGGGGCAATGCAGGAGGATGGTTCAGAAGGCAAAAGCACTTGCTGGTCTTTCAGAAGACCCGGGGTTCTCAGCAACCGAATGGTGGCTCACAACTGTCCGTAACTCCAATCCCAGAAGACCCAAAGCCTCTACAGTACTAGGCACACATGTAGTGCACATGGATACACGTGGCTAAAACACTCTGACATCAAGTAAAAACAATAACAAAAAATCCCTTTGAAAAGAATGAGGAATGTAAGAAGGAGGAAGAATTGTCCTCACGAAGAAAAATTTAAAGTGCGTGATACAAAGCTACACAGGTGAGTAGGTACTGGGGATTAACAGTGCAAGCAGGAATGGGGGGGGTAGAAAGATGTGGGAAAGGGGGGAAAGAAAGGGTGACTTAGCCAAAACTGACGATTCACGGTGAAAACACTCTATAAGTTAATTTGAAAAGTATGTTAAGGCCAGGTGTTAGTGGTACATGTCTTTGACCCCAGCACTTGGGAGGAAGAGTCACACAGATCTCTGAGTTCAAGGCCATCCAGGACAGCCAGGGCTACACAGAAAAACCCTGTCTCAAAATAATAAATAAATAAACTAAAAAAATGTATTTTTAAAAAAAAGGGGGGGGTTGAACAGAGGCATCCTCTATAAGTAGACAGCAGTGCTCCTAGAAGTCCTGGATTATTCAATGAAAATCTTAAAGCCAAACATGGGTTACTGTCATACAAGCTCTTGGTCAGAGAGGCCACAAAGGCTCCCACATAGGCTATTGTCATTGCTCTTGGTTGCAATGATGGCAAGAGCCTATTTCTGAAGACACTGAAGGACATGGAGAAATCAGCCTAAAAATGATGGAAATTTCTCTCCCATCTGGCTACCTTTCATTGTACCTGGAGGTGACAGGCAGCCTAGGGAGAGCAGACATCAGCTACTCCATCCAGTACTGAGCCACGCGTGTTACAAAACAGACGCACCAAGAAAAAAGTGACCACGAGGGCAGTAGTGGCGTGCCTGTTACTGGGAATAACCAACTGTTTTCTGATTGGGTTTGAGGCCTGCCCCACGGGACGGTAATCAGGCCTAGTCAAAAAAAACCCATGGCTGGGGAAGTCACAGGTGCCAGGCAGAAACCTACTATTATTGTTTCGGCTAAATGGTCATGCTGTCAAACTCCCTTCTAAACATTTATGTCTGCATCCTTAGATTAGGACTACTCTTCGTCATGACCAGAGAAGCTTCTTTGTAGAGTGGGTAATGATTAATGCAGTGACACATAACCAGCTACAGTGCCGATAATCAGCTGCAAACAGGACGCACAGTTTACTCTTCTGACACTTTCCTTCTCCAGGAAAAAAGTTAGAAGAGGAAATGGGAAGGATATAAGATCCTGAGGATGGGCAAGAGTGTTGTGAAATCTTGTCTATCTAGCCTGATATCGCAGATACATCCATTTGTAGCAGCTGTGGTTTCCTGCACGAGACTAAGCCAGTCTCGAGGACGAGGAAGGGGCTCACAAGACCCCAACCATAACCAAGAAGCTACTGGCAGGAGTTGGCTTCTGAGGGAAGGAAAGTCTTTTATTTTTCCCCTGGGATGTGGCCTCTGGTAGATTGCCCAAACTCCAGAGGATGGCTTTACAAACACAAGAGTGTGGGAAGCATTAACTGAACTCAATGGGTCGTATTTTCAAAAGCGAAAAGAGAACAAGAAGCAGGCAGAAGGATTAGGTAGGAGACTCTCAGAGGAGTTGGGGAAGGGAAGGATATGCCAAAATACATTTTATATGTATTATGAAATCCTCAAAGAAGGAAGAATAATACACGCATGAAATATTCAAAACAATTTTAAAAGGCCATAAAATACTGTGACCATGAATTGAGTCTTCCTAGTGATTAGTGACTCTTTCCACTTCTGTAGAATCTCCTCAATTTGCAGGATCACGGCTCCGTCTGTGCAGTGGCTGGCTTGTTGTTATATACTGCCCCAGGGTCGAAAAACAAGCCATCCACCAGTTTAAATATTATTGACTCATTGACTGAATTATTTTACTAGAAGTGCATGTTGTGATGAAAGACCAGCCTTTTGTTGTTCTTTGAGATCAAACTTGAGCTGTGTGTGCCACTCTCCCTAGCATGTTTTCATCTTGCTCTTCAGAAGGAATACATTTATGACGAGTCTTTGCAGTTTGCTATCTCAACTATAAAGGTTGTGGCAAAGTGTTGAGTAGGAACTACATAGTCATTTTCTCTCTCTCTCTCTCTCTCTCTCTCTCTCTCTCTCTCAAAGCCTGGTATCACTATGTAGATTTGGCTTGCCTAGAATTCACTGGCCCTGAACACCCAGAGGTCCACCTGCCTATATGTCCCAAACGCTGGGATTAAGGGTGTATTCTGCCATGCCCCTCCTATAGTTACTAACATTACAGAAATTAGAAAACATGTGAAATTGTTACCAAAGATGCATATATCTTGCAGTGATGTGAATAGGAATGACTTATATATTTGAATGTTTAGTCATGGGAGTCATACTATTTGAAAAGGATTTAGAGGTTCAGCCTTGTTGGAGGAAGTGTGTCACTAGGGCTGGGCTTTGAGGTCCTGAGAGCCTGAGCGGAGCCCAGAGTCGCTCTCTCAGCCTGCACATCAGGATTTATCTCAGCTACTTCTCCAGGACCGCACATGCTTGCCAAGATGCTCCTCGCTATCGTGATAATGGACTAGACCCTGAAACTCAATTAGATGCTTTCTAAAATGAGAGTTGCCTTGGTCATGGTGTCTCTTCACAGCAATAGGACAGTGACTAAGACATATCTGCATGCCATTTTCCAAATCACAAGCAGGTTTCAACTCCACAGGCTTAAACATTCACCAGTTCCTATATATATGTCATGAGTGCCACCAACCACAAAAATAAGTGTAACAACAATGTGGAGGCAGAAGAGTCTGACACCCAATGGTGTATGGTTAGAAGGAAAAATGATACCTGACAGTTTCTTTGTGCTGTCACTCATACCAAAGGTTAAAATGTAATGAGTAATAGCAACAATAATAAAGGAGGTAATGTTTAAATGCTCATTATATGTTAGAAAACATTCTAAGCCCTTATCTGAATTAATTTATTAGAAGAGGAGCTGAAACAGGTTGATACTAGATAGCTCAGTCTAGCTTGAAACTTGAAATCCTCCTGCCTCATCCTCTCGAGTTCTTCTTCACTAGAGGCATACACCAGCCTATCTACCTTCTTTAATACGGCTCTAAAAGGTATGTATTAGTATCAAGCACATCGAAGAAGAAGAAAAAGAAGAAGAAGAGGAGGAGGAGGAGGAGGAGAAAGAGAAAGAAGAAAAAAAAGAGACCAAGTTGCCTGGGAAGAAGGAACTTCATCCAGTCATACTTTTGGCATCTGTCAACTGGTACTGAAACATAAGCTCCTTACTGGTACCAACTAGAGGGAATGGGAACTGTGGATGTCGTGACAGCAGTTCAGGAATGGGGTTTCACATCACCTAGGGGACACGGGTAGGCAGTAACTATTATCCTGCAACTTGCACCTGTACTGCACATCTGAAGCTGGCTCAGCCCTCAGTGCCACCTTTTCATACAAAGATTCATCCTGGAAGGGAAATATTCCCAGTTCTGTATTCCCAACCCCTCTTTCCCTTCTCTTCTCTCTCCTTCTTCCTATGTCTGTCTCTCTCTCTCCCATTTCTCTTTCTCTCCTTGAACACATTCAGCAATGCCTTCCTTAATCCAATATTAACTGGTATGTCACCATCCAATTAAAAGAAATAATGAAAGTTTCCATTAGCCATAGGCAGAATGGGCCAAGAGCAGCTCTATCTTTTGTGTGTGACAAGTGTGCTGACAAATCCCTCATCCAGCTTCACAAACACCTCAAACCATAAAACATGAGTGGTAATTATTTTCTTTTAGAAAACCTTGCTGAATGACTGACTACTCAGACATGTGTAACAAGTCAGCGTACAGGCTTTTGCATAAACACATAAATGTATTTATGTAAATGAATACACATAAATAAATGGAAAAGAAGGTTCAAAATCCCATCGTCAATACACTTATGAATTTTCCTTTTTTCTGTAGTATAAAGGATTGAACATAAAGTTATGCTTATACCAGGCAAGCTCTTGCACTACTGAACTCTGTCCCCAGCCCCTGAATCCAATCTCTTCACTGTTGAGACTTCTCTTGAGTCCATAATGATGGCTTCCATGGCTTTTAGACATACTCCCAAGAAAAGCTCCTATAGCGGTCTTTCTCTGGCGAGGAGCAGGTGTGATCTACACGTATTAAAATAACACGTGTCATGGCTACGGGCCAGTTTTTGCCACTGGTTTTGAGACAGATTCTCACACTGTATTCGAACTGAACTTGTGGCAAACCTTCTGCCTCAATCTCCTGAGTTTTGGAATTACAGGCTGTGATGACTATTATTGGTTATCAACTTGACTACATTTAGAACTGACTAAAATCCAGTGGCTGAGTGCACTTGTGAGGGATTTTTCTTAGTTAAATGATTTGAAGATCCATATTTAATCTTGGCCACACATTCTGGTAGTAGCTTCCAAAAAGGACATTGAGGAAGACAGTCCTTGTTCTTTGCCTGTTTGCCCTGGATCTCACTGCTAAGTTCATTCCTTTACTGGCATTTGAGCCTACTTCTTTGAGACACCCAGCCTCATGTACTAAATAACTACTGGATTCTTGGACTTTCCATGAGTGGTAGCCATTGTTATACTAGCTAGACCATTCTAATAAATCCCATCTGTATTATATAATGAATATATTAGTTCTGTTTCTCTAGAGGTCCCGACTCACTGGCCATATACTAACCTGTCCTACTCAAGCCTCTTTCTAATCTGTGAATTATTTCATGTACTACCACCTTGAGGCTGTTAATACTCTACAAAACTCATGCTCATCTGAACACTGAAATATCAGTCTTGTATTTCCCTGCCTTAATCTTAAGTGTGGGCTTATCTTAATGAATGTTTATTATCCTTAAACTAGACAAGAGTAGTTGTAGGTGTGAAGTCCTAGATGCCAGTTGTCTCATCAGCATCATGACAGATGACCCATGAGGTGCTACTCTCTTTCTTCACCATGGAGATGAAAATCAATATTCCTAATCTCTTGGTCTCCCATTCCCAGGGTGTGGGGGGTGAGTCACACCACCAGCATACCTGGAAATAATCACATACAGCCTCCCACAAGCACAACAATCCTTTAACTTTTGTATCCATATGCATTTTAGCTCCGGCCCATAGTGCAATCATGTTTACTTACTATAAATATGAAAAGGCTTACCCTCAGAATCCAGATTCATCCCACCCCAGGAGTCTATCGGACCCAACCCACTAGGCCGCACTCAGAAAGTGTGACATACATATCAATTTTTACTTTAAGTAGCAGCAATCTATAGCTAGTTGTATATTGTGGCATCCACAATTCTGTTGTCATTAAATTGTATAATACCAACACCAACCCATTAGTCTGTCATTGCACATCTAGAGTACCTTGCTCAGGGTGAGTCCTCTTTCCATAAGTCTTGTGCTCTCTAAATCAATGATGAATTATTCTAAGAAACATCTTTCATAAGACTTTGAACACATTTTTATATAAAAAAAAACCCTGATATTGACTTGAGTTTGGATAGAAGGATATTAAATTAGTAAGAATGTGCCATCACATTCATCTCACAGATATTACCTTAATCTCTTCTGCCCTCACTATAAATCTGTTACTAGTATGTATGCTTTCCTTCCTTCTTAGCTTATCTTTGGCCTTTCCCTTCCTACTGACATTGCAAAGCAGAGTTAAACTAAAAGGTCCCACTTATGCAATAAAGGTCTTTAAACCTGAACTTCCTTTTTTAATTTCATGATTCAACTTATGAAATCTGAATTATCATTTGTTTTTTTCTTCTATGATTTAAGATAAGCTACTTAAATATCATTTAAAGGAAGAGATTCTCGTAGCAATCAAGAATCAATAAAATGTGAAATAGAAGTTAGAGAATTGGGTTCATCTGATCTTTAGACTTGTTATATGCATTCCTGTGCCTCTCCAGTTACCTCATAAAACTACGAATAATGTAGACATGGGTTCCTTGTAAATATGACAGTTTGAGGTAATCACAAAGTACCGAGCTGGCTCTTTTCCCATCGCAGTGATCCTGGTGTCATTTCCTCATTGAATAACATGCTCAGATACCGAATATGTTAAATAGAGTATTATGATTTCTCAGGGAAAATCAGAAGATCCTTTTGTAAGGAACACTGAAACTTGGCAAGCACCAGTTCATGCCTTCCTACACAGAGTGAACGGACAAGCCCTACCCAAGGTTTCCATACCTGGGTCGGGCGGCAGGCAAGCGCAGGAGAAGTGAGTGTTGTAACCCACTTTAAAGTCAGAGTTGATGGGATAGTAATCAGCTAGCTTGATCATCTTCTTGAAAGCGTCGTAGATGAAGATGAAGCTGATCAGAGAGGAGAAACCTTCTTCTGTGAAACGAGTGAAATACTGAACCAGGAAGCTGGCATCAGTGGCCACCAGAAAGAGACACATGAAGGCCGACCACAGGCCAATCCAAAGACGAAACTCCAAGTAGTCAAAATTATGGTCCCTGGAAAAAACAAACAAACAAATAAAAACAGGTATTTTGATAGCTCTCCAGGAAACATGCAGAACATAAAACCACTAAAATGCCTATAGAATGGTTGCTAAGCATACAGATCACTTTCAGAAACTACATATAAAGCTCAATTTTTGCCCAGAAAATTTTAAGTTTGAGGATATTATTAAGCTACCTTTAGGAATCACTCTGAAAGTATTTTTGTTTTTGTTTGTGTGTGTGTGTGTGGGGGGGGCACTTAGAAAGTACAATTAGCGCTAGTGTGTACAACTCAACTCACTAATTTTTGCTTTCAAAAAATAACTCCTGAGGTGGAAGCTTCCACCCTGCTAAGCTGGCTTCCACAGAACCAAAGGGTACTATGAGGGCTGCTGGCAGGAAACAGTGTCCATGGTCTTACCCAGATGCCAACCATAATGCCAACTTGACAAGCACATGCACAATTGTGCAGCAGTGGCTTGACTGTTCTAGAGGAAACCAATTACTCTCTGAGACCTGTGTACCAGAGAAACCCCCATGCCTGGTCCTGTAAATCTGCTAAAATAATAATAAAAATAATAATAATAATAATAATAATAAAAGGAAAGGAAAGGAAAAGAAGAAAAGGAACCACAGCTGGTGAAATCACAGGCTCTAGACAAGATTTTAATATTAATATTGCTGCTTAGTTAGACAGATAATAATTAACAAATGTCCACTAAATCTCTGTGTTTATAGACAAAGGCTATCTTCACTTTAATCAGAAAAGCCTCTGTTGCTAGTGAGTGACAGTGAAATCAGAGACTCATGAATTCTCAAGATGGGATAATAAGTAATTGACTGCTCAGCCCTACACAGATACTTATACTTATCTCTTGACAATTATCTCTCGCAATGCTCAAGGACTACTGTAGCAAAGTGGGAAAAATAACATTAGAGACAGAAGACATCTGTACCATCTTTGGGGGAAGACAAAATTACAATCACAAACTCACATCATAGTCTAGTTTATTACACTAGATGCATAAAAATAAAAGGAGACCAGAAATAGTCAGGTATTTGTGGGGAACAGAGCCCTGTAACTCATAGATAACCTACTATTTGCAGGTTAATTCTGGAGGATAGTGGGTTACTGCCTTCGCTTGCCTGTCTACTAGCAAACCCACAGGACTTCAATGACTAATACCAAGCATGGGTATACACAAATGACCTTGGTTGAACCAGGTGGTTTACAAAACACCAAAAAGGATAACAGTGTTGGAAAGGGACTTCTGGGGGTGACAAGAGGGGTCATAGGGGTGAAGAAGAGACAAGAGGGGGTAGGGATGAGTATAACATAGTGCATATATGAAATTGTTAAAGAATAAGCTTAAATTCAAAAAAAGTTTATTTTAATAATACAGTGTATTATTTTAATGAACAGTGTAAAGTATTTAAAAGCATTGATATCAGGTGCATATAGGGTAATACACTGGTTAATTGTGTGCACAACTCAGGACTGTCTTCTCCTAAGGGAGACAAAATGATACAGGAAATCATATTATAAAATGCTGAGTGACCGAGTCATGAGGGAAAAGGGTGAGTAAGTTTGGGAGGAAATGAAGTTGCAGAAAAGAAAACCAAAGTGTTGGAGAATATGCATGAAGAAATTTTCCAGACTGAGTAGGAAGAGCCAGGCTAAGAGGCAGAGGAACAGTTTGAAAGAGCCATGGTATAAAGTTTAGGCTGTAAAGGGCAGTGTGGACAGAGCATGACCAGCAAGAGCTCAGGAGGGCAAACATGGGCTGTTATCACATCAAGAGAGGTTGCCCTGCCATGACGCGGCCAAACACTACAGGTTCTCATCGAGTGCTCGCTTTTACCATGACTGGGTGTGAAACACCTGCCTCTGTCTTGTTCTGCCTGGGTCTGTTCCACATACGACTTAGAACAGACCATTGTCATCTCATTAGGCTGCTGTCTTTCAATGTCCTTCCCATTCCTTCTAAGTCAAAATCGACAGGAGATGATGGGTCAAGGATTGACATTTTTTTTATTATCTTTAAGTTATGTCGAAAGTGAGTGCTTTTTAAATGATCATTAGTTGATAATTTATCGTCCTATCTCATAACCTGGTGAGAAAGGAGATAGAACTTAAGAACCTAGGATCCTGCATACCTGACATTTTTCAATCTTGCTTCTAGGCAACTATTTTCTGATAACTGTTAACTACTGTTTTAACTCTTTCCCAAAGGTATCATTTCCAATCATCAACACAGAGGCCTGTGTGTTACCACACAGAACAAGGAAATAATTGCAGAATGTTAGATTTTAAAGGTTCTTACACACTGGGGTAGTAAATTCTTTGTCGACTTGACTGGCTTATGGGGTGCCCAAATGTGTGGTGAAACATTATTGTGTGTTTCTCCAGGTCTGTTTCTGAAGAGATTAACATTTAAATTCATGGACTCTGGGTAAATGGGAATAGGCCTCATCCCATTAGGTGAAAAGTAGAACAGATCAAAAATAATTATGAACACTTTAGAAAGAAGTTATGTTCTATAGATCTGCAGAGGTAATCTAACAATAGCTTTACCTCCTACTACAGTTCTGTGTATACCTACATCTCTGCTAATTAATGTTATACATGTCTGTGTAAGATAAGCAAAGTGAAGAAGAAAAAAACATGCCCTAAGAATTGAGGTGATTCACATTATCATAAGAGACAGCTCCAGACCAAGCTAAGCAACGTTTTACTACCATTTGAGCATTTTTCTTAAAAGTTCTAAAACAACTATCTAGTTTTGCTTTCCTAAGAAGATGAAAATAAAATGATCCTTTTTATTCGATTGGTTGGTTTCTTTTTGTTTTTTTGAGAAAGGGGCTCACTCAATAGTTCAGGCTTGCCTGGAACTCAACATATATCCCGGGCTGGCTTTAAAGTGAGATCACTTCTGCCGCAGCCTTCCACATGCTGAAATATTAGGCGTGCACCACCATGCCCAGACTGAAAGCTAAACCACTCCAGATTTGTTCCAAGAATTCTAGAGGTTGTTACAGAATTGATGTTTGCAAGAAAGGATAAGAAACAAATCCATTAATTGTTAGCAATTAAAACATCATGAGTTTGGACACAAAGGAAAAAATGCACATACAAGCTTAAATCTTAGAATCTAAACAGTATACACCAAACTAGCTATTCTAAGAGACTTTCAAACTGCCAGGGTATTTTAGTGAGAATGACTCAAATAAAATCACTAACTAAAACAATGGCATGGTTATGAGCCCACAACGTTTACAGCTTCAAGAAGAAGCTGAAGATGAGAGTCGTTGTAGCATTATCAGTTGGCAATCTGTAATAACTACCCCTGATCCTACTCAAGAGGACTCAACTATAGCTCCTGAAAGGGAATTTTACATTGGGGTAAAACTGGGCAAGACAAACTAATAGTCGCGTAATTCTTCAGTGTATGAAAGAGGAAAGAGAATGACCAAACAAAGACTGTAACACAGTATTTCTAAGACACACTAGCAGGCTTTTTTCCAGTGGAGCATCTCTTAAGCTGCATATTGGGTCAAACCAGCTTTGGGAAATGGTGAGCCACAAAGCACTTTGTATCCAGAGGGAAAAGCAGCATTACAGGCATTCTAAGGAAGCAAATGAATACATTCATAGCATCATGAATAAAAGTACCATTTGTCACATAATAGGCAATGCTGACTTTAAGGCAGTTTTGCAAATGTTTCTCGTTGCTTTACAACTGTTTTCAAATAAATTGCTTGAAACTATGTAACAGCACCAATTACGATGAAACAGAAGGGAAAGTGAGAAAGGAACTCACTTGGTAGAAGGAAATACTCTGTAGCCTACAATAAGTAAAACAAACCAAGACACAAACATTTTCTGTAGATTCAGACTCTGATCACATTTCATCCAATAAATCTCTCTGCAAGGCTCTGTCTGTTTGTTCCTGTTTATAGCACACGCTTGTTTAATCTTCCCATGAAGCCTTTCTTGTCTCACAAAATGTTTTCTTAAACATATAAAAACTGTTTGACTCTCTCTATAAACTGACATGAACAAAATTCTTTCCATGTCTTTCTCAGAATTGTGGTGGAGGAGAAATCTATAATAATGGTCTACAGTAAACTCACAAATTTTAATATTGCAACTTCAAATACTCAGAAGGCTTTCACCAATTTCTCTTGCCCAGATTTTTTAAAAGAAGGTTTCAAACCTTCGCTGTCTCATTTAACTCATAATCAGTTTCAATGACACGTGCAATTTCAAAAGTTATGTGAGAGCCCTTAAATCCACAAGTACTGTTATGGTTTGGTTTGATATAAACTATCTCCCCTAGAGTTGTGGGTTTGAACACTTGCTCTCCAGCTGGTAGCACTAGTTATGCAAGTTTTGGAAGGTAAGCTTTGGGGTTGTACAGCACGGCCCCATTTCGAGTTTTCTCTCTTCCTCCTGACTGCCAGGGGCCCCTCACATTTCTTTCATCATGGTTTTCTGGCTGTGATTGACTTTATTCCCTCTGAACTGGAAGTCAACACAAAGCCTTTCTCTCCTAAGTTACATTTTGTCAGAGCATCCTAAAACAACAACAGAAAAATAACTAATACAGTTGCTGTGTAGACCCTGGCTGTTCTAAAATTCAATTCCTGGAGGCTGTGTGTGTGGCCGACAGCTTTAATCCCAGCACTCAGGAGGCAGAGGCCGGTGGATCTCTGTGAGTTTGGATCTCTGTGAGTTCCAGGCCAGCCTGGCCTACAAAGTGTGTCCAGGATAGCCAGGACTACAAAGAGAAACCCTGTATTGAAAAGAACAAAAACAAAAACAGACAAAAAAATCCTGCAATATGTAACAATACAAAATATGGAAAGAGACAAGAATATCTGATTTTTACTTTGAATCTATTCAGTGCTAAAATAACAATTTAAATAATTGACTTATCTCAATATTCCATCCCTCATTTAAAATGATCATGCAATTTCTTAACAAAATTATTAATCTGGATACTGGAAGCTACCTACAGTGAAGAACAGGAGAACTGGAGTTCAGAACCAACGACTAAGAATATCAGGTTTCTTTCATTAACAAACCATGTGACCTAGCACAAGTTATTTCGTTTCTTCCCTGATTCAGTATCATGGCAGAAAAGGACATTTTTGGTTGGGATCCAAGGAAAACAAAATAATCAGGCTACTTACAAAATCCTAACTCCCCCTACCCTTAACATGGCAATGTGGAGGCACTCAGAGCTAACTAGAGCAGGAAGCCATGATCAATCTTGGGTTTGTAAAGGTCAGACAGGGAATGGAGTTACAAGAGCCTGGAGAGCTAAAACTAGGCTAGAGAGGCCACCTGACAGGGGGCAGTGTCAGCAAGCAGGGCAGGTTGCTGTGCTGAAAGCAGGGAATGATGGGAGAAAGAGACATCCTGAAACTCTGCTCTCTCTTCATTATCTAAACCAGCAGGAAGCCCTGGAGGGCAAAGGAATCTGGGGCTTTTAGTTCTTGGGAGTCATCCCTCCAGACATGAAACAAGGCAATAAGGAAGAGAATTATTGGGGAAGGAATGAGCAGAAAGCACGACAGATGGGCCTCTTGTGAACTAAGCTCTGGACAACTTAATCATTAAGGCACTTTTGACTTCCAAATCTTATCACTCCAGTATATTTTGGCAGATTCTTGGGTCTATTTCATTGCTATTCCGTGCTTTATCCAGATGGAACAACATAGGAGGTCAAATAACTAGACAGATAGACAGACTGACACACAGACCAACACATACTTGCTGAAATTAAACAGAAGTCTCTCAAACACCAAAACAGGTCCCGTGCTGCTCAAGATGGTGAGCGGTTGACCCGCAAAAAGGCAAAAGATGGCTCCAGAGACAGCCGTGCCCAGGAAACTCTCCAACACTCCCTACAAGAAAGAATATTCACATGGTAAAGCAGAACCCAACCAAACACGCACCCTTCTTCCTACTTGTGATGCTTGCCAAAGAATGAAGCTGCTTCTATTGTTTCTTGTCATGGTTCTCCAGTGTTTGTTTCAGGGTAATTGTACCTTGCACGTAGTAGGTACTGTTAAATGGCTATAATTTAAACACAAAGCCTTGTTTTCTAACAGAGAATATTTGAACATGAGATGAGGACAAAGAGGACAATAATAATAATAATAATACTGTAATGTTTAAAATTATTTTATCTCTATTTTAATTTCATACATGTAGACAATGCATTTTGATCATATCCACCCCTGTTCACCATATTTCATTGCTCCTGCACATCACTCCCCATATCCACTTCCCCACTTAATGTCCCCCCTCTCTTTTTCTTCATAACCCACTGGGTTGCATGTCTGTACACCTGTGGTACGGGCCATCCATTGAAAATGTGAGCAACGTTTTCAGGAAGTCACATTCCCGAAGAAAACTCACTCCTCCTACCCCAGTGTCCATCAACTGCCAAGAGTGCTCAGCTGGCCATTTGCAATCTTTAAGCCACTGATTGTGAAAGTGATGATGATGATGGTGACGGTGGTAGTGATGGTGGTGGTGATGGTGGTGGTGGTGGTGGTGATGGTGGTGGTGATGGTGGTAATTCTCATTCCCTGCCAATGCATTTTCCAATGACAGTTCTCATTTCATGCTTACGTATTTTCCAATGCAAACTGCACAAAAACTTCAAGGAACCTTATTGTTAGAAAAAATAAATGTTCAGAGATATAAATAGCTAAAGCTTTTGTTCATATCTCTGGACACCAACCCATTCTTTTCCTTTAGGATAGCCAGAAACAATACCCGAAAGAATCACAAAATGACCCTCCTTAATCATGTCATGGAGAGCACAGGTTCTCATCCAGCAGGAGGGGCACAGAGAGGACCCCACTTACACACATGAGTACCAATGCAGAGCTTAAAGAGTGGCACCCATTATTTATAACCATCTCATAGAAGAGAATTCAAACACGAAGTGAAACAGCACAATCAAGATGTATTTAGACAGACATGACCAAAAGGGATCCCCCTGTGACCCAAACAGTATTGTCTTGATTTCCTGACTGGTGACATTGTGACACGCAGGTGAGTTAAATGATGTGAATGAACTGTGGGCAAGAACTCTTGGATATGTGTCCCCATCTAATCACACGTCATTCTTTGCAAGTATTAAGCATGTGCCATAGGCTTGGATTTTTCTAGATAGGGAAAATCTCAGCTCCTGTGCATAAATAGGGGCTTTTACAATTTTTTATTTAATTTTTAGCTACCCTGAATGCTTCAGCTGACCAGATAATCCATTGACAGGGTGGTAAAAGTTGTTTTGTTTATAATGCAGCCTAAGTACATGCATTAGGCACAGAAACACCACATCATTCTCCATCAAATACTGAAGAATCCCTATGTCTTATCTTTCACACAGGACCAAAACACAGCTCAGACTGGATGTGAGGCAGGGTGTGAAATTGGAAAGAAGGAACTTGAGATTTAGGATCCTTGGCTTGGCTTGCCATAGCCATTAATCTCCATGAGGGCAGGGACAAGGTCTTCCTGCATCTTCTGGTTCTCCTCCCATCATGCTGCTCACCTTCCCTCCACGTGCTCTGCCGGTTCTCAGTAATTGCCGAGGGGAGCAACACCGTCCGTTCCCCTATCAAAGGTCAAGAGCCCTTGCTGCTCATTCAGTAAAGATAGCAACCAATTTCATCCAGAAAACCACTGTGATTTATGGAAGCCATGTGATGATTCAAAGGCAGATTATTTTTATTTCAGTACTTGATCCTTTCATAAGTGCTAGTTTTCCATTCTGTGGCTGACAGTCCTGAAGCACAGACAGGTGATTTATTATACACACTGCACTGGAAACTTGCTTAAACTGAGAGATGCTTCCAGCATTTCTGAGAAAAGAACTATTTTCACCACATTTTGACATGTTCCTCTTCACAACACAGAAACTTTTAAAATAATCTCAGGGAGTGAATAACTTTAACTGTGACTAGAGTTTAATGAAACTTACAAAAGAAATCATTGTAAACACCTCTTCTGATTTATCACACCCAGAGCTCACCAGTATTGAATTTTAAAAGACAACTGCATTGAATCATGTCTTATCAAGAGCCATGAGTCTCAAAGATACTTCTACATCTGACTTCTAGAAGGGACAACTGTCCTAGCACTTCACCAAGATACTCTTGGCTGGGCTTGGGGGTGTGGTGGCATCAGGGGCTGCAGAGTGCCCTGACACTCTTGGTTGGCTCCCCACCTTATTTCACTGCTGTCAGAGGGTACCTACTAGGAAACGGTAGAAAAAGCAGACAGCCGGCAATCAGGAAATCCAAAGTCTAGACTGTTCTGTCACAAGAGACCCGATGATCTCCGGAATGTCACTTCACCTCTTTCAAGCAATAAAGCAAATGGTGACACAGCAGGGAAATGGGCTGGGGAGAGTCCCAGTCCCGGGGTGGCTTACAGGCTGTATCCCGTCCGTCCCCAGTGTGATCTCTAATCTGCACATTAGATCAGACAGTGTACGGAACATGTCTAGCATGGTCTCTGATGGCAGAGAGAGCTATTTGAATAACAGCAACCTCTCATATGCAGCATGCCCATTTGGATATCAGATAAAGAGCCTGGGCTAGATGAGCTCTAAAGTCTCAGCCAGATGGCTCAGCACTGGGGCAAACCTTGCAGACAGAGCTACCTGAACTTAAATCAGCTCCTCCATTTTCCTGCCTAGAGCCAAGCATCTCTTCCTTTAAGCCTATGGCTACCATACTGGATAATCACTTGGTTTAGAGCAGTGGTTCTCAACCTTGCTCATGCTATGACCCTTTAATATAGTCCCTCATGTTGTGGTGACCCGCAACCATAAATTTTTTGGTTGCTACTTCATAACTATAATTTTGCTACTGTTACGAATCATATCTGATGTACAGGATATCTGATATATGAGCCTCAAGAGGATATAATCCATAGGTTGAGAACTGTTGGATTAAATGAAAAAAAGCACAGCAGAACACCAAGTAGAGACATAACATCAGGCGTCTCCCCTCATGTCTTCTCATCCCCCTCATCCCACAAGGAAACTATTATTTCTTTTTCCTTCAAAACAGGCAGAAGGTGCAAGGGGTGGCGTGAAAAGAGGAAAACCAGTCCTCAGTGGGAAGGGGGTAGTGGCTCTTAAAATCTGCATTAAAATATAGACAACTTGGGAGCAACACTTTGGCCTGAAGAGTTGTTTCTGTCATTAAAATTGATGCTTAGCTGCAATTTCTGTATCCATTCCTCAATTGAGGGACATCTGGGTTATTTCCAGATTCTGGCTATTATGAATAAAACTGCTACAAACATGGTTGAGCAAGCGTCCTTGTTGTGTACTTGAGCACCTTTGGATATATGCCTAAGAGTGGTATAGCTGGGTCTTGAGGTAGCACTATTCCTAATTGTTTGAGAAAGCTCCAGATTGATTTCCAAAGTGGTTGTACCAGTTTACATTCCCACGTGGAATGGAGGAGGGCTCTACTTTCTCCACATCCACTCCAGTATATGTTGTCACTTGAGTTTTTTTATTTTAGCCATTCTGATGGGCGTAAGGTAAAAATCTCAGGGTCGTTTTGATTTGCATTCCCCTGACGACTAAGGATGTTAAACATTTCTCTAAGTGTTTCTCTGTCATTCAAAAATCCTCTATTGAGAATTATTTGTTTAGCTATGTACCCCATATTTTAATTGGATTACTTGATTTGTTGCTGTTAAACTTCTTGAGTTCTTTTCTATATATTCTGAATATTAGCCCTCTGTTAGATACAGGGCTGGTGAAGATCCTTTCCCAATCTGTAGGCTGTCGTTTTTTTCTGATGACAGCATCCTTTGCTTTACAGAAACTTTTCAGTTTCATTTACATAATGGAATACTACTAAGAAATTAAAAACAAGGAAATCATGAAATTTGCAGACAAATTGTGGGATCTAGAAAAGATCATTCTGAGTGAGGTATCCCAGAAGCAGAAACACACACAGGGTATACACTCACTTATAAGTAGATATTAGACAAATAATATAGGATAATCATACTAAAATATATACACCTAAAGAAGCTAAGCAAGAAGGAGGACCCTTTCTAAGATGATCAATCCTCATTCAGAAAGGCAAATGGGATAGACAACAGGAGAAGGTAAAAACAAGGAACAAGACAGGAGCCTACCACAAAGGGCCTCAGAAAGACTTTACCAAGCAGGGTATTAAAGCAGATGCTGAGACTCATAGCCAAACTTTGGGCAGAATACAGGAAATCTCATGAAAGAATGGAGAGATAGAAAGACATGGCAAGGTCTGGAACTCCACAAGGAGAGCAACAGAACCAAAAAAATCTGGGCCCAGATTTTTTTTCTGAGACTGATATTCCAACCAAGGAACATTCATTGAGATAACCTAGAATCCCTGTACAGATGTAGCCCAAGGCTGCTCAGTCTCCAAATGGGCTCCCTAGTAAGGGGAACAGGGGCTCTCTCTGACATGAACTCAGTGACTGGCTCTTCGATCACCTCCCTGAGGGGGGAGGCAGTATTACCAGGCTACAGAGGAAGACTATGAAAGAAAGTCCTGGTGAGATGGAAGGGGAGGAGGACCTCCCCTATCAATGGACTGGGGACATGTTATAGGAGGAAATGAGGGAGGGAGGGTGATATAGGGAGGGGCTACAGCTGGGATACAAAGTGAATGAACTGTAATAAAGAAAAAAGTTATGTTAAAAATAAATTAAAAATGATTCTCAGGAGAAAAACAAAATAGTCTATTTCATGTTACAGGATTGAAATCAAAATGCTCACCCAAAACAATTTGTAACTATTTCTCTGCTTGCCTGGGGTATGAAAGTTAACCCAAGATTTCCTATTTTTCAAAACAGCCAGGAAAAGTAGAACAAGTCTCAAAACTTCAATGTTAAGCATACAGAAAGTTAAACCATAGGAGGAGGAGTCAAGAAATGTTACATTGCAGCTGTATTTGAAATAGCTGCACTATGATTTTAAGCTACTTGGAACAAGAATTGTAAGTGACACCCCCCCCATAGCAATGTCAACCAGGCAGACTCAAAAGAAGTGGACATTAGACATTAATAATATATGCCTTCAACCTCAGTGAAATTTACCTTCACGTAACACCACAAAATAACTCTTGTGACTCTAGATGCTTTTCAGTGAGGACCTTATTGCTTGGGTTAATAACTGTTACCCTATGTAGGAGGGCTTGCTTGGCAGCAGTAATGGAAAGGGGACAAAACAACATAAAGGCAAAGACAAACACCAGAGTTTTCTGTGTCTTATACAATCTGCAAACTAGTAGGACTTAGGAAATAAAACATTTCAGTGGCATTAAGTGACAGTGCATTCGCCAATATCACTGTGACATGACAAGCTTTAAAAACATTTTTTCTAAATTTCTACTCGTAAAGTGGGAAAATTTTAGCTCCTGCTTGGGATGATTTACATGAACTGTGCAGCTTGCTGAATAATAAAATTAAATTTAGGTGGATGAGTCTTCGAATCTGACGCTCAACCAAGAAAAATGAGGTGGATGGTGTCACGAGAGACAGTGAGGAAAATCCAACTCAGCTGTAATTTTTACTGTTTTGGATAATTTGTTTGTTTGTTTGTTTGTTGACACAAAGGTCTTGTTTTGAAGCTCAGGCTGACTTTGAACTCGTTGATGTCTAGGCTGAACTCAAATTCATGATCTGGCTACCTTCACCCTCCGAGTGCTAAAAACCTGCATGAATTTTAATGGCACATCCCAGCAGAAGCTAAACCCCATTATTCTAAGAAAGCTAAAAAATTATACTAGTGGGTGCTGTAGAAGTGGCTCAGCAGTTAAGAACACATATTGCTCTTGCAGAGGACCTGGATTCAGTTCCCAGAACCCACGTGGCACCTCATGATTTTCTGTAACTCCAGTTCCTGTGGATCAGCAGATACCAGGCAGATACATACATACATGGAGGAAAGACACTAATATAAATAAATTAAATATATATAAATCTTTTTTTAAGGAAAGAAAGAATGGAAGTACTGAAGTCAAATTTCAAGTCACACGAGAATTACTGGAGAAGGGTATGTATGTGTTTGTCTGTTCTTGTAATACTAATTCTTCATATCCATACAGAGCAACTAAATTGGCATCTCTGAAAATGACCAGGAGAGGAGGCCTAGAGAATCAGTGTCTAGAGGTGATTCTCTGGTCCAAGTTTGAGGTACACCCATTCAAACATCTCTTTTCCTCCTTCACAAGAGCATTAAGAGCTGTCACACACATTGGGGGGGTAATGCTGCCTCTTGAGCCTTTGTTTTTATTCCACAATATGACTTTATCCTGTAACATTTCTGTCCTGTCCAAAGGAAGCGCCAGATCCTCGTGGCGTCCTTGCTGTGTGCCACAGACAGGATTTCAAGCCACACCACCAGCAGAAACTAAACTACATCTGTTTGAGAAAAGCATGAGCCTAGCAGGAGAGTCTGAACTCTCTTAAAATAAAATGAAGGGCAAGATTCAGAGGCCTTAAATCCTTTGAAGAGCTGTGACCATGTATGTGAGACACCCAATTCCAGTCTAACACTACACAAAAAAATCAATTCCAGATGGATAAAACACTAAACGAAAACATAAAATAACTAAAGTATGTGGGTAAATATTTTTCTAATCTTTGGGGAGGGAAAGCCGCTTTAAATACAGCATGCAAACAAGAAATAAGAACAGCAGAAGGCTTGATTGCCAAAGTTAAAACCTGTATAGCCAAAGAAGCCACAAACACAGTTAAAAGACATTATGGAACTAGAAAAAATTTGTTAATTTTTCTCTAACAAGTAAAAGAAAATACCCTTATTAAACAGAGAGTAATAAGGAAAAACTAAATTCCCCCAAATAAGAATACAGCAAGGACACAAGTGTGGAGAGGGACGGATGGTCAGTATGAACATGAACTGATATTCTGTCTCACTAAAACCACAGGTGTAGAATCAAATTAAAGCAAACATAAAGTATGAATATGCAATCGCATTTATATAAAATCCTATATGTTTATCTACTTGTGCATGAACATTTTGCAGCATGTATTAAAAGGTATAATGAAAATGTCATATTGAAGAAGCTATTTTTAAATTAACCACAAGCTAAAAATACACATTTTTTTACTTTAGCATCATTTGGGGTTCCCAATTTTATTTAAATGATTTTAATTTTCTGATCACCAACAAAACAGAGTTGACAAAAATAACACTAACTTCACTAACACTAACACTAACAAATGACCTAAATTCTGTCAATAAACTTAACTGAGAACTTGTAAAGCACATTCTTTTTTTTTAATATTTATTTATCTTTATTTTATGTACATTAGCTTGAAGGTATCAGGTCACTTGGAATGGGCATTAGAGACAGCTGTAAGCTGCCGTGTGGGTGCTGGGAATTGAACCCGGGTCCTTTGGAAGAGCAGACAGTGCTCCTAACCACTGAGCCATCCCTCCAGCCCGTAAAGCACATTCTTATGTTTGTGTGTTCACATATGTATGTTCAGGTAAGAGGAGCATGCATACATTTGCATATACATGTGTGTGGCGGCCCAAAGTTGCTGTCAGGAGTCTTTCAGGAAGACTCACACTTGTCAAGCACAGGCTTTAACCACTGAGACATCTCCCTAGTCTGTAAAACATGTTCTTAAAGGTAAAGCTCCTTTCTGAAACCGCAGGTAAGCAAGATGGATTCCTTACTTTGTCATTAAACAGGCTTGCTCACTGTGGCTGATTAAAATATCAAGCTGTATCATTCCCACAGCTATTCTTGTTCCATGTGTTGAAGCTAAGACAGGCTGCTGTACGGATTAATATGCTTCTGTGTTTTCTACTTCTAAAAGAAAAGCACTTTGGTGCCCAAGAGCAACAGTGAGACAGACAGAAATTATTGTCCATTTCTCAGTAAATTATCAATTCACATCAATCTTCTGCTGCTATAACTATGCATGAAAGGCATTGCAAAAAAGTACCTTTCTTACCAGCATAGGAAATTATACTTTTCCAACTTGAGCAGATTGATGAAAATGTCTCAGCACAGCAGAATGTTAAAATAAAGCCGCAAATTTGGAGATGCCAGCTATAAACGTTCCTTATTATGAGACGAGCTCTCTGAAAATGTGCTCTGTTGGGCTCCATAAATATCACAAAATTCACAGAATGCTAAAAATCTTGCTGCATTCTTTGGCTGAAGGGTTTGTGAAAATAGGATTATATTTACTCCTGGAAAAAAAAAATTGACTTTCTTCACTCAGTCTTCACTGTAGACGATGCTTAGTCATTCACAATCAAGTGTAGACTTACACTGAAATACTCTTTCTGTATGCTACAGAAGAACAATTTTTAAATAACACAGGACTTGCCACAAACCATCAGAGTCTTCCTTACACTAAGATCTTCCTCAGAGACTAATAATGACTTGTTTTTTTACCAAAGTAGTATTTTCTTTATAGGCCTGTCAACTGGGCCTAGGGATTTGTCAAATGTCAATAACGTGCTCTACCACTGAACTATTTCTTCAACTCTTATTTTACTTTTACTCTGAGACAGAGTCTTACGTTGCATAAACTGGCCTTGAACTTGAAATCCTCCTGCCTCAGCCTCCTGAACAGCTAGAATTACAAGCCTGTAGCATCAGTTCCAATTCCATAAAATAGCTCTTGGAGTGAAAAACTCTTAATTGTAATAAGTTCTAGTGGTATGAATTTATATATCAATATTTAAGAATTAAGTTCAAAGTATCAAAATGAACAGAGCAATATACGTGTTTGGTAACCAAGAATGTAATATGATATTGGCATGTGTGGTGTCACGGTATAATTATGGAGGGGATGAGAGTTCAGACCAGCGAGGCTGAAAACTCTTTCTTTCCTATGTGGCAAGGATCAGCTTGATGGGCTTTACCAAGAAGGATAAATGATACACCATCCTCAAGCTTCAGGAATCTGTGTCTCTCTACACTCTAATAAAGAGAAATGGGCATGACCTGCGAGCTGAGGTTGGATTCTATAAGATTATAAGGGTGAGAGTTGCTCCAAGAAACTTAAGCTAAACTAACATTGACCACATTTATCTTTATAAGAAATCTGTAAATGGCCTCTTTGTAAGCCTCAGCAAATTCTAAGAGCTTCCTGTTTAGAAAAATATATCTGCTAATATTGGGGAATGTATGCAGTCAATTGTGCTGGTATTATAATCTAATCAAGCTGGCAGACACTGCAGCCTCAACTTCTTTATTCTGAACACAGTTCCGTGAGAAATGATCTTTGTTGCTTTAAGATGATCTGTTTCCCCCCACACACACATGCATGTACACAATTTTATATATATTTATATATATATATATATATATATGTATGTATGTATAAGCACATAAATAGACAAGATACATATGTGTGTGTTTGATGAATAGATGTCATACAGATGATAGCTAGGTAGATAGGTAGGTACATATATACATGCATGCAATACATATATAAATAGATGAGATAGATAGATAGATAGATAGATAGATAGATAGATAGATAGATAGATAGATAATACATAAATAGATGATGGATAGGTACACAGATATATACATAGACACACAAATAGATAAATGGATAGATGTCACCATCCCTGGAATTAATGCTTGAAAGCAAATTCTCATCTTCAAGCAAGCCAGACCTCCTGAGCAGAAGCTGTCAGGAGCGCGTACTCAGACAACAGCCATGCAGTGAGTCATCTGTGTTTTCACAACATGCTTCTCCCCAGCACCCATGTCTATTTGTGGCCTGACAATAAAGGCCCTATCCTTTATTAAACCACCGCTGAGCTGTCTGCCTTTCATAGCAAGGACGTTGTTCTCAGTTGACTCATTGAGCTGCTTGTGCTGTGGAGACTAACCTGCTGCCTTACCTGTGATGGATGTGATATAACTGCAGACACTTGGGTTTGCCCAGTGCTTTCTGAAAGGTCTTTGGTCTGTGTTTAATAACACAGGTATTTGGAGAAAGAGTACTTGGACCCTTAAGTAAGCCTATTACATACCATGCCGGAACCTTGTACAGACAGACACAGAAGAAGTTTGCTTGCATCACTATTCTAGATATAAATCCCACCAGCCTAGGGTTCTTAGCCATCTTACTCCCTCTATCTCCAGCACATACAATTGTATCTATCTAATTGATGGTAACCACTCCATAAATATTTGCAAAGACATGAATTAATGTCTGCCATATACCCATAAAACGACCTGAGACATATCATCAAATCCACAAAATATCTTGTTGTCCTAATGCCAAGTCAAAAAGACTTCTGCCAGAGGATGAAAGCATTCACAGGTAAAGTACACACATTTTCATCATAAGATACAATCCAACAAGTCAAACCTACTCACTCCCTAGCTCTTAAAAAAAAGCTATGAGTTAGTTTTTCAGTTCAACAAATATGTACTAATAACCACTCATTTTCTATAATTCCTTTTCAATGTTTCTGCCACCCACTGTGATTCCTGCAAGCTGTCTAGCAGAAGGGTTTTGCCAGTATAGCTTAAAAGAGGGAAAGCTTCATACACAAGAAAAGTAAAATATGTTCTTCAGTATTTTCATTTACAGAAACCTTTAAAATTCTACCTATGCTCCATGACAAAAAAATTACCAATGGCGATAATAAAATGTATTAATAAAATCATTAAAGTAGGTCCAAAAATATTCTCATAAGTCTGTATAAGTTTGAATTACCAACTTAACCAGACTAATATTTGACAAATGTTTAGGGCACTGCCTAGCATGCTGATGCTCTAACTCATTCATGCTTTCTCTGATATCTTCAAAATCAGAAAATAACCTGGGAATTGCCCAGGCAGTATACCTATGGGGGAGGGAGACCCCCATGATACTGTTTATATTATACAACAAAGCCTACTATCGCAAGGACTCATTCAAATAAAACCTGATTCATACAAATGTTACCTAAAAAAAAAAAATTAAAAAAAAAAAAAAAACTTGAGCAAACTTCTCCGCTGGTCTTAGAAGCTACGTTCTAAAGCTGAATCTGAGATAGAGATGTGGCTCAGTGCTAGAGCACTTGTCTGGTGTGCTGGATAGTTTTATGTCAACTTCGCACAAGCTAAAGTCATCTGAGAGGAAGAAACCTCAACTAAGGAAATGCCTCCAGAAGACCTGGCTGTAGACAAGCCTATAGGGCGTGATTGATGGGGGAGGGCCCAGCCCATTGTGGGTGGTGTCATCCTTAGGCTGATGGTCCTAGGTTCTGTGAGGAAGAAAACTAAGCAAGCCAGAAAGAGAACACCAGGAAGTGGCACTCCGCCGTGGCTGCATTGGCTCTTGTCACCAGGCTCTTGCCCTGCCTTGTTTGAGTTCCTGTCCTGACTTCCTTCGGTTATCATCTGTGATGTGGAAGTGAAAATCAAATAAACCCCTTCCTCCCCAAGTTTCCTTACTCCTGATATTTCATCACAGCAATAGAAATGCTAACTAGGACACTCACTATGTTCACTCACTGAACACTATGAACACTCACTATGTTTACTCCTCAGCATTTCCTTAACCTCCCCCATGGCACACATAAAACCCTAAAGCCGAATCTCACAAGACTGTAAAGACTGTATTTCAAAGCGGCATTAAATGTACATATAGGAGTTATTACAATGTCACCATTTCAATGAGAAGGAAGTCCATGAAAATAATTCTTTTAGTTGTCTCTGCACAAGCACACCTCTGTGTTCTCCTAGCAAAAGCTGGGTTTGTTCTTGACCATCTGCTCCAAATCAGATAGTGCACCCCTCAAACATTATCAGAAAAGCTTCTTTGTTTGGTGAATAGCAATCAACACAGAAACACACAACTTGTCAAAGTATAGAGAATTCAGTGTCTACGGATGGAGTAATCAGCTATTAACGCTGTGTCAATACACATCCTTTCCTCCAAAGACTTGAGAATCATCCAAGAAGAGGGAAGAAAGACTCTCAGCCAGAGGCTGAAGAACTGGAGTAAAACAGAGTCTTCTGAAAATGACAGGACTGCTGGACTCTTGAGCCCACCGCAGCTGTGGTTGCCTGCTCTGTGACTGCATTAGATCAAACCATTCAGCAGGCTATAATGGAGACCGGATGGCTCAAGCCTGAGGAGTTTTTCACAGGGGATGTTTTTTTCAGGTAGGAAGAACCAGTTAAGTTTAAGGAAGTGACCTCTGGTAGGTCAACCATGCTTCATTGGATGGTCTACACCCTGGAGTATAATGACAGCACAAGTTGGATCTAGAGAGTGATTTTCAAAAGAGGTCATGGAATTGGGGAGCTGGGCGTGAATAGCAGCTGTGAATCTGTGAGGAGCTGAGAGGAGGGAAGGATGAATATGATCAAAATGCAGTGTATGCACTTTTGAAGAATCAAAAATAATTAAAAAGCAAATGAAGAGCAACTAAACAGAGTGTTGTGATAGGTGTTTAATGGTAACATATTTATTTATATACCAAAGCTGAAGCCCTCACAAATACATTTCTTAAATGCCATAGATTTCTTTGATCTCCTGCACATGCTAGCTTTACACTGGTCTCAAGGTGTTTCCTCAATGGTTTCTTTTCCCAGTGGTTTCTTAAATGATCTGCTTTAGGGAGCATTATGTTGTAACCTGGATGAGGAATTGCTGCCCAGCTTGAATCTAGGTCAGAGTTTATAAAAGTTTTATTGCAATTTAGTTATTTATTACAATTTAGTTGTTTATCCTCGTCTTATGATTGAGGGCATCCATGGCAGTGGTGGCAGCAAAGCACATTTGGTCTCTGCAAACTATGCCCAGAGTAGCACAGAGATTCATGTTCTTTGACTAACATAATGTTAGTTTTTGTTTTGTTTGATTTGGTTTGGTTTGGTTGGCTGTTTTTTTTTTTTTCAAGACAGGGTTTCTCTGTGTAGCCTTGGCCATCCTGGACTTGCTTTGTAGACCAGGCTGGCCTCCAACTTATGGAGCTCTGCTTGCCTCTGCCTCACGAGTGCTAGGATTACAGGCATGGACCACCACACCTGGTTATAATGTTAATTTTTTAAAGGCTAATCAATGGTAATATTTAAGAGCTACAAGCTGTCACTGAGAGTTTGAATGTTCAGTGAGTCTTTGGACATCAGAAAATGAAGCAACGCTAGGTATACAGCCGCATGAGTTGAGACAGTGACGAGTACTTGCTTCTTTTCCTGAGGCCTCAGCTTTTAAGGGTGCCCATTTGACCAGGAAGCCCAAGCTAGTCTTGTAGAGAAGCCATGTGTAGCGTCCCTAGAACCCAGCTGCTCCAGACACGCCAGCCCAGGCACTGTGTGAGTAGAAGCCATTAAGACAACTTCAAACTCTGGTGCCGTCTAACTGTAATGTAATGAAGGGTCGAAACAAGGACCACTCAGCTGGGCCCATAGCCACCACATCAGTGAGATAAATGTAATATGAGAGAGCAGTTTTCCATAATGGGTAAGCATACTTAATCTAAAACAGGACTGTCTTTCCCCTTCGTTCTCAATACCACAAAAAGGCTAATGTCTCTGTCTTATCTTTGCACTTAGAAAGGACTCTAGAGCATAGATATATGACTCTAGAGCCAAAGCAAAAATGTGGAAAAAAAAGGGAATTTGGGGAAACTGGTTGCATTTACAAGCTGAGGAGCAGGCTGGCAGCATGGGTGAATGCCACATGGGTTGAACACCACTGGGCAAGAAGTGGAAGAACAGAGTTCGAAAGGGCTTCAACTGAGGTTCAGCTCCAGTCGCTGTACATTCAGTACCTTGTACAATCCTTACTGTTTCCAATGCCTGTATCAACTTTAAGTCATTTTCACACACTGTTCTAGTTGACTGGTGGAACGCTCACAACTTTTCTCTCATTAACACTGTAGCTATTGTTGATGTGAAAGGATGGCAAACACTACCTTCACAGAAACCAACAAACTGTGGTTGTAATTAATGTTATAACATTAACCCAGCCAGGTTCTTTACAGCTCAGTGAGAGACGGTCCAGGAATAGAAGAAGCAACTTCAGCTAGGATTCACTAAAGCTGAATTCTATTGGCAGACATGCAAGTCCAGCCTTCAGCAACCCACTCCATTGCTTGGTGCCTGGATTAGCTCATGTTAGAACAAGGGCAAAGAGTCAGATAATCACACATCTCCAAAGATTGTGAACACCAAGTAAAAACCAAGGACGACCCATACATTCCAGATCCTGGAAGCTCTAAGCCTTGTGCACCATACAGAACCCAGGCAGCTGATACGCATTTGCCCAAATAGAATTGTAGATCCTCATTTCCTCCCCTTCGTTTCCCCACTTGTGACTCAAGCCAGATTTCATCGAGCTATTTTTGTAATTACTAACATGCTGGAAATACAGCCGTGAGCCAGAAGCAAAGTAAAGTGCAGCATCCAGCAAAAGAAAGAAAATCACGCTGAGTAACTGAAAGGCCATCTGCTCCACGCAGAGCTGCAGGGGTGAGAAGGACAATCTGCGCTGGACTATTTGTGTCCCCTCTCAAATCAGACCCACCTGCATGTTGTCGGTGGCATCCCCGAGCAGACCTCCAAAAGTGATGGCGTTGGTCACCGTTGCCAGATAAATGAAGAGAATCGCTGAAAGAGCCTGGATATTTAAAGCATCATAAAAGTCGCTGGCAAAAAATGGTGCTTTTCTCTTTATGTCCTTAATTAATCCACCACAGAACCTGGGCATGAGGAAAGCAAACATGTGATCAAGTCTAAGATAAAACAGCCATCAAATTCATCAAGACATAATTCACTAGACCACAAAAAATTTGGACTTAAAATGCTTGAGTCAATGACAAGATACTATTTAAGATAGTCTCATTTAGATGAGACAGAAAAAACATTGTAGAGAAATACATCTTCTGCCTCTCTCTTCCTCTCTTTTTCAGTTACCGGAATAGGTCCAACATTCTTTGAAGAGCACCCAGTTGGTCCTTACATGAGAGCACTGAGAAAATAAGTTATAATTTTCCATTCTCCAAAAGCAAACATCCAAATACATTGCACATCACATAAAGCCCTGTAAGATGTCACAATGTCATGTCACCCCACTCTGTGAGGGTGAGACCTGGGAGAGACACACACTCTGCCATTATTCTATTTGCTGGGGAAACGACACTGAACAACACGGGCCTTGACGGAGTTCACTTTTCCGGGACGGAAGGCAAGATAAGTAAACACAAATCAAGGAAAAATGAAATGGAGGTGGTAATTACACAGTTCTAGAGAAGAGGCATTGGAAAATTATACATGGATGGCCAGAGTGGGCCTCAGGAAAAAAAGTTAATTTGGAATAAGGACCCAAAGATGTGAAGCGAAGAAGGCATGGAGTCGTGTGGTGGGGAAAGGTATAGGCTGAGCCCACATGCCAGCCTTCCGACACAGCCTCACAATCCAGCCTTCCCCACGCAGAGTGTGACTTCTGCGCAAAGTGCCCCTTCCTAAAACCTGACATCTCAGCGTCAGGGAACTGAGCACCCTGCTTCTGAACCCTTGAAACACACAGGACTGTGCAGCCACTGAACGAATGTGGAAAAGGGAGAGGCAACAGAAGGAAGTAACAGTCTGATGCAACTCAACACTTTCAGTTCCGTAACTCATCTCTGGGCTATCAGTAAAAAGTGACAAAGCTAATTTATAAAGAACTGTAGCCACGCACTGCATGATGACATTGAGTTCAATGACAGATCACGTGGGTGACAGCAGCCTCACAGATGATAATGGAACTAAAGTGGCTATCACATAGAAGCATCATTAGATATGATAATATTCTCCAGCACAATTCTCTCCTTGTGTGCCATGGTGGTATGCTGGCATAGGTAAACCTACTCTACTGGGAGGTATATAAAATTATACCTCATATAATTATACACATACATGGCTGTGTTATCAGTTCATGCATTTGCTACACTATACCTTTTAGCATTCCATTAGTGTGTACTCCTTCTACTTCTTAAAGTGTCCTGTAAAACAATATGCATGCGAAACTGCCAATGGCCACAGACATGTCGTATTTATCTTGTCCTTTGACTACAAGAGCCCACATTGAGTAAGTGGCTAATGGCCTTAGATTTGTCTAAATATACTCCATTATGGTTGCAGAGTTCTAGACCATACCCCATCATTAAGCAATATATAAGCTGGGGAGGTTTTCATCCTTGGTTCTTTCAGAGGAAGGGAAATAATTCCGTTTACATTAGAAGAGAAACCCAAGTGGGTCACCAGCAAAAAGAAATAATTTCATTTCATTCAAATTCAATTGCCTATTTAAGATGACAATTTTTTAACCCTGAAGTGATTTCTGCATTTTTATGAAATGAGTATACTACTAAAAATTCTACTTACCACCCCCCAAAAAAATTATCTAATAGTGGAGAAGAGGTAATCACAATAAGGAGTTAACTGAAATTAATTCTGATTCTGGGAATCAGAATCCTCAACTGTGGGCAAGGAGACAGGGCAGTGGCCTAGAGTCCCCCCCCCCCAACACACACTTTCCACAACATGTGACAGACTTTGGAGTAAATGTACAGGGAAGGAATGGCATCATGAAAGCCACACAGGAAACCTAGTCAGTCTTCAGTCATCCCTACCACCCATTCTCAGCTGACATAGACTTAGCCCTCTCTGTATCATCCCATCAGCCACTCTGTTAGTCACACTGCCTGGATGTCACTGTCCTAGATGCTCTGTGCCTCAGTCCCTTTTCCTACGTCACACCTATATAGACTGTCTCTCACCTGCTTTAACACCTCCTTGGACTGTTGCGTTATCTACAGGGTCCACTCAGATCACTTTGCCTAGAAATTTAATACTATTCATCACCAAAGTCCCTATTTTTTTTCCTCCATTTTCCTCATAATCCCATAGGTGCATTTATTTATTTGCTTAAGATTTCTCTCCCAACTCTACAAAGTGAGGCCCCAAAGGGCAGGGCATTCATATACTGCTACATTCCCAGTGCCTGTGATTAACAGATGTACTATAAATATTTGTTGGCTGAACAAATGAACAAACCAGTAAATAAAACGCTGAAACTGAAATTGAGAACAAGGAAGGGAAATTTAGATCTAAGGAAAACCTTATCATGAATGGCAAAAGGTTCCTTCAGTTACCGGCCAGTCCTCTGTAGTTCTTCGCAATCGCCATGTCCTCCTCCTCCATGTCCTCCATCATGAGGTGTGTCCCCATTCATCTGAACATTCTCGCCACCTGAATACATATTCTTTCTAAGCAAGACAAGAGGTGCAAGGAGGTATCAGTTTATCGTGTTCACTTGCTCTCATGGCTGTCGTGTGCTTACAGAGACAGAGAATGAAGACCACTGTTTCCTGCTCTTTGCTAACAGAGAATTAAATCTTGAAGTGTTCTGTCTAGAGGCGAGACCAATGGCTGGGTGAACAAAGATTTTTGACTTATTGCACACAAAGAGGAACGAAACTGTTCCTCCTGGGGAATAACAGATTTCCAAGAAACAGTTTTTTCTCAACTTCTCTACTAAACTTTTTAACCTGCTTAGTCTACAAGGGCTATTTCTGAGTAAAGTGATCTTTGCACAGATACAAAGAGAAAGTCCCCAAAGCATCCCCAAAGAACACCCGTGACACTTTCCAACACCATGAACTAAGAGCAATCATTAAAGGGCATCAAAGCACATAACATTTATTTAAAGTGTCAAGTAAATCTAAAGGCAAGGCACATCAGCAACTCATCTGAGGCGAAACATGCACGGGGAATCTCACAACCCGGCCTGGCCCTGCTTTTTGCAAACACAACCTCCTCAGGTCAGCGGCACATCCTGACACATCCCTGAACACTGCCAAGTACATAGCAACTTACCTTTTGTCAGATGATGGGAGGCTCTTTGGAGGCTCTATCCTAATGGCAGGGTCCCATTCCCCAGGTGGAAGGACAATGACTTCATCTAGGAACTCATCAATGCCAGCAATCAGGTCGTGCCTATCCTTTGCTTTGTAAGCGATGTCGTGGAACACCTGAGTAATGACAGATGTGCTGAGCCATCGGGCAAACTTTCTGAATGCCACACACACACACACATCACAGCTGAGTATCACAACCCACATGCACCCCGACATTCCTGTAACTGCACTCCCATCTCTCCCACTATTCATCTACTGAGGGGCGTAGCTTATGACCTCAGCGTCTGAGGAGAGGTTTGAAGACATAGAATTTTAAGTATGGCTTTCCATCAGAACTCTCACAGTAGCTGTGAGAGCCAGCTGCAAATGTTTTCAAGATCTCTGCTGAAAGCCAGTGTCTGAATTAAAAACTACTGGGTGACCTTTGACTGTGAAGTTCCGGTAAGAGCAAGTCCACATTGACTGTTAATATCAGAATAAAGGACACAGACATACACAGCAGTCCTTTTACAATGGAAGCTATTCAAAAAGAGAGAAGAAAGCCTGAGTTATATTGGCAGGAAGGAAGAAGACTGAAGTAAATGCTCACAATTCTCTCTTTTAGCAAGGTAATATCTAATTCATCAAAGGCAGTAGAGGGGTTTGAATGAGCAAGGTCTTGGGCATTTGAGTTGGTGACAGGGTTAGGGAAGTGTAGGGGGTAACAGCTTTCCTGGAGGAAGTATGTCACAGGGGGTAGGCTTTGAGAGACTAAAGTCTCACTCTTAGTTTATTCTTTCTGCTTTGTGCTTGAGTTTGATGACGTGAGCTCTTCTCCCATGCCTGCCCACCTACCGCTATGCCTATTCACTTATGGAGGTGATGGATGGATTCTTATCCCTATGAAGTCATAAGCCTAAATATTTTTTTTCATTTTTCTATACATTGCCTTAGTCATGATGTTTTACCACAGTGAGAGAAAGGCAACTCCTATAGGCATGAAAATTTTCATGTCTTTTCTACACATCAAAGAAGGGGTTTTGAAAGGGTATACAATCTCTTTTTCTTCAGTTTCCCATTCTTCTAACTGAGCTAATATGAAGGACTTCACAAAGTCAAAACTTTTATCTGTGTAAGTTAATTTTTTTTATCATCCAGAAGAGAATGTTGCCTCTGTTCAAGACCTTTAACTGACACCAAGTCTTTCTGCTACATCTCTTCTAGAAAATAACTTTTAGGGAGTCCCTAATAATGGGAACAGGGACTGTCTCTGACATGAACTCAGTGATTGGCTTTTGACTACCTCCCCCTGATGAGGGAGCAGCCAGGCCAGGCCACAGAGGAGGACAAAGCAGCCAGTCCTGATGAAAGCTGATAAGCTAGGGTCAGAGGGAAGGGGAGGAGTACCTCCCCTATCAGTAGACTTTTAGAGGAGATGGGAGGAGATGAGGGAGAGAGGGTGGGATTGGGAGGGAATGAAGGAGGGGGCTACAGCTGGGATACAAAGTGAATAAATTGTAATTAATATAAAAAGTAAATTTTAAAAAATCTGAAACAAAGAAAAGAACTTTTAAGAGTTATCAGGCAAATAACACTGGTTTTGGAGTTTTGGGGTAATGGAATATACAGTAAAAGTATTTCTTCTGCAACAGACATACCATCTCTTCCCTAATTTTCTCTGGCAGATAGAGAGACAGGAATATACTTTCTGAGCCAACCTTGTCAGTAAATATTGGCAGTTTCAACCAATGAGATGTAAGAGAAGTGAAGTTGTAAAATAGCTGTTGGAAAAGGCCCTCATCAATATCAGAAAGTTACTCTACACCTGTTACACGCAGCCTAAAGCATCCCTAATTTATATTAGGAGATATTTTAAAAGAAGGCACTATAAGCATACAAAATTAATCAGCCAACTGAAATGGAAAATAAATGTTCTCTCTAGGGCGACAGCAGAGCTAGGCTTTGATGCTCTCAGACCCGGAAGAAAGCAAACAACTGAGCAACAACCACGTAGAATATCTATTCCACAGAGAGAAAGATCCTCCAACTCTACACTGAAGGAGGAAAACCTGACAAAACGAGCCAGAGCACACAAGTAAAATATTTGAGAAACAGCAAAGTAGAAAGAGTAAAAGAGCAATAAACTTTATTTATTTATCCAATAAATATGGATATTCCCATATTCCAACAGTATTTCTTCTACCATAAGCCCAGTTCAGAGCGTTATCTAAACTAAATATGCTTATTAACACTAAAGCTACTCGAAGTGGAGACGAAATGTCAGCTCCAAGGCACCAGTTAGGAACAGTATCTAATACACCACAAATGTACATTGTGCTTCCCCAAAAGACATAAACCACAACAACAAATACATTCTGCTACCTAAGAAAATGTATCAGCTACTCTGTTACACGATGTTTTATAAAGTCATCATTTCTGAAATAACATAGTATATGGACACTCGATGTCAGAAAGTTGATAAATTAGACATTTTAAGGCATAAAGTTAATACTACGACTTTGAACTTATTCAACAATCTTTAAACATCAGTTTTAACCAAAAGGATCATATCAAGGTAACTGCATAGTGGTCATTTCAGACAGTGACAATTTGTTGGTGTCGAGAACACTCAAAATCCTCTCCACTAGCTATTTTTTGCAGCATATAATTAATTGCTGTTAATCATCATGCTCTGCTGTGCCTCAGATCATTCCAAAATATATAGCTGAATCAAAATACCACACAGAAACCTATAAATAGGACAACTATATGCAACTAATTCATCTTAATTTTTAAGAAATTTAGAATATTTTCTAAATAATTTTTCTGAGAAAAACAGGAAAATGCATTTTATTTCCACACATAGTTTGAATCTAACACAAAAACAGAACACTTGCCTTACTTTTTGGAGGCTGTCCTATATAAGCTCATCGGCCACAAATGATTGTAGGCCACTCTGCGAAGAGCTTTGTGGCCACCTCATTCTAACTGAATAAACCATGAGAGTCAGTGTGCAGTTTAGATAAACACAAACAAGATGATCACATATCCATTTACCCAGCTTCCCTACCTCATCAGACATCAAGGTGGCGATGGCTCGTCCAATCTCATGGTAGGACTTGGCTTTCCCCTTTGGACCTAAGAGAATGAACAAGAACCTAATGGAGAAGGAGAGAAGCGAAGGTTGTAATACATACTTCATGAAACTGAGAAATCGTTATCTTAATTAATTACAAGTTCACCTCTAGAGATCATCTTCACTGTGTGTACGCGCAAGTGTGTGCATTCATAGTCAAGTGCATGTCATGAGGTCACAGGTCAGGTGTCTTCCTGAACAGCTCTTCCCCTTGGGTTTTGAGACAGGGTCCCTCACTTAATCTGGAGCTCAGGGTAGCTAGTCTAGCAAGCCAGCAAGCCTCAGGGACCCTTCTGCCTCTGCTTGTGTGCTTGTGTGCTAGAGAGCTGAACTCAGGTCCTGATGTTTGCAAAGCAACATTTAGTGGATTAAGTAATCTACCCTGCCCCTAGAACTCACCTTTAAAACAAAGAAGGGCATAATTCTAAGGGATTTTTAAAAAGATACTCTTTCACACTACCACAAGGAATCTGAAGGTATAGGAGAAATGTGAGAGCCTTCTTCATTGAGCATGAAAAAGTTTACTTATGTACTTCACAAATCTCTGATCTCTGTGTTTTAAACTTTTCTTTGTCTTCATTTTTACTGACATTGGAGTCTATGGTGTAAGTGTGTTAAGGACATTAATTACAAAGCCTTAGTACATTTTCTGATTCTCTGACTTTTCTGTACCCAGTATGGATGCTGAGAAGTGCTCTTCTCCATATTTTCAGGAAATACTGCTATTCAGCTGAGTGGGATTCAGGGAAACCAAACCTTCACAAGTGAGCCACTCACTGGTAGAAAGAAGAAAGAAATAGGAGAGAGAGAAAAAGTACTGGGCCGGAGAGATGGCTCAACAGATAAAAGCACTGTCTGCTCTTCCAGAAGTCCTGAGTTGATTTTCAGCAACCACATGCTGGCTCACAACCATCTATACTGAAAACTGATGCCCTCTTCTGGCATGCAAGTGGATAGAGTACTTATACATAAAATAAATACATAAAAGCTAAAGTAAAATAAAGTACTGTTCACAAACAGTTAAAAACCCTTTGTGGGTTCCCTCATTTCACACGGTATATACTCACTTATAAGTGGATATTAGCCATATAATATAGGATAAACATTAAATCTATAATCTAAAATCTATAGTCCTAAAGAAGCCAAACAACAAGGAGGACCTTAGGGAAGACGCTTAATCCTCATTCTGAAAGGCAAAAGGGATAGACAAGAGAAACAGGAGAAAACAGGGAACAGGACAGAAGCCTACCACAAAGGGCCTCTGAAAGACTATACCCAGCAAGGTATCAAAGCAGATGCTGAGACTCATAGCCAAACTTTGAGCAGAGTGCAGGGAATCTTATGGAAGAAGGCAGAGATAGAAAAACTGAAGTGGACAGGGGCCCCACAAGGAGACCAACAGAGACAAAAAAATTCTGGGCCTAGGGGTCTTTTCTGAGACTGATACTCCAACCAAGGACCAAGCATAGAGAGGACCTGGACCCCCTGTTCATAGGAAGCCCACTGGCTGCTCAGTGTCCAAGTGGATTCCCTAGCAAGGGGAACAGAGGATGTGTCTGGCATGAACTCAGTAGCTGGCTCTTTGATCACTTCTCCCTGGGGGAGCAGCCTTGCCAAGCCACAGAGAAAGATGATGCAGCCAGTCCTGATGAGACCTGATAGGCTAGGGTCAGATGGAAGGGGAGAAAGATCTCCCTTATCAGCAGACTAGGGGAGGGGCAGAGGGGACAAGTTTATTTTCTTGATAGTATAAAAATCATTGCTCCAGAGCAAATATGTCCTAAAATAAGCAACGACAAACTTGTCATTTTGAAAGAAATTCATCACTTGCCAGGAAGGTGAAGATGTGTTTCTCCACTGAGGAAGAAGGAGCCTGATAAGTGAGTAAGAAAAATATGTACAAAAGGTGACACAAGGTAGATCTTGCCCTGCTATTGCTCATACCTTACCTAACAGGGAGAAAATGGAGACACACATATGATGGCATCAGATGTTTGCACAGCTTCAGAAAGCCTGCAAGGCACAGTCATCGCCTTATTCAAATTCCCACACAGCCTTCTGCAAAACAAAGCTCATCCTGTTTAACACCAGGACATCTGGGGGCAGAGGCGACAGCAGGTGAGCCCAAGGCTGGTGTCCAGTAAAAGAGCCAAACACCGAGCTCAGAGACAGATCCTGTGGCCACTGTGAGTGACACTCTGCTCTAACCTGCAGCATCAAGACAACGCCACAGTCAGTGGATGGCAGGCTATGGGCACACGGGCACCTCATGTTCCATTCCTCCCTTAGGGATTCTCCATTGTCACCCGGTCTTCTGAAAAAAACCTATCGAGCAATCATTTTCATAGGTCGCTCTTGGGAAAAGAATTGTGGATTCTTACCCCAACCCTGACCCTAACCCTTACACAGCCAAAGACAAGAAAAAGTAGACAAAGTTTGATGGCACCAGGAACCGTTTAGCACTTTACTTCACTGAATTTTACTCCTCCTTACTGAGTTCCCTAACTCACTTTAAAAAGAAAAGGACTGACATCGAATGTTCTGTAAATGAATGTCACCATCCATTCCAAAATGGTGCTAAGGACGAGTACTTTTCTTTATTGTAAAATTCACTCAAAACAAGATAATTTGAACACAGGGAACTTCCCAGAGACTCATACTCCAACCAAGGACTATTCGTGGAGATGACCTGGAACCCCTGCACAGGTGTAGCCCATGGCAGTTCAGTGTCCAAGTGGGTTACATAGTAATGGGAAGAGGGACTGCCTCTGACAAAATCTGATTGGCCTGCTCGTTGATCACCTCCCCCTGAGGGGGGAGCAGCCTTACCAGGCCATGGTAGAGGACAATGCAGCCAATTTTGATGAGAACTGATAGACTAAGATCAGAAAGGAGAGGAGAACCTCCCCTATCAGTGGACTTGGGGAGTGGCATGCATGCAGAAAGGGGAGGGAGGGTGGGATCAGGAGGGGAGGAGAGAGGGGCTTATGGGGGAATACAAAATGAATAAAGTGTAATTAATAAAAAATTTTAAAAAAAGAAAAACCTCTAAAAAAAATTCACTCCAAAAAAAAAAAAAAAAGGTTTTTAAAAAAGAATATCAGGGTTTAAAGCTGTAACGAATGTTCTTTAAAAGTTTGAATACTCAGATTTACCAGAGTAAATCATAAAGCTATACAGCACTTATTTGCTCAGAGCCTGTCCTGTAGTGGAGGTGAGACTCCAGTGTCAAGGGTTGCCACAGTAAAAGCAACTGGCAATTCTGAAAGCCTGCTCGAGGGTGAAAGTGCTCACTGTTAGAACTGCACTTCAGTTCTTCCAGTACTTGCTTTAATGCTTGGATTTTTCTTCCCCTGGAAATAACACATCATAAACAGCAATGGGCCAGCACAGGCAGTGACCCAAAGTCCTTCTTGACAGTAAAGTATTTGTTGTTGTTTTCTCCTAAAGGGAATGGTCACTATTCTTAGAACAAAATGTGCAAAATATTTAGCTCCTAAAGCAAGTCCCATTAAGAAAAAGTACTACTTTTGGCAATTCTACTTGCCTGCCCATACACAGGCATGACAGAAATGGCAGTTTGGGAGCTAAGTGAGCAGATGTGGTACCGAAAAGAAAACTGTCTTGATACTGGACCTTCCGTTTAGTACAGCTTTCCTGAATTTCTCTTGTCTGGCCCTTTCTTTTTTTTAATATTAGTTATAGTTTATTAACTTTTTACCCTGCTGTATCTCGCTCCCTCATTCCCTCCCTATCCCACCCTCCCTCCCTCATCTTCTCCCTACTCCTTTCCAAGTCCACTGATAGGGAAGGACCTCCTCCCCTTTCATCTGACCCTAGCTTATCAGGTATCTTCAGGACTGGCTGCAATGTCCTCCCCTGTGACCTAGCAGGGCTGCTCTTCCCTCAGGTGGGGGGAGGGAGGTCAAAGAGCTAGCCATTGAGTTCATGTCAGAAATAGTCCCTGTTCCCCTTACTAGGGTACCCACTTGGATACTGAGCTGCCATGGGCTACATCTGAGCAGGAGTTCTAGATTATATCCATACATGGTCCTTGGTTGGAGATACAGTCTCACAAAAGAACCCTATGCCCAGATATATTTGGTCCTTGTGGAGCTCCTGTCCTCTCCAGGTCATACTAACTCCCCCTTCTTTCATAAGATTCCCTGTACTCTGCTGAAGGTTTGGTTATGAGTCTCAGAGTCTGCTTTGGTACACTGCTAGGTAGAGACCTTCAAAGGCCTTCAGTGGTAGGCTCCTTTCCTGTTACTTGTTTTCTCCTATAACCAATGTCCATCCATTTTTCTTTCCAAGTGAGGGTTGATCATCTTACCCAGGGTCCTCTTTCTTGTTTATCTTCTTTAGGTGTACAGATTTCAGTATGTTTATCCTATCTTATAGGTCTAGTACCCTACTTATAAGCAAGTATATACCGAGTGTGTCTTTCTGCTTCTGGGATACCTCACTCAGAATGATCTTTTCTAGATCCAACCATTTGCCTGCAAATTTTAAGATTTCCTTGTTTTTAATTGCTGAGTAGTATTCCATTGTGTAAATGTACCACAATTTCTGTATCCATTCCTCAGCTGAGGGATATCTGGGTTGTTTGCCTGGCCCTTTCTATTGTACCTAAGTATTAACTTTTCAAATAATGCACAAATCACTAAAACCTTTCCAGGGCCCATTTTGTGCCTCTCTCTCCTCTCTCTAGTAACCCCCTCCCATGTGAATATAGCTTATAAAAAATCTGAAAACACTGATACATAGAGTCATTATCAGGTTGTACATATGGCAATAAAACCTAAGTCAATATTGTGTTCTCTGTGAGTAAACACTTTTGATAAGTAATAGTCCCCAAACATAAAATTAGGCAGAGGGTAGGTAACAGTCCAAAAGCTGACAGAGTTAGCCAAAGGGCATGCTTTCTCTATAAAACACTTACTGTTTGGTCTTTGCTCCATAATACCAAAGAATAAAAGGAAGTAGTAGGTTAGTGATAGCTGTAACATATACTAAAACAATAAGCCCGAGTACGAGAATTATATTGCCTCGATAACCCAGATGGAAAGGTATCTAGGTTAAAATAAAAAGACATTCTTCATTATGAAATGTCACCAAGTGCTGAGTAGAAACAACATGATGACAGTTAAAGGGTTTTTTTATTATCGCAGTTAAGGACAATTCAGAGATCTACTCCCTAAGGGCAGCATAGGAGGAACTCTGGGCTTAAGTGTACAATAGGGGCCTCATTGTAAGTTAAGAGTTTCAGCTGTAGGATCAGAAAGCAGGAGCAGTTTCTAATGCACAGCACCACTGCAACGGTTATGGGGAAATGGGAGATCTGAAAAAACCACAGCTGCAACAACCCTGAAAGCCGAAGCTCCCTCTGCCTAATGCCCACCCCACTCTCCTTCATCCTCAAAGAAGCAAATGCTGTTTCAACTTTTATGATGGAAGTCTATCCTGCAAAACTCAGCTTTACAATGCACTGAAAACTCCGTTCATGATACAAGCTGGTTTCTGTCAATGGACAGATGTTATTTTTAACCAGAAGCCTTTTTCTTTATTAACAAATTATGAGTAAACATCACATTTGTGTGGCTGGAAGTGAGCAGTTCATGTTGACAGCTTATGGAGGAAAAAAAATGAACTCAGGTTACTGGGTTTGTTCTCTCCTCGCACAACTACAAATGTCAGAGGTAGAATTTATAATGGTTCCTAGTTGTCTCCAGAAGTCCCCTACTTTTGTGAATTTTTTTCTAGTAACTAATGATGCCTGCAAAAGATGCCCCTAGCACACTTCACAACAGAAAGAAAAACCAGAATATTCATGTCCAGAACCAGTGGCCTATACTCACGTTCACAAAATAATTATAGGCAGAGCAAGCACAGTATCAGAAAAGTACCCAGCCTTCCTGAACCACTCAGTCTTTTTTAGAAAGCATGCACCCCCTTCCTGATAGATCATAACTCTTTCTAGAATAAGCATAGCATATACCAACCCCTTACTCCCTTCTCTGAAACACCAGTGAATCAAACAACCCACCATGCATAATGAGCAGCTTTGCAAGATATGGCCAAGCTGTAGCTTCTACAATAGACACAGAGGACCACACACCATGACTACCACCTTAAATGCAATGCAAGACACAGACAGCATCTATAGCAGAAATGCTGTCCCAACCTCTCTAAAATATTGTCATGTTTTTAAATAATTGATTACAAACCATTTCTCACAGGCAAGTGATTCTAACATACAATATGTATTAACTTATAAAATTCTGAAGAAAAACATAATACTTAGAAAACTAAAGCTCACTGACTAGCCTTTTGTGTTATTTCAAGATCCAAAAGGGACAAACTGATTTATACTTTTATTACTTCTTAATAGTCCTGGAGAGTCTTAATCTAACCCATTCTAGATACTTCTCAAACTTTGGCCCTAGAGTCAGAAATTCATTATTCTACCTGTAGCTAATAGCAAATCTTCCCATTGCTTCCTTTCCAAGGCTTCTAAATGGTAATAAGAAAATGTACCACAACGCAGCTTGGCGAACAGACACAAAGCGACAGCAAGAAGAGCACCTGCAAGATACTAGAAACATTGTAAACACATCCTACCAAGTCACCAGCCATCAAGATATGGAAAGCCAGACCCATCCCTACAAAGACACCTAACTACCCCAGCCACTGGCAGCCAAGGTGTTACAAGTAGAGGCTACAGCAAAACACAAGAGGCAAAGAAAAAAACTCTAGCTGTGAACCGAGCTAGAGTTAAGATGGCAAAACTGTTTCTTAGGAAGAGTACTCATCACGCTCACAGTGTAACTTTCCTCTACATTTAAGAGGAAAACACGACCATGAAAAGACGTGCTGATGAAAGACTCTTCAAGTATGACCAGAGAGCAACAGAGCTATACAAGTTAAAGCCCAACATGGAGTACAGACTGCGTCCTTCACAGTGACTGCACGCTCCTTGTGGATTTCCCTTATTGGAGATCAGAGGAAGCAACCATCATAAATATCCCCATATCACACACACACACACACACACACACACACACACACACACACTACCACCACCAAACAAACAAACAAACAGAAAACCTAAGGAGACACTCTAATAGATGATTATAATGTACCCTGTCCCAGAAGACAGGAAATAGATAACATATTTCCTGGAAAATTATTAATATCTGAGGGTCTATCATTCTGATTCCAGCCCTGAAATAGTTTTATGATATTGAATTACACCCCTTCACTTCTCTGAAATGAATGGCTTTGCCCCTCTTCCTCTTCAGGTGATGCCATATTTCAACTCTAAATTAATACTTCCCTCTGGTGCAGAAGAGAACAAGGAAAAGAATGAGGCAGACAAAGGACACAGGAAGAAAGACACACAAAGGGCCATGATTTCCTACTTTATATGTGTGTTATTACTGTTAAACAAAAATCCCTTAAACTGTTTTTTATTTGTGGCTTCCAGAGGGGGAAAAATGGTAATAAAAATGAAAAGGCAAGAGCAATTTTCGTTAACACTTCTTGGCATGTTTTCTCTTTCAAGCCCCAGTAAAGTTAGTGCAGAGATAGACAGAAATACAGCCACTGGGGCGCCGAGCTGGACTCCAGCCATCCTGAGTCAGCAGCTTGCCAGGTGATCGCTCAGACAGAACCACAAGGCTCCACTGCAATGTTATAGACAACACCAATCACAAACATCTCATTAATTGCCCAGCTGTGATCACCTCCTTTCCAGCACTACATGTCCAGTGTCTGCCCCAGATATTTAGAAATGATGGTTGGAAGGCAATCACCTGTGAGATCAAAAAGAACTGAAAGGGCTCTGGGATGCTTGCTTCTTGTGTTCTTCCTAACCTGGCTCTGAACAAACCTTGAACCTCTCATCACTGTTGGTTAACCATGCTCAGACCAACTCAGTCCACCGAGGGGGCATCTACAGCCTTTCTCATTCATGTGTACAAGCTAAAAAAGAAGTCACCTAACTCTGTCCTGAGACGCACAGGAAAGCACACACCTCCCCCTGTCAACCTGAAGCCACAAACTCCTCTTTAGCGTCTCTCTCAGCACAAGTGCAAGCGTGGTCTTAGCATGTCCTTGGCTAACCGTGTGCCTAGGTCAAGCATCTGAACCACTGAGCATAGCTTCAGGGAAAGACAGCAGGGCAGCTTCTAGGCTGGCTTCTGGGAGAAGAGCAATAGGCTGACCCGTGATGGTAAATGGCACGCTTAATGTAAAGTGTACCAATTTAAGTGCTTTGAGTGATGAGAATGCTTCTACCAAGATGCCCGTTTACATGAGTATATGTGTCTGTGTGTTGGTGCCTCTTTGTGCGTGCACACAGTAAAAATTTTCTGATAACACAGAGGAAGTGAAAACATCTATGACCTCTGAATCACTTACTAATTGTACGTACCACTTTGGATGGGGTATTTAAACTCAGTGTCTCCGTGTTAAATATGGGTCCTAGAATTTGCATACTAAGAGATTATCATGTGGTTAAAAAGAATAACCCACAAAAAGAAACCAGCTTATGAGCCAGTAAATCACTCTAACTGCCATTATTATTACTGTTCAAGTGACACGCGATTTAAGAGCACAGACGTCAGTTGGGCACTATTTCAAACGAAAACGCCCCAACGCAGAGTGGATCCTCATTCCACTGAGTCTCTGACCCTAAGAGGGCTGACATTTTCCCTGTGAGCCCTAGTGGGTGGGAGGGCAGCTTACCTTGTGGGCACAGGGACCTCAGTCAGGGCGCCCAGCATGACAGCCTGCTGCAGCCGAACAAAGGCAATGAAGGGAGTGTCCAAGAAGTCAACCTCCCCAACAAGCACGTTGGAGGCTTCCGCATCACGTGGCAGTTTTTTCATAAACTTATTCTTCAGCTGCATGGAGAGGTCCAAGAGAGAAGAGTGAGATAATATAGCAGATATGTTACTCGTGGGAAATCTGTTTAAATGACTCTTCACACGGCAGTGCTTGACCAGACACTTTTATGTTACGATTTACCATTACACTGTAGTAAACTTTTATCTGTCCCTTAAAAAATACTAAGGATACAATAACATATGATACAAGAATATCGGTATGCCACATATCTCCATTAAGCGACTTACTTACTCACTCAACGCACTACTGAGAATTTACTATAAGACAAACCATGGTCTAAATCACAGGCCTAGCAGGAAAGAAAGACTCATTTCATATCCTGAGAGATTATTACCTTGGAGGAAATAAGATATAATGTAAAGATAAATACTAAGAAGGAAAATAAGACAGATAAGAAAGCAGTCTTTTTTCAGAATTGACAAGAAAGGTACCTGAGAAACACATTTGGCAGTGGGGAAAGGTACAAGCCGTGGGCAGAGAAACTTTGACCGAAATACTTTGCAAGCAAAGGGGCAATGGAGAGCCTTGGAACAGGAAGGAGGCTGGTGGCTAAAGGAATAAGAAGAAGCCAAGTGTGGGAAGCTAAGAGGCAAAGCTGAGAGAAGAAGCTGACACTGCATGTCTGATGGGGGACCACGTCATGGAAGGCACAGTGGAGGACAGTGGAAAAGAGCAGTAAAGAAGAGGAAAGCTAAGAAAGGCTGAAATGATGACCATGTATTAGAAGTTCAATCCTACGCTACTGGAGGCTCCAAAAAGATGAAACTTAAGAGCGGACCCAAGATCCTGGCACAATAGCCATGCTGGGAAATCTTGACAAGAGTAGGTACAGAGGACATCAGGGTACCACAGTGAGTCAGGAAGGGGAGACTGGAAGCAGAGACTGTAACTTTGAGAAATATTGCTACAAAAAAAAAAAAAAACAAAAAAAAACCGATGAGAAATAGAGGTCGATGGAAGAGTGTGCAAAAACAGAGCAAAGTTTAAAAATGTAGACATCCTTTTGGCCCGTTAGAAAGTGAACAGAGTGAGCTAATGGAGGCAGATTGCTGCTATAGGAATGGTAGGGAATAGCTACAAAAATAGCTGCAGACCAAGCATCCTGGAACTACAGAGCAGGGGTGGTATCCACACCACAGACACAAGAGTCCGCGGTACACAGGGACACAGCTTACGATCCTACCAGGAGAGCAGACTGGATGGGTTTGAACGTGGGTGATTTGAGAGACGTGCTAGGTGGTGATGGGGGCTTCTAAGGACTTGTATTTTTGCAGTGAGCCAAAAGTGAGCTGATGGTGAGGGGGAGGGAAGTGTTTGGAGGATTAAGGAAAGATGGGAGAGTGTAAAGCTGTTTTTTGTCTGAGTGAAGGCTGCAGGACACAGTCAAATTGAAAGTTTGTCTAACGGGCATTTTTCCCTTGTACAATTCAAGGGAATTATTTCAGTAACAACAAAAGGATAAAGATAAGAACTTTGTAAGACCACACAAAAGGCACAGACCCTTCAAGTCAAAAGCCCCAATGAGTTTAATCATTTCTGCCATAGATTATTGCTAAGACAGGAAGCAGCCAACATGGCTCAATATCCCCAATTAGTAAGGAGGCTGTATCAACATTTTCCTTTCAAACTTCTACTTAAGAGTTTCTTAACCGGGGAAAATAAATGACACAAAAATTGATCTCTATTACCCTCCATCACCTTCCATCACCACCCATGTGAGAAAAGGGCTGTAAGGTTAAAAAGCAAAAATGTTAGGATTACAACGTTAGAGGAAACCAAAATAAATACCTCAACAAGGGAAAGTGCAGTATGTATTCGCAGATATCAATGATGTGGCTTCTTCTAAGCAGTATGGGATTTTCTAGAACTTCTACCATTCACCATTCAAGAATTATGTTAAAAATTATATTTATAATGTCACTTATAAGAAAGCAGTATGGAGCTGAAGATCATCTTGCTTAATGATAAAAACCAGACACTGAATACAAATATTACATGTTTTTTCTCATATCTCATGTATGGCATCTTGACCTAAATTACACACACACACACACACACACACACACACACACACACACATAACACACACAGAAACATGCATATATTTATGAAAATATGAAAAAGACGAGGTCTAAATGGAGATAGATGGGGAATAAGAGAATGTAATTGGAGGGAGACAAACATTTGTATTTTCTTGTCACACGCACAATGTAGATTTTACACGCACACACACATACACACACAGAGACGTATATGTGACATAGTGACATGAAAGAACAAAGAGGGATAAACAGAGGTTGGGAAGGACACCGCCAAGGAGGGAGGAAAGACAAAGGAAATTATGGTGCTAAATATTAGAAAAGTCTTTATGGACACAGAATGCAAAGTATGTAAGAATCTGGCTGTGCATTCTCTTCCCTGGACTCCTGACTATAGGTAGCCACCAAGCTGCCTGCAATCCCCTATGGTTACGGGACTTAGGGGTCGCACACGCCAACCAAAGAGCAGCCTTCATCGCTGCTCAGCAATGCTCAGCACAGCTTCATCTACCACCTCAGCCCACTTCCTTGCAAACAGCAGTCATTTCCAAGTCACACTTACATTACGTGTGTCTAGGAAGGTAAGAGCAGCTCATTGGAAATAAGCTCAATAGCCATTCTACCTGTAATTCAACTGTAATAAATACTATGACGGGGAGAAATGGAATTTGTATAAATGAAAATCAGATCAATAGAGCATCAAACTGTCCAGAAAAGTTATAGAAGCTTTTAGGGCAGTTGCAACAGTTCTACAGCTCAAAAAGCATGCGGAATAGCAAGTCCTCTAAGTGGCCGACAGGGTCTGCCTAGTTTTGTCACACTTTCCGAGACTACTGTATTCCTGTAATTCAGCGCTTCAATGAATCTTCCCTATCTGAACACAGTGAACTTGTCAGGTCCCATGCTTTTAAAACCCACCCACACGCAGATGACTCCCAAATGCCTATCTTCAGCCAGGACCTTTCTCGAAACTCCAGACTTGCAACACCCTCATCTGGATATCATTCCACACTTTCTAATGGTGCCCTCCCCTTTTCTGCACCCCACTCCACACCCTAACAGCTCTTCATTGCCTACTCAACACCAGTTCCCTTCTTCTATAGCTCAGACCTAAGACTCACCTGTTGTTCTTCAACCATTCCTTCCTTCACACCCAGGTCCATTCTGTCAGCAAACTCTGCTAGACCTACAATCACCACATATCTAGAACCCTACTCCTTCTTACCACCTTAATTGTCACCAACCTGTTCCCATGCTGTGATCTTTGTGGCACTGGCTTCCTGCCTGGGTTGTCATTTTCTGCCTTTGTTCTCCAACTGTTAACAAAAGCTTCCAGGTCAGGTGTATCAGGAGCCAGATCATTTCATCCCTGTACTCAAAACCCTCTTTTGGCTGCCATTTGAGGAGGTAAAGCCAACACAGTTATGAAAACCCCCAAGTCTTAGCATCATCTAGAGGCCATAAGCTCCAGGCCCTGATACCCTTCCACTTTCTCCTGGTCTTTGCTCTAGCAACCATTCCAGCCTCCATGTCCTCACCCATATGCCCCAGGTCTGCTTAGCTTAGGTCCGTCTATCACAGCTGCTGTTCTCCTCTACAAGAATGCCTGCAGGGTTCCCTTTTTCAGTCCTTCACCAACTACTAAAGTCACTCTCTCACTGGAAAGACCTTCCCTACTCATATGAGTCAAGATATCTACTCCCTCTCTCCACAAACACTTCCCAGTCCTCTCTTTTGCCTTGGGTTTTGTTCCTTGTACTTATGCCCCATCAAGCATAACATACGGACCTCTTATCTTCAGTCCCTGCCTCCCCACCCCAATGTAAGCTCTGTATGGGTGAAATGGTCATCGAATGGGCTCATTTTTAGGATCCCTACGCCTCCCAGAAAGGCCAATTGCTGATGAATGAATGAAAGGCAATTAATTTACCTCTATTCTTCCCCACAAGACTTGCCTTTCTTTTTACCTCTTTTCATTGTTTTGTGCATGTGTGCACGTATGTACCATGTTTGTTTTAAATGTATATGGGCATATAAAAGTGTATGCATGCCCGTGGAGGCTGAGGGGTTGAGTATCATCCTTGGTTGTTCTTCCACATGATCCAAGCAACTCTGCCTCAACTGGGTCATTCGGTGAAATCCAGAGCTTGCCAACTTATTCTGGTGATCCCCTATCTCCGCCTCCTAGGGTGGAACAGTAGGTGGGCTGCCACAGCCACCTCTTCAGTTCATCACTCTAGTCTCCACGCTTCTACGGAAAATGTCTAACCATCGAGCTACCTATCTCCCCATCCCTCCTCTCACTTTAAAGAAGTCGGCCACCTATATCTCACCAGGCCACATAAGTAAATAAAAGACTTAAATGTGGGCCACTGTTACTAAATGCCTTCCTTAACGAGAATCTTTGACACAAAGGAGATAGGCATGACCCACGGGAGAGAACAAATTCTTTCCTTAAAAACGTGTATTCATGTGCGTAAAAAAAAACAACAGCCCCCCATTCAGTAGTGGTTGTTCCTCAGGCTAGAAAAAATGTCTCAAGACTATCATACCAGGGAAGAGTGAGGTCAGGACCCAAAGCCACACAAAAGCAGAAGAGTAAGTGGGTGGAGAGAGAGAGGGCTGAGGCCCTAGTCTCAGTCTTGCATGTCCTTGCAGCCCCTCTAAGAATTCTGCCTCAGAGCAGAGCACAGTGGTGCATGCCTGTAATCCCAGCACCGAGGGAGGCAAAGGCAGGCGGATCTCTGTGAGTTTAAGGCCAGCCTGGTCTTCAAAGTGAGTCCAGGACAGCCAAGGCTACACAGAAAAACCCTGTCTCAAAAAACAAAAAAAAAAAAAAAAAAAAAAAAAAAAAAAAAAAAAAAAAAAAAAAACCACCACAAGAAAAGGTCTGTCTCAGTTAAGTAAACCAGCGTATTCCCTTCAGGCTTAAAGAGATTTGGGGTGTGCTCCTATCCACTGCAGAGGCCAGCTACAGTAGTATATTCGAAGATGAGTTGAGGAGCACCAGGACAAACCAAATAAGCTCCACATGAGACCCATTCTCAGAGCCTTTACTGAGCCCGCATGCCTCCGAAGGCTTCACTTCCCACCAAAAGAAGCACATTATGGCATGAGATCTGGCCCACAGAAAGCTGCTTTGGATGCAAATGTTTTCCTCTTTCAACCAATCCAATTCTCTTCCTCAAAATGTACGGGGGCCTACAATGTTCAAGGTCTGGCTGCAGGCACTGTAGAGAACAGACAGGTGCTACACTCCTGAAAATCACAGTGCACTGAAGAAGAAAATTCAGAAATAGCTGTCATGAAAGAAGAAACACAAATAACATCAAAGTTATATTGTATAGTGGCAGGTCACAAAACACAGCAATGCCACCAAGTAACAAGATACAAGGAAAGTGTCTCTCTGGTCAAAGTCTGAAAATCTGCCCCATCACCTTGGCTTATCAAACACTGATTCACATGTGTTATCTTTGTAAGGGATGCAAAAATAGCCTATAAAGAAAAATATAATGGCTAAAATATGGCCACCAATTCTGGGCTTATACAATAAACTTTTGAACGATCATAAAATACTGAGAGAAAATTGCACAGATTAAATTGTGAGACATCACAAAGTGCAATATCAGATCATGAGAATAAGAACAAAATTCAGGGCTTATATATCCGGCTGAAAGTCTCCCAATAAAATCATCTGGATTGGATTCCAGAGATAAAGTGTGACACATCCTTTCCCTCTAGATCATCAGTGGTTTCTCCCAGGGATGCCCTGGCTGGACCGTGTGCAGGGTCAAATATAAGAACGCACACAGTGCCGAGAAATCCCTTTAGCCAACCTTGATTTCATAGAAACGGATTTCAAGCAGTTGTCTTTGGTGCTACAATCACCAAAATATACTTTGGCTAGCTCAGCAATTTTGTGAGTTTTTTTTTCCTTCTTGGCTCTTTTTTTTTTTTAACCAGATTTTAACACAAGCTGTGCATCCAGATGTGCACGTTCTGAGCTCCTTTCCAGTGTGTTCTGGCATCCAGAGTAAGACCTTTCTCTAATCTCTTAGACCTATGCAGCCTGCCTTGTGCTAGGAGTGCTCACTCATGCAGTGTCTTGGGCGGCCTTCCTTCCACGGTGCTTTTCTAGGAACCTAGTGGGTGTGGCACAGGTACGTCAAGACACCAGAAATTCTAAATGGATAAAGCAGAACTGAGTGCAGGGGAGGCGAGATTGTCCTTGTGTTCCAAAATCAGAGAGCTATTCGTCCACCTAAGCTAGCAGCCCACAGCTCACTGGAACAATCAAACCTTTCATTCCCCCACTTAGATCTCGGGCTTTTCCACCCTCTTGCAGGAAACGTAATTTGAATAGTTCCGGTTTCACAGATGGGACCCATCACAGTGCAACCTCTGTTAATCTTAACTAGTGGAACCACTGATGAACAGCCTATTCTCACAGCCCCCCCCCACGCCGCCACCACACTCACACCGTACAGATCCACCACTGAGTAGATCCTACCTCATCCCTCAGAAGGTGGCGGATATTAAAAACTTTCTCTTTCTCCTCCATCATTATTGCATTGAAGTGACTATATCCAGTGAAGCCCGGCTTCTCAACTCACCCGCCCTTAGGTCCGCATACTAAGACAGTCCTGTCTACCTAAGTAGATTATTCTTGGAATTGTTGTTAGTGTTTCCATTTCTGTCCTCTTTTTCTTGTTTTTAGGCCCTTGTCTTGTTATCTTCTTTTGGGATTTCCCAGCTGCTATTCTTCCCCAAGCAAAATCATCTAAGAAACTCGGTGTCATTGCCGGTTTCCTTGGTACCATATCCTTCCCTGAAGAGGGTCTCTGTGTGGTCCGGTAGTTACCATGCCTACTGATTTACTCCTGATTTTCTCCACTTTTCACACTGTTGTAGCATACTTGTTAGAAGCACCTTCTTTCAATCTCAAAAGCGTCTTGCTTTAAAAGATAAATTATATAATCCCTACACATTTGAATCTCACTGGGATTTTCTTAAGAAAAACCTAACATACTTACTATACTTTCCTGTTACAGAAATTTAACATTTAAGCGATATCAAGGTATGGGGGAAAGCCCAGGTAAAAGAGCCACTTGCAAATTAGTTGAGTTCTCTGAGAATGCTTCTACTTACTTACTTTATGCAAATGATATTAATTGGTATGAAAAAAAAAGCAATCCTACCATCTAATCTTCTTACTGTGTTCTACCTCTGCCTTCTCTACCTTCTCTATGCATGAAGAGACATGGCCAGATGAGAGCTTGACAAATAAATGGGAATATTTTTGAATGTGAGCTTCATGGTGCCCTGAAGACAATGGGCACATTAGCTGCTTTGTCTTGCAACAAAGCAACAATCTGGAAAGAAGAGACTCGGCACGGTCATCTACGTGACTGATGACTATTTTCTCTGTGTCATAGCCTCAGTTATATGTCTCTGTCATAACAGTTGTCTGTGAACCTGTGAACTCTCATCATTTAGATTCTGTGTGGATGTGGGAAGCTGGCAGCTGCTGGCTTGCTTAACTACACGGAGGCATGTCTTCCAATCAGCAAGATTTCAGACTAAATACTTGCATGGTCCATCTTAAACCTACATGTCAACCAACAGTAAAATAAATAGTATCTGGAAGGAAGATAGCATCATCCGTAATAGCAGACTCTCTTCATGGTGACATTTGGTCAAAAATTATCAGGCTTATAGTGGACCAGATCAACTGATTTGTATGCAAAAGAGACGGTCAGAAGTTAGCCACAACCTTAAGGCAGAGTTACCCAGCAAAGCTATTAGATACAAGCTTCAAAAAGACTTTATAACATCTTCAAATGTTGATTATAAGACGCTGGATTTCAGCACCATCTATTTTAAAGGCAAAATGTTTTTTGTTTTTTGTTTTTTGTTTTTTGTTTTTTTCAGAAATTAAATATACCACTGGGTTGTTAAACACAGTATTCTTATAACCAAAACGCATGGCATTTTCAAATGCAGAATGTAGCCAAACCTGTGCATTTGCTAAAACTTATGGCCTTAACTGCAAGCCTTATACAAAAAAAGGGGGCTAAAATTTAAAGATCTTATGCGTACACATGAGGGGAATAAAACAGTACCTGGGAGTTTAGGTGTATGGCTCAATGACAGACTACATGTCCAATGTGCACAAAGCTCTAGACCATTCCCCCACACATACACACACACAACTAATAAATGAAACAAACAAACAAACAAAAATAGCACATGAACCCTAGAGAAGGCAAAAGGAAATAATTAATACTTCAAAATCAATAAAATGGAAAACAAGCAAGTATATAAAAACCCAGCAGTTATATTTTATGATTTGACAGGAATTAGCTCACTTGTCTAAGGCGGTAAAAACAAACAGTTTCTTGAGAGTCCATAAAATATAAACTGCTTCCATTGCGTACAGTGTTACTGCCACTTTCCATCTGCAACGTGGTCTGAGGTTTCAAAACTGCACAAAATTTGAGTGTGCATAAAGCCATTAAGACAAGAGGACAGAAGACTCTGGTTCCATTTTCACTCTGCAAAACGCTCCCCAACTTCTGCCTTTCCTTTTTTAAAGAAATACAACTTCAACTTGAAAACAATTGCCTGAAGGTGAAAAACTGATTTTACAATTTTTTTTTCCAAATTTAGATATCTCGCCACCATTAATGCAAATGAGCGTGCAAAGCAACATGTTTACAAATGGCCGTCAAGCTAAATATAACAGTAGGTAGGTCTAATTTCCCAAACAGGATGAAATTTCAAGCAATGGCTTCCTTTAAGAATCTAAATCCCTAAGCCACATTTTGTGTCTGATATTATAAAACAAACAAACAAACAAAAAAAACCTGTTAAAACTTGCATTTGGCTTTTAGTTGTTTTAAAACATGTTCACATATGCTACCTTGATTAAATTCTTATAGCTAACTTATAAAAAAAAATGTATCCTATCATTTTAAGGATGAGGGAAACTGGGGTCCCAATGACGTAAGGCTCTCCACTAAACTCACTGAGCAAAGTAAACAGCTAGGCCAGGACTTGAACACAGATCATCTGCTCAGGTCACGGCACTGTGAAATTCTTATATGTCTCACAACTACATTTGACTACCTCGATTTTTAGAAGCTCTTGACCTAAAAAAAAATCTGATCCTCCCATGTAGCAAATCGGAGTGAAAACACTTGCAGGAATAAGAATTACAGTGAACACGGTTTAATAATATTAGCAGTATTTAAAAATAAATGGCTTGGAGAGAGAAGCTGGGGTGAAGTAAGCCAGAATACAGAGAAGAGGGCTTAGAGAAAAAGGATAACCTGCAAATTCCAGGCACTGAGTTTTCTCAAGTTCTTTCCCTTCACTATATGTCATGAACCCTACCAACTCTACATTCAGGTTACCCACTCCACGTATCAAGGAAGGAGACTTACAATCCTCACCATTCTGTGGGGCAGGAAGTTCCCTCTGCCTGCAAGCCCTGCCTTCTCTTTAAGGGTTGTACTTCTGGTTACACCTCCTCACTCTGGCCTGGCCCTTTAGGGAGGGTAAGTCTGGCCTTGGTTCCCCCCATCTCCTCTGACATCCCCTAACCTGTCAGATGCCACTGTATTCGGCAGAAGGCATCTCTGACAGACTGTCTGGGACTCTTGCTAGACCATAAATACTAGACCTTAAGGAAGGTGGTAAAGTGTCGATTTTTTAAAAAAATCACCTATTAGTCAACTTTGTTTCCCTAATGCCTTATAGTACAAGCCCTCCAGGAGGTGCTCGGCAAACATTTAACACGAAATCCTAGGTTAATTAATTAATCCTAGCTGATTGATGCTAGGTTCTAGCATCAGAATCCTCCCCAGAAGCAGGGGTAGAATGAGGAACCCCGTGAAAGGCCCTCCCCTCCGCATGACAGCAAACTGCAGAAAGGTAAGTCTTCGATAATTAAGTGAAGGCGTTTTTGCTGTTCCAGAACAGGCAACCATGCCCTGCCAACCACCATTACCTGGCACCTTTCTTTAACTCCTGAAGAGATGCTTGGTGGCGCTACCCTTTTTGCTGGCATGTTCTCTGCAAGCTTTAGAAAGAGATCCATGCCTTTTGGAGCTGAGCTGCACAATACGTTCCTTCCTTACTTAAGGTTTAAATATTGTATTAGTAAAATGGAAATGTGCCTTTGTTATCAAAAGGCACAAATGACTTCAATAATTACTTTTAAACTACTGATGGTAATAATGATAACGATTGCTAATATTCATTCTTATCAGTGATCGCTGGCCACACTCTGAGCCAGGGACGCTTCATGAATCATGACAAATTCTCACATTGTTTTGTAAACAAGCTATCATTTCTGGCTCCATCTGCCCATGAAGAAAGTGATGTGTAGAGATTACAGTAACTTGAATGATATCATGAGAGGAGAAAAGGGCAAGCCAACACTCAGGCCAAAGGCTGGCTATCTACCATCTAAGCTTCTTCAGCTGCCTGGGAACCATTATCCGTTATTCTAAACTCAGAGGACGGTGAAGAAGCCAGGCTTTGTAATCAGACAGGGCTGACAACGAAGCTGGACCGTGCTTTACACAAGGCATGAGACCTGGGGCAAATTGCTTCCTTTCTTTAAGCTGAGTTTTCCCATTTGTAAAATGGGGATCACCAAGGACTATATCATAGAGCTGTTAAGAGGAGTCACAGGGTGGGGGGTGATTTCTGAATAACCATGCACAATAAATGTATTACATGAAGAAGCGTAGAAGCTCTGAATCAAGATATCCTCAGAGATGCCTGGAGAGTGAAAACATATTACAGAGAAAGCAAAAGGCACACTGGCTGAAGTGCCTTGGTAGAGGAATGATGAAGCACAAAGAGCCTTGACTGAATCACAGCACAGAAACTGGGGTTCTCAAAACCCCTACTACTCCTCAGTAGCAAAGGCAAACACTGCAGCCATACCAGGTTTTAACAGACACTTTGGAGAGAGTTTGACTGGGACCCAGCATACCTGTGCCCTTATTTAATCTACAGGACAGTTGCTAATAAAACCATACAGCTAGGTTCCATATGTAGCTCCTTCCTCTGCAGACAACACTGATAAGTCACATTTTATGCTACTATGGGGAACCTTCCAGTAATTGTACTGGAGTTAGCAAAGTAGGTACTCAATAAACGGTGACTTTGTAACCGCAGCATAGTTTTAATATAGCTCCCCCCTCCCCAAAGCAGAAAAAGGTGATGGGTAAAACAGAGCTTTTCTCTCCCACTACTTGCTTATACACCCCACTTTAAATTCAAACAAAACCTTCCAAATTTTGAAGAGAAAGCTCTTCCCTCAGTTTGGAGTTCAGACTTAAAGATGCGAGACCTTTGGAAACTCCCCCAGGCGACTTCATCATGCCAAATGTATAGACTCAGAGCATCGACTTTGAGAATATTGTGGAGATTCACCCATGGTGAAGCCTCAACATCAGATGGGCAGAAGGCTGCAGGGACCGTGGGTGGTTGAACGCAGCTACTGTATAAAATAAATATAATTCCGCGCGATGACTGCACCATTATGTTCATCTGAACTCCCTCAGAATGACATGTCCTTGAACAACTGTGCTCAGCCAAGCAAAGGGGAAAAATCCTTTACATCTAATTCTGGATCTACCTATTAATATCTAAAAGGCAGCATTTGTTAATAGTCTCCCCTCTTCCACCCTCAAGAGAAAGATTTAAAACATTGGGTTCCTTTCATAGCCCAGCAACCTCTAGCTGCCATGAAGGAATAAAGGTTGCAGAGGGGGCAACCAGATGAAGTCAAAACAAATAAAGAAACAAACAAACACAATTAGCATTGTGGGGGTTGTGACTTTCGGAGAAAATTATAGTTTAAAGAGAGACGTTTTACACATATTCTCCTCTGCACATACCTCAGCCAGGGTAACTAATAAAACGCACAGTCTATTCTCTCAAAAACAAGAAGTTCCAGGCATGAGGAGTGGGAGGGTGGACTCATCAGAGGTAACGCAGGCAACCAAGAGTTGAAAGTTAATGGCTTAGTAAAATGAACACCCATGCAGAATGCTTTTCTTGTGAAGAAACTGAAAAATACTGTCCCCACATCCCACCTAACCTTGAATGACCCCAGTGCAGCCCACAAATCCAATAAAGCTGTGCGTTGAGCCCCACATAAACCTGAGGGCTGACGCTTCAGACCTCACAACTACTCTTTCACATCTCTTCCCTGGCAGACCCCTCACTCAGAATGAAAAGGAGCAGTAGTTGATAACTTGGGGTCCCTGTTGCAGGTCATGAACACCTTCAAATGACAAGCAATTTTTGAGCCTTCATTTCATTCCACATTTTTAAATAAAGGGATTCATAGTTTTATCACAAATTCAGATGGATCCTTGACATACAAAACGTTTAAATACCAAAGCATTAGATAGTCTTCCAACTGAAAACATGTTCGCTGAAAACCAAAACTGTTCCTTTTTGAGGTTGAGCTCTTAGAGAGACTTCAATCTATAAGAGTTTTGTACCTCAAGGAATGGAAAGTATGTGAGTCTTTTAAGCACTGGGGAATGGGAGACACAGAACACTGTGGTCTGAAAAACCTGCCTGTCTCCTCCAAATGTGTCAATAGCAAGAGCATCTTTCCCAGCTAACTCCCACTAGGAAGATTCTGGAACTAGAAGAGACCTGGAAGAGCTCACTCCTGGCTCTCCTGTGACCCAGAGAGGCTAAGGACATGTTCTTCAAAGTCACACTCCTAAAACAGCAGGCTCACTTTCTCTTGAGCCCACCTCCATTCCTTTCCCATGCCCCTGGGAGAGAAAAATAACTGAAATTATAAACTATCAAAATGCTTTTTAAAAGAGGTCAAAATGGTTAAACATAGAAGTAATCCCAGTCATTGAATCACTTGTGGCATCAAAACTCAGCCACTGGGCTGACAAGTCAACCCAGCTCCCAAAATATGTGTGAACAGATGCTCCAATACCTAAAGACTTGAGTCTAACAAGAACTTGTCAATCAAAAGTCCATCTGTGGGCATGGCAGGGGGGAGGGGTGGGAGAAGAAGCGCATACTATCTATTGACTTCCAAACAGCTACTTTCAGTTCTCTGAGAATTCAGTACTGTCCTCTGGGAAGCGCTGAAGCCAGGTCCTTCCAGAGCTTGGATGTAGAAGCGACCATATGGCTAGATCAGCTTCAAACAGGCAGCTGTATGGCTATAATTAAATCTGTAGTAGTCATGCTATTATTTATTCAGCAGGGTGTTTTTTTTGTTTTGTTTTGTTTTGTTTTTAATGTACTCTTTACCGAGGTCTCTAAGAACAAGTACCAAATTAGAACAATAGAGAATAGTGACAAAGTGAAGAGGAGGCATTGAGAAAAGATATACTTCTGACAACCAGGCCAACTCTACAGGAGTTTCCTTAAGAGCTTCTTATTCTTTGGCACTTGTGGACTAAAGCCATCATAGGTGACAGTCCCTTGAGGCTATGAACACTGAGTCAGAGTCCCCTCTACTCTTTTGTTCCAGAGCATATTCCAACCTTAAATTCTGCCTCTTACTGTGTGTGCATGTGTGTGCGTGATGGTGTGTGTGTGTATGTGTGTGCCTCTGACTGTGCGTGCCTCTCACTCTGTGTGTTCAACTCCCATTGTGTGTGTGAGAATGTGTGTGCCTTTCATTGTGTGTGTTGAATATGTGTGTGCCTCTCATTATGTATGTATGTGTCTGTGTTCATGTATGTGAGGACTGAGATCAGAGGACACCCTTGTACCTGTGTCCTCACCTTCCACTTTATCGGAGACTGTTTGTCACTGCATACTCCAGACCAGCTGGCTGCCAACCCCCAGTGATTCGGCTATCTCTGCCTCCCGTCTCACCATAGGAACACTGGGATTACAAATACGTATTATCAAGCCCATCTATACATTGGTTCAACTTAGGTCTTCACCCCCTGAGTCACCACCCCCTCAGGCCCCGCCTCTCATTTGTCAATCCCTAGGCCTTTCATCAAAACAGAAACTCTTAGAGAGTTCAAAGATAACTAGTCCAATTGTCATTTCCTCTTAAACATTCTACTGAAAGAAAAAGGCATTCAACTCACGAGTCAGGGTACATATCGCCCTTGCCCTTACAGAATTGTCTCTAACAGAATTTCGACCTGCTTCTCTGGCTATCTAACACTTATTACCTAAGTCTATGATCTGAAAGCAAGGATTGGACCCCAGTCATTTCTGAAGTCTTCATCCCTAACACAGGGAATGTAACTGTTCATAAGGTTCGGATCCTCTGATTGTCACATGCCATGAGCATGAGAACTCTATCGGTGTCTCATGACTGTTGTTGGCCCTTCACAGCAAAGAAAGTATGGTTTACACATGTGCGTGAGCTCTTCAAATTGACATGTAGAGTGTTGATTTAGAACACTAGGTGCCAAGCTTTTCCTGTGACAAGCCAAATGGAGGCTTTTCAGGCGACAGAAGAGCTCCATTACATATTCACATGTTTCATAGCATGACGATGGCAACCATTCTTAATCTGCCAGACAGGTAAAGACAGGCTCCTGGCAGGCTATGGCCCAGGGGTGAGAGCTGGCAAGATACCATTTCCTCAATTTTGAAACCTATTGCTAAACATAAATGTTAAAAGTTAGACCCTAAATTTCCTTCCAAGACCTATGTGTTAAAAGTTTGGTCCCCAATCTCTGGTGAGAGCTTGTAAAAGGCGGAAGGTAGTGGGAGATCTTCGGGGTTCTCAGAGGAAGGCTTAGAGACAGCTCCCTTACATTGCACCTTTTACTTCCTAGTCAAATGGTCAACAGCCTTGGACTACTGTGATATGCTGGCACACCTGAGCAGGGGAAGGAGTTGAAGATAAGCAGTTGGTGGGGTTTCGTTGTTGTTGTTGTTGTTGTTATTGTTGTTTTCCTTTGGTGCTGGAGCTGGAACCAAGGTTTTCCTGCATGCTAGGCAGATGGTCTATAATGAGCTACAGCCCGAACCCCCAAAATAACATGCATTCAGCCCTATCCCACCCGCATTTTACCCTCATCACCCTTTATTGTTACAAGGACACAAAGGCACAACAGTTCATTCTTAACTAATGTGTTTGTAAAGCTCAAAGGGATAACAACTGTACAAACTCAGTGATCAGTAGACACCAGGCTTTGAATCGGCATCCCTAGGATGAGAAAACCCAGCACGACACACACATATCTGGTTACAAAAAACTAGGGAGGGATTCTTGACCTTTTCCCCACTAGTTTGAATCATTTCCTCATATCTTTCCACACTGAAGTATTGGAAACTCAGAGCTCAGAGCAAGAAGGACAGAAATGAAGCCAGACTAGAAAACATGAGTAGAGAATTTCCTAGTAAATCTTTTACTTGATTTGTTCTCATTTTAAACTTTTATTTTTTAATAAAAGCTATATGCTGTACTAATTTGACATTGCTTTTAAAAACTTAATGCACACGGGTTTTTGTAAGATCACTGAAATTCAAACTGTGGACACAAATCCAGGTTATTCAGGTGTGCCCACTGTTGGGTTGTATTAGTAAGCTCTCCTTCAGGGAGCGTCAGAACAGTGCTTCCATCTCTTAATGAAAAGCCCTCCTGATACTTTCTTACACATATTTTCACAGAGTCCTGATGAAAACGACCAGTCTGCAAAAGTTCCCCATTTTGAATGGGAGCTTCAAAACCATTGTAAATAGTTAATAGCCACTGTTACGTTTTTTTCAAATGAGTTCTGCTAAAAAGTAGTGGCTGAAATGTGTTCTTTGAGATAATGATTCAATAGCACAGCAAATTATTGAGACACCCGCTCTGTCCTCAAGCTCAGCCTCTACAAAGGTATGTACTAAAATCTCTAGCATATCAGATCCATTGATATTGCTAACGATTTTAAAAACAAACAAACTTGGCTCTAAGTTTCATTTGAGAAATGAGCTATGTGACTAAAAGCACAGTGAGAGTTCATTTTTTCTTTGGCTATAAAGTTTTCTTGAAGCAAATTGTCCTGAATAGCAGCTGGGTTTGAACTGGACTTTCTCCTGCTTGTTTGTAATACTACACACTGACAATTACTGTGATGTTACCCTGGAAATCCAACCATAGGAAAATGTGCCAAACACAGAACTAGCAGGGACAGGAATAAATTCGAGTTGATGATAAAGCCTTTCAAAGCTTCATCTTTCTTCCCCCCAATTTCATACAATTCTATACCCACAAAAGTTGTGTTCTCCACGATCTGAAATGTGCTCTGCATGGCTAGTATAGCAACAATACGTCACATAGAACAGAATGTCTTTGTGTGCCGACAGCTGGCTTTCCAGTATAGCCTTGAGACATATTATCCTTTATTTTAAATAAAAATAAATAAATATTCTGTGGGGATTTCTTTAAATTACACCAGTTAGCTGGTTAACTGTGTTCATAGTTTTCATAAGAAAATTGTGCAAACAGAATTTAACAAATAAAACAACAAACTGTTGTTGAAATGCCACCATTCAGATGACTGTCCTAAATAATAAAAAGTACATAAATGTATGAATGAGATAGGCACGAATGGATGTTTCAAGCGTGTATTAAAATACACTGCCAATGAACATAAGAAATTCCACCAGAATGAAATTATAAGAGCACAGCAACATTTTATGAAACCTCTTTTCTGTGAGAAATCCTCATGTTCATTTACTTAGACTTAAAAGAAGAAATTCCTAACACAAATATCTTCCTCCCCAGTGAGTCATAATCATCATCACCACCAGAAATCAACTGGCTAGACGCCCGAACTCTCCCCACAGCGCTGAAGGTAGACACACTAAAAACAATGAGCAGCGCGTGACAGTCATGTGGCAACATCGCAATGCACACAGTAGGGCCTAGGTGGTGTCGGAAATGCTGAACAGGAGCTGCTCGGATATTTAATGGTGGGGCTCACGACACACACTCCCGAAACATCCCCAAGGAAACGTTGCCCAGAATGGAGGGACAGCTCGGCAGATACAATAGTGTTTACTCTCCCAGGAGGGAGACTTGAGTGTTGGGTTTGATTCCCAACACCCACATGGTGGCTCACAAACATCTGTAATTCCAGTCCAAGGGGATCAGACATATGTGCATACACTTAAAAATAAAAATTTAAAAGGGAAAGGTAGGTCTCAGAATGATAAAGGAAAGTGTACTTTTGAGTCCGGTATCGATGTAGTTATGATAATAAAATACAAGACGGACTGTTAGGCACATTTCATGACAGTGAGGGTAAACCAGTATAGTACAAAAGGTAAGAGCACAAAATATTAAGAGCCAAATTAGCAATGTGAATGTGAAAGGTGAGGAATGATAGATGATATAAAACTGACTCGTATCCTACCCAACCTTATGGCAAAACCAACTAAAACTGAAAGGCAATAGCTCACTTAATAATAAAAGTGACCACAACAGTGAGATTTGTATCACACCTTAAGATATATTAAACGCTCTCTCTTTCAGACAAGCAAGGAAGTGCTGAGTAAATTATAATTCTATACTATGAACCAGAAAATTGAAATTCAAAAGATGTAACACTTAATCCACTTACTGTCTTCAGTGCTAATCCTGAGATGAGCCTAAAGTCAAAGTTTAACTACAAGTGCTTTTTCTACTATCAAACAAACAAAAAAAAATTAAAGTTGTAAGGATGTGTACATATCAGACTTGATGACCTAGAGATGACTCTGTCCACAGCGAGGACTGATCCTGAAAACCCCAAAGTCAAAGAACCATGAGGCATTTTAGCAGAGCAGGTGAAGATTAATAAATCAAATGGGTTCTAACCGGATTATCCACCACGGTCTATGAATATGTCAACTTGTCAATCTAATCTACTTTTGTTAACTTGACAAGACACTAACTGCAGAGATATAGCCACAGAAATGGTATTTCATCAGAACGGCAGCATTTACGACCACTGTTTCAAAGAATAGGAAAGGCCACGCTATTTTTCATTGGCTGGAGAAGAAGTCATTCATTTGTATTGTTAAACAACAAACAGTTCCAGTCGCATTTTGGCTTCCCCACATTCTACCTGACTTTTCACCTAAGGACGAATGTCTCATTTGGCTACCATCCCTGTCTTCTACTATTTATGCTCTCTACATGGCCAATACTCATTTGTCTTTCATTGGATTCTCTGGCCTGCCCTGGTACCTTCCTTTCCCTGAAGTCTATGTACTGGATGGTTAGAATCACCCTGCCTTAGACCTTACATCATACCATTTTTAAATCATAGTGCTGTGGAGTTGGGGAGATTGCTCGGTGGAGAAGGTGCATGCTGTACAAGCATGAGGACTTGAGAGCAGATAGCCAGGACCCAGGGTAAAGACAGGTATCAAATTCTGTAACCCTGGGGCTGAAGGGGTAGAGACAGGCAGGCACTAAGGGCTTGCTGGCCAGCCAGCCTAGCCAAAATGGCAAACTCCACGTTCAGTAAGATACCCTGTCTACAAAAACAAGGAGGGGCACATGCACACAAATGAGAAAACACACCTGCACACAGATGTATGTAAGCGCACACACACACACACCGCAGACACACACATCAACATAAACATATATGAGCCTTTTCTCACTGACCTCCATCAATCCGGTCTAGGATACAGACACACAGGGTGACATCTTTTAAACACCATGGCAGCAGAATTGTCCAACTAGACACCATCAGAGCCTTAGGAATCCATTGGATTCTAAAATACTAATTCAGTAATTAGTTCATTCAACATGATGCGCGCCTCAGAGCCCAGAAGTGATCACTTGGGCACCTGTCTCCTTCACTGTGGTCTCAGACCTAAAAGCGACCCTAATCCTTACAGGCAGGGCTCATTGCAGATTAAAAGTACAGGCATGCAGACCAGAATTCAGCTCTGCTGCTTAATTAAATTTAACTTTAGGAAAATTAATCTCTTAAAATCTCAAATTTGCCAGTATATGTAAATGTAAAATGAGGTTGACATTAACCTTTCCAAAGCATCAGTGTAAAGAAGTATCCTACCTATGTCAATTGTAAATGATTCCTTACACAGGAACAAACTCAATCAGCTATCTTATGAATGGGACATTCATCTCAGCGCTATCAAATTAAGCCACTGAGTGAGCAACAGGGCAGTCAGCTTTGAAGCTCAAAGTTCGCAATGGCTACCCATGCAATCATTCTTAGTATATAGGCACAGAAAGCTATGCAGTCAGGAATGTCTATGTGGTATGGCCACTGGCTCTCAGATCATCAAAGAAATTACTGCTGGCCTTTTAATATGTTTGTAGAAGAAAAAGAAACATTGTTTTCACATCAGCTCAGTTCTGTGAGTAAAACTGTAGCATTGCTGCTAACACATGGAGAAGTCAGCAAGCTCTGTGAGGGGCCAATAAAATTGTGGAACGTGATGAATCAACTGGCCTATGGATCAACAGGCAAGTGACATGGAAACAGTAAGAAGTCCTCAACACCCCCTTCCAGGAAAAAGAGCAGAGCAACAAACACCCTTGGGTGCCGTGACCTCTTCATACTTCTGCTCTGTTGATATTCCCTACTGAGGGGAGCAGAAGCCACAATGGTGGCATCCAGTAAAGGGGTGATCTACACGCCTGTTAGCTCCCCCACATGCAGCTCTCCGTTCAAGCTCCTGAGGAGGCCTACCCCAGACCAAGCTAAGAGTCTCTGCATCAGTTTCTAAAACTCTCCTGAGGAATGGGAGAAAGGAAGAGCACAGCCACACTGCAGATGTGTTCAGTAGCACCTCACACAGAGGTCTTGTCAGACTCTGCTTGCACTGTTTCTTTCTGTTCCAGAGGCAGACCACCAAGAAGGACCTCTGAAGAGAGGCCATCTCTTGATTGCCAAGGAAATTCCCAGGGAGCTTCTACGGCCGTCTCGGCGCTGAGAACAGAAATCCTGCTGCTGTTAGCCAAAGCTAACAAAGCAAGTGGCCAAGGCTACAGCCATTATACTTCTCATATCTGTACCTTGAGATAGAGGAAATGAGCCAGACTGGGCACCCACTCAAGCTAGGAGCATAAACTCCATCTTAACATCTACATTATAACCTTCTGAAGAAACCCCCACGGTGAACTAAGAGGAAAATTCAGGAGCCCTGAAAGTCCCTGCTTCACCTGGTCCTTAAGCTACTGTGTAAAGGATAAACTTGGATCTAGCTGGCAGACTACACATTAGCAGTGAAAGGGGCTTATAAACGTGTTTTAAAGATCTAGAACACAACTGGTATTTCCTTTGGAAAGTTAATTGGATTGTCAATACATGGTGACCCAGTAACCACACCTAGAAAAACATCTTTATAAATAGTGATGAAGGCAATTACAACAAGGCTGTTTCTTATAGGTATGCTTACATTTATTTGTGAGGAAATAACAGCTTGGTGTTTCTTATAGGTATGCTTTATAGTTGTAAGGAAATAACAACTTGGTGTTAATTAATAGATCACTTGACTAAATTTGATTAATATATACCATATGACCTTCAAAAAGAATACAGTGGGTTGCACTGAATTCCTATTCACTTGTATAACTGTAGAAGTATCTATCCATTCATCCAGAAAGACCATGGACTCTACGTCCAGCTGCTAACAGTGGTTACTTTCAAGAGCTAAAATATATTGTTCACATTTGCCTTGCTTACATTTTATAGCAATCTTGAATGCTTTTCATTGAGGAACTGTGAGCTTTTAAAATATCATAGACAATAGTGTCACCACAGTAAGTAAATAGTGATTGCATACCTATATATATATAGATAGATAGATAGATAGATAGATAGATAGATATAGATATATATATAGATATATATACATATATATATATATAGATATAATAACTATTATAAAGCTTTATAACCATGGCCTTAGATAAACTAACCATGCCTAAAAGGTATTGCTGTTGGCTCTGTAGCAATTTCCCACTTCCAAGTCTTGCTTAATGAGGTCATAGTAGACAGGGTCCCTAGTGACATGAGAATATATCTTAGAAGATGACAAATAATGGCATCCCAGTACTCTTCGCAACATAGTCTCTGCACAATCATAGCTGACAGGAAGAGTGATGCAAACGGAAGAGAACAAAAGGAAAGGAAATATCTAATACATACACGCCACTTTATTATTTAAGATATGCCATCATGGCAAACTCTTTTATTAAATGTATAAGACAGGGATGCGTGCTCCCAGTATTCAGAATCCAAGTTCAGTCAAGACTGTGTGACGTGGGCTGCGAGGAGAGGGCTTGCTCAGCGAAGTGTTTATAAGCACAAACATTCAGGTTATGAGGACCTGAATTTGGATTCCCCAGCATCAAGTGAAATTGTGTGTGGCAAGGTGTCACTAACACCAGCAAAGGGAAGCAGAGACAGATCCCTACAGCTCACCAATCACAGAATCTAGCCAAGTCAGTGAACTATAATTCAACGAGAGACCAGGCTTCAAACAGTAAGACAGAGAGCAACTGAGAAAGACACCCAGCATCAACCTCTGCCTTGGACACATGCACATGCACACACACACACACACACACACACACACACACACACACACACACA
>NW_026585690.1:3703033-3707478 GCF_907164565.1 Psammomys obesus
CACACACACACACACACACACACACACACACACACACACACACACAGTGACAGAGACAGAGAAAGAGACAGAAAGACAGAGAGACAGAGAGGGAGCAAAAAAAAAAATACAAAAAAAGCGCAAGGCTGTACCAGAGAACAGGTGTTATCTTCCTGAGCACTCCATTGTTCCTTTCCAAACGTACAACCTCCTCTGCTTGCCCACTCCTCGGCAAAGATTCCAGTATACACAGCACTGGTAACATTAGCCATGTATCCATTACTGGGTAGCCTGACTGATTTCAGCCACAGGGACACAAAGAGGACTGCCAGCATGAATGTAATCACTCAAAAGCTCTCGCTCATGTCTCAAAGCATGCCCATGCCCACTTACACTGCATTAGAATTTTTAAATGTTTTCATTAGTGTGGAATAATTGCTTAAGGGTTCATAGGCAATTCTTTAGACCAGGAAAGCTCATTATTTCCCACAGTTCTGTTCTACAGAAGAACTTCCTTTATTGGTACTAACAAGGCCTTGCGTTTATGGCTAATCTGTTAAGAAATTGGCCTGGTTAGGTGATTGTGCTCTCAATTTAATACACAGAGGTGATCACGCAATGCTTTATATAGTCACACCACCAGGTGGTCCGGAACATTGGCAAATTCCTCCATCCTATCACAGTGTCCACAGTGATTGCTTTATAATGTAAATCAGAACATGCAACTCTCCACGTAAAGAGATAAAAATAGTGTCTCGCTGCACTTATAATAAAATAGAAAGGTCTCCCTGACTGTGTTCCCGGCCCCTTTTACCACTGCACACCTGCTGGCTTTGCTTCTGCCACTCACTCTGGATTTCTTCTGTTTTTAAATAAACATACTCATTCTTGCCTCAGGGCCTCTACACTTGCTTTTCTCTCAGCCTAGGAAAGAAGGCTTCTCCTGATCCACTCCACTGATAAGCCCTACCTACTCTGCTTCCCTACCTTCCGAAACTCCTGGTCTTGTCAGGACAGTGTTCTTTGTGGTAGGAAATCATCCTATTTGTGTATTTACTTGGTTTTTGGTGCATCTAATCTAACTTTAGTCCCAAATTTGGGAGCTTTACGATTCAAAAGACAAACCAACTTCACTCACCTCCTGGAATCTACCATCAAGGGCATACATGATAGAATAGTGAAATCCATTCAAACCACAATAGCACAGGCATGGCGTGATTTCTGAAACTGAAACATACTACCCCTTCACTGTCGCATCCAGGCTTCTAAGTCAGTACTTTAAACTAGCAGCTATACCATTCCTCAACCTCTAACAGCCACGAGTGGTTAAAGCTTTTGAAGCATGGGAGAGGACACAGAGCGGGGACAGGAAGCTACAGTAAGTCTGGTTCCTAGTAGAAAAGAGAAGGATGGTGACAGACAGACATGGCATTGTTAATTGTCTCAGTGCAAGCTGATGCTAAGGATGAGCTTAAGGATGAGTGTCTCACGGCCATCCACATCCCTTTCAAACACACCACAGCCCATTAGACACTGGCTGGTTACTGCCCACGTGTCAGTGTTACGGCCCTGTGTGGATATCTTGCCACGCTAAACACTGTTGAGGTACACAGGTGCTACACCTGGTAGGGACTGTTTGATTGTTCCCATCCCATCACAGCTTGCACAGGATTTTCAGGTGCCACGGAAACTATACCACAGAACAGGTAGATACAACTCAAAGCACCCAAGTCCTGTGTCTTAAGTGTCGGGTATCTTCAGCAGTAGGGGTGCGGTGGCTAATCTTGGTGGTCCGCTGGATTGCATCTGGAATGCATTAAGACCCAAGAGGCTGGGGTACACCTCCTGATTTTCTTTATGGGACCCTTTAGGAGGGAGACCCTGAATCTGGATCACTGGAGGGGAGAAAACTCCAAAGTCTGGGCTACATGATGGCAGCCTGCACAAAAAGAGGTGAGAGCTACAACCATGTTTGTATCAGCTTTATTTGTAATAGCCAGAAGCTGGAAACAGCCCAGATGACCCTCAACTGAAGAATGGATGCAGAAACTGTGGTACATCTATACAATGGAGTATTACTCAGCAATGAAAAATAAGGAAATCATGAAATTTGCAGGTAAATGTTGGGACCTGGAAAGGATCATCTTGAGTGAGTTGACCCAGAAGCAAAAAGACACTCACGGTATATACTCACTCATATAAACATACAACATAGAATAAACCCACTAAAATCTGTACATCTAAACATACTAAGCAAAAGAGAGGACCCAAACTAAAAATGCTCAATCCCCATCCTGAATGCAAAGAGGATGGACATCAGAAGAAAAAGAAAACAGGAAACAACCTAGGAACCTGCTACAGAGGGCCTCTGAAAGCCAGAAGAAGAAACCAGGAAACAACCTCAGAACCTGCCACAGAGGGTCTCTGAAAGCCTCTGCCATGTAGACTGTGAAAGCAGATGCTTAGCCTGATGGCCAACTGACGGGCAGAGTGAATGGAATTTTATGTAAGAAGTGGGAAATAGTAAGAGCTGGAGAGGACAGGAACTCCACAAGAAGAGCAACAGAACAAGAAAATTTTAACACAGGGAACTTCCCAGAGACTCATACTCCAACCAAGGATTATTCATGGAGATAACCTAGAACCCTGACAGTGCAGCCACTTCTGATGAGAACTGATAGACTAAGATCAGAAAGAAGGAGAGGAGGACCTCCCCAATCAGTGGACATGGGGAGGGGCATGCATGCAGAAAGGAGGGGGGAGGGTGGGACCGGGAGGGGAGGAGGGAGGGGCTTATGGGGGGATACAAAATGAATAAAGTGTAATTAATAAAAGTTAATTAAAAAAAAGAGGTGAGAGCTAAAAGCTTTGCTTGTCTCCCGTTTGCCCTCTCTCTCATTGGCAAGTTCATCTGTCCTGCTGCTGAGGCATTCCTTCCCTGGTATTAAAACATACCTCTTCAGGATTCTGACTCAGGCTGAGATACCAAGCCTCGCTGACTACACACTGGATTCTTAGTCTTTCCATCAGGAGACAGTGATTGCTGAACTAGCTGGGCCACAGCCTGTGCACCATTCTAGTCAATCCCACATACATGCACACACACACACACACACACACACACACACACACACACATATATTCACTCTGTCAGTCCTGCTCCCCTAGAGAACCCTGACTAATACAAGGAAGTTACCTTCAACCTCTGAGAAACAACCAAGAGCTACATCAACAGACTATACTATTTTGGGAGTCAGTTGCACTATTCTGACCAACCATTTAAGGGGAGTTTCTTGTGCCTGGTACTGGGGAGTTTGTTAGTCTATGGTTCTTGTGGGGTACACTCTCAACCCAAGTAGCATAACTTCCTTTAAGAAACACACACACACACACACACACACACACACACACACACTGTGCATAACTTTTGGCAAATATAGAATGATTCCCTGAGACTTTATCATTCAACCTTTGTATTATCTGTCCCTCACCCCTCCATCTCCTTCTGTATTGACCTCCCTCCCTCTTCTTCAGTTGGAGCTCATCTCCCCATTTTTTTCCATTTCTCACGTTGTATCACCTGTATCTTACTATTCACCTCCCAATATAAAAAATATATTTATATTTTTATATTGGGAGGTGAATAAAATAAAATAAAATAAAATAAAATAAAATAAAATAAAATAAAAAAATAAAAAATAAAAAGAAGGCAAACATGCCTGGTACTGGAAACCTAGCCAACTTCCAGGGCTAGTGCGGTCATGCACCATAGAAGAGGATCTACTGCTGTCACTTTTCTAAACCGGCAGAATTCCTTACTGCATTCTAAATTATATCCTTAAGCCCAGAGGTAAGTGTAGCTACTGTCTTGCTGCATCAAAGAAGCTTCTTTTTATAGCAAACAGAGACCATCACAGAAAACGACAACTGGAAACAATAGAGAGGTCATGAGATTACGCAGAGCCTGGTCCCCAAAGAAACATCTATATCACAGTCCCTTCATCTATGGCTCAGGAAAGAGTGTGCAAGAGATTCAAAGAGCCAGAATCCCAAGATGTCTGCTGTGAAGCAGTCTCTCACAAGACCAGAAACAATAGCAATGTCTTTGCTAATGTAGAAGGGGAGGATCTCACAGGGTTCTACCCCTGCTTCAAAGAACAGCGGTGACTGCTGAGGAAGGGAGAGTTTCCCTCTCCTAGGGATGAGCCCCCTTAGTGATTGTACGCTACAAAATGGTCAGCCCTGAAACCAATGTTCGAACACATAATACAAAGGAAGAGGATGCGCTCAGTCCTGATGTGACGTGATGAGCTGGGGAGGGGCCTCCTTTTACCTGAAGAATAGGAGAGGAGGGACGGGGGAAGACAGAGGGAGGGTGGAATCAGGAGGAGAGGCGGCTACGATCGGGGTGTAAAGTGAATAGATAGATAGATAGATAGATAGATAGATAGATAGATAGATAGATA
>NW_026585690.1:3707488-3729560 GCF_907164565.1 Psammomys obesus
ATAGATAGATAGATAGATAGATAGATAGATAGATAGATAGATAGATAGATGATAGATAGATATAGATATAGATAGATAGACAGACAGACAGACAGATAGATAGATAAAATAATGGGCTCATCAGACTATTTTTATAAGTGTGTGTGTGTGTGTGTGTGTGTGTGTGTGTGTGTGTGTAACAACAATAATCAAAGAAAAAGAGGCTATCGGTTTGAGAGTTGGAGGGGAGTCTGGGGAGGAGCTGGGGAGGAGCTGGAGAGTAGAAAGAGAAGGTTGAAGTGGTACAATTCTATTTTAGCTAAAGTGCATTGAAAAATAAAACATTTTTAAAAATTAACAAAACACACAGCTGAAGAAAAGCTGTGGTCATAGAACCATGAGGAAGCTCGTGGCTGCTACCAGATCTGGAGTGACTGAGGACACACAAGGACTGACAATATCCTTTTGTTCTCCAGTTTTCACAGATGTGATTCTGTTTGGGGCTTTCTTGGCACAGCAGTGTCCAGGAGGTCCCTGCAAGCATTTGAAGGCCAAGATTATAATCTCACACAAGTCCTTACTGCAACTTCCTCCATGAAGTGAAGTCAGACCACCCAAAATCAGTAGGTCCACCGGAAAAAAAAAAGACACTGCCTTGGTGCATGTCCACCTCTGTAAATATGAAAGAATCCTTGCAAAGACCCTAGGACGAAAATTTGGCTTTGAAGCCATGAAAACGTCATGTCAGCTCAGCTATGCTGAGTCGGTCCTACATTGTGTATGTAGAAGAACAAGAACAGCAGTCAGTCGATTGTAGACTGTGTCCTTCTAGATTCCATTTTACAGTCATCAAAACAGCAACTAAAAATTCAGACATGATTTAATGATTTATCCTCTTACTCCCTGACAAAATATTTAAATTTACAACTATTTCTATAAATGACCAACATTTCAAAATTAAAGATCAAGGCTTCCAAGTATATTTAAAGATAACAGACAGTAGATAATCCTTAAAATGATCCTGATGCACTTCTAAAGATTAATCCTAGATCAAATTCCCCTGGGAGACCTATTATGATACATTGTCTGATAACTCTGTCAAATGAGGCAACCAGATAAGATGTTACCAGATCACGTGAATCTTCGCATGTGTTCCTGGGACTCTGCAAAGTGCTTGCATCTCTATTGCATGCACTGTGGATCTGCAGGCTGCAATTTCCCCTACCATTGACTCTGTACATGCAAGATGACACTGCACCATTCAGTCTGTAGAGTGAAGCCCTATAAAGAGCTATTAGCACAGTGCATCTCTACGAGTTAAAGCTAACAAAGGAATGGTGAGGACAGCCATCCCAGGGCTACACATGTAGCTCAGTTCTTACATCTTATGGATAAAACCCTAGATGTGATCCCTAATGCCAGGAAGGAAAAAACCAACCCCTTGCTATGTCTTCTCGCCTCATTCATGAAAAATGATATCTGTGCCTTGCATCTGCATAGCATCTCTCATGCAGCTACGTTTCTCAGAGAAGGAACAAAGGAATAGAAAAGGGCAAAGCAAAGACAATTGGGAAAATTTGCTAATGCAAAAGTACATTCCAGAGAAACAACAACAAAAACCCCACATAATTTATGTAGATGTACAACTCCATGAGCTCCAGATGTGTTGGTTAATGTACTCCACACAGGTGTCTTTCTGCTTAATAAACATCACATCCAAGCAGGGATGTGGTTGGGACACTGCATTGTTCCCCTGGGGCTAGGCTTTTCTGCTGCTCTTAACTGTTCTGAGCTATTTTTCAATTGGGCAGCCACTGCTGAAATCCTAAGTGCATGGGCTTGGCAGAGCGAGGAAGAAAAAGTGCACCGCACAGATTTGTTTCTTCTGCTTCTCCAAAACAGAATCTCGCTTAAAATATGTCCTCAAATTGTGTCACCCTGTAGCTGTCAGAAAGGGCCATTCTGTTCCTCTTCATCACTTCGAACATAAAATCCATCTCTTGTGTAGAAGGAAGTTATATAGCTCCAGGAAGCCACAAGGCTGGGTCACAACTGTTCAGGCTGTATCCAGTCAGAACCATCAGTCAATCAGAAACTTCAGATACAGTTGGATGGAAGTTTGGGAGGCCAACTTGGAAAAGCACCCAGGATGAGTTTGACTTTACTGCCAAACTCACTTCCAGGACATTGGCTAATTAATTATAAAAGCTTTTTCAAAAAACTTCAAGCCTGGCAACCTGCTTTCCCCATCCAGACAGAGGAAAAATAGGTTAAAAAAAAGAAAGAAAGAAAAAGAAAAAGAAAAAGGCCAGGTTTATGGTATTAAAACAGGTTACAGAAATAAAACCTGGAATTTCCATGGCTTTCATCAACTTGCAAGTCCATTTTTTTTTCTTGCTTTAAAAGGCTCCAAGTACTTCTGTGTGTGAAGAATTAGCTTACTTTTACCCCATTATCCCTCCTCCATGTCTGACGGTATACAAGACTGAGGGTCAGTTTAAGCTCCTCTTCCAGCCTTTGGAAGGAAGCAAAGAACAGAGGTCCCTTTAGAAGACAGACCTCATTGGATTATTTGGCTCCAGTGACAGCTGTATTTGGGTGGATAATTGCTCCTAAGATATACTCATTAGCTTTCATTTGCTAGCTTTGCAAACAGAACAAGTAAAATCCCTAAGCTGGGTCTTTTATCTTGATTTTAACATCAACCTCAGAGACGATCAGATGTTCTTGGGAGGATTTCAATAATCCAAACCACACACATTTTATAGTAAAGTCAATCCAAACCCCATGATGCTCCAATGTATTCTGATCTTTGAAGTTAAATTTGATATAATTCATGCTGTAAGCCATGAAACACCCTCTACCTATGCCCAGATTTAAAGAGACCCAATAAAATAAGAAATTTCTTTCAGATTTGCCAGCTGCCTGTTTACAAATTTCTAGCTAATAACAGCCTCCCTAATAAAAGAAGACCTACTCAGAACTGTATCAACCAGATATGCCTAACTCTAACTGGTGTTGTTTTATCCAACTCCACGCCCCCTATCAGAGGGTGTGAATAATTAGCAGTTTGGTAAGAGCTGACTGGAACCAGTGAGCTCAGCAGCTCTGAAGGACACTCTAAGGGTCCAAGTTCTCTTCCAACACGGGTGTTTACCCACCAACAGACTCACAAGCAAATGCCCTGCACCTTTACCATGTGCAGAAGGGTCGGAAGGAGAAAGAACTATGAATATCAAGGTCATTAGTCCTGGTGAAGAGGCCTCTTGCAGAAACACCAGCGGACAAAGGAAGACACCAGATCTCAGGGAAATGTCAAACTTAACTTTCTAGAAACCCATTGTGCTTCTAATCCACAGGGGGAAAGGAGTGCAGGGCTACAGAGAACATATCGAACTGAGAGAAAGTGGGAACAAGAGATCATCTCCAAAGGTTCTTGTGGTGATCTGCTCTGGGCAAATGAAGGCCCTTTTAAGGAAGTGCCAATGAGAAGGTTGAGAGAATCCAAGAGCTGTTTCATAAGTAAGAGAGTAATTTCACCTTTCCTGTACTTTTCAGTATTCAAACAAGGCCTATAAAGCTCTGTCATTACTACAAGGGCTGCCAGTTAGAAAAGAACACGGCCATAAATATTGCTTTTTGTAGGAAAAAAAATAGCAAAGTATGAAAAAAAAATCGTCAAAGCTACCTTACTTAAAGAGACAGATATAAAGAATAAGGCCATGCAAATGATACCCACTTAGTGTCCTCAGCATGAAGCCAGCTAGAACTGTGTTCTGTGCTATACCAAAGGAAGTTAAAAGAGCAAGAATCAGATGCTTGGTTTTCCGATGTTTACATGAAGTACTATCGTTTCCATTTAACAGAGGGGAAAGCTGGGCTCGTCACATACCTAGCCAGTTTTGAAACAAGTACCAAACCATATTTTCTCAATGCATACCCCTTACTGCTTATCCTGTAACTCTGGGAGCAGGCTAGAATTTCAGTCAGTGTGTGTGTGTGTGTGTGTGTGTGTGTGTGTGTGTGTGTGTGTGTGTAGACCAAATTGATACTGGATGTTTTTATCTATCAATCACTCGCTATTTTGAGACAGGGTTTCTCTCTGGTGGAACTTGCTGATCCTACTCTGGAAGGCCAGAACCTCCCAGGGATACTCTGTCTTTATGTTCCCAGCCCTAGGATTACAAGTGTGCTCAGCAGCACCTGTTTTTGTTTATTTCTTTTTGGTTTTTTGTTTGTTTGTTTGTTTGTTTTGATTTTGGTTTTGGGGGATTTTAGGGTTTTTGGTTTTGTTTGTTTGGTTGGTTGTTTGGTTGGTTGGTTGGTTTTGTCTTTTAACATGGGTGCTGAAGATAGAATTCAGGTCATCATCACGTTTGCAAAACAGGAAAAGCTTTACCAAATGGCCTCTGTGTTGTCTTTGAAACAGGGAACTTTAGTTTCTTTGATGCCCTGAGATATTTTTTTCACCAGGAAGTATCAATATACTATGTTGTTGAAATATAATCTATCTGTTAGATACCCAGCCAACTAGGAAGATGGCCCAGTTTATACCACATTTTTTTTTTCAAAAGAAAAAAAAATAGCAAAGGTTCAAAATCTCTGTTCTTTATTACAAACAGGCACTTGCAATGTGGGTTCATAAACAACTACAGAGAGAATGAGTCAGACAGATGCCATTATCTTTGCCTGATACGTACACACACACACACACACAAATTGACAATTACCATCACCTCTTAGCCTTTTATATTACACCAAAACACTTTTTCACAGAATACCTCATTTAATCCCTACAACAAACCCAGAGTAGAGGTCATTAATATGTTCAGGCTCAGGCAATTACAGCTCCAAAGCTAAGAGAGCCAGATGAATGCATCTCAAAGGTGAAAGCCAACCCTGATTCTCTGCTCCCCGCTCATCTTGCTTCCTTCCTTAGAAAAAGAGCAAACTCCCCTGTGCACATAACAGTCCATTTTGGTGGTGACAAACACGATCTCTAACACAAACCAGCATTCCTCAGATACAGTCTGTGTTAAAATTGAAAGAGGAAAAGTCTTTGCTTACCTGGTCCTTCTCTGGTTTATCAGAAATGTCATTCAGACTGGAGGATGTCAGATTCCTATGGGTCATGGCTGGGCTACCTGGAGAAACACAAGTGAATTCTCATTAGACAGTTCTCTTCAAGGGCACAGGCTTCGGTTGAATATTTTGTAAACACTGGGATATGGTGATGAGGATGGTGAGGAGGTTTTTAACCACATCAATTCCTGGAGTGTTTTACTGAGTCCAGGCTGGAGCATAAATAGAGCTAAGTGGAAAGTATGTTAAACCCCCAAATACTTGGTCTTATTGCCTGGTGATATCTCATGTTAAGTTAAATCATAAAAATGTCTAAACCGGTAAGTGTAAAACCTGTTACTCTTGCTGTGATCACTTCTGTCACTGTATTTTATACACATCTAGTCTACTGGTTCCTTTTCCTTTGCTTTTCACCCACAGACAAAGCTCCTACCTATCACCAGCAGATTCCTTCTACCCTTGGCCTCAGTGTCCCTTCCAAGCACCATTCTTTCTGGTCCCAGCCCTCCATTGTCCGGCAGACATTTTGGACACAATAGATCCCCCTTGTTGGTATCTGACCCAGAATCCTCTGTCCTTGCCTCAAAATAATATTGTCATGGGCTCTCTGACCACTTGCTATTCCTACTAACAGGTTAAAATAAACACTTCCATTTTTCCTCTGTAAGACACCAAACTTCTTCAAGTAGAAGGATGAACTGCACAGGGCACCAATCTTCCTCCAACAGCCAGAGATCAAATGCACCAGTAATCTATCCAGTTATTTGCGACACTGTTAGACATAATGGAAGAGACATGTGGAAGAGCCATGGGCTGGCAGGCTGCATTTTGCAGTGGGACCTGAAATTTCTAGGCTTACTAAGCAAAAGCATAACTGACTCTTCAAGGCCAAGGTGTTTGACCGAACCATTGCAGGGTGCTGAGCAATGCACTCCTTACTAATCCTCAGTGATCTGACTCAGACAAGTCTTCCCAACAGGAGGGCGAAGGTTGAAAAGCAGCACCAAGTTCAAGAACAGCTTCTCCTTGGCTGGAGGAGATGCGGCTTTTTTTTTTTTTTAAACAGACGTGAATTCCTGCAGAAAGCAACTCCAACACACAATCTTACAAAAGATATAAAAACCAGATGGCTTCAGCGCAGAATTCTACAAGACCTTCAAAGAAGTACTAACACCAATTCTCCACAAACTATTCCATAAAATAGAAACAGAAGGAACACTACCAAACTCATTCTATGAAGCCACAGTCACTTTGATACCTAAACCACACAAAGATCCAACAAAAAAAGAGAACTTCAGACCTATCTCTCTTATGAACATTGATGCAAAAATACTCAATAAAATACTTGCAAACCGAATCCAAGAACACATCAAAGATATCATCCACCATGACCAAGTAGGCTTCATCCCAGGAATGCAAGGGTGGTTCAACATACGGAAATCCATCAATGTAATCCACCACATAAACAAAATGAAGGAGAAAAACCACATGATCATCTCCTTAGATGCTGAAAAAGCATTTGACAAAGTCCAGCACCCATTTATGTTTAAAGTCTTGGAGAGATCAGGGATACAAGGCACATACCTAAAGATAGTAAAGGCAATATACAGCAAGCCTATAGCCAACATCAAACTCAATGGAGAGAAACTTAAATCAATCCCACTGAAATCAGGGACAAGACAAGGCTGCCCACTCTCTCCATATCTCTTTAACATTGTACTTGAAGTCCTAGCCAGAGCAATAAGACAACTAAAGGAGATCAAGGGGATACAAATCAGAAAGGAAGAGGTCAAAGTGTCACTATTTGCAGATGATATGATAGTATACATGAGCGACCCCAAAGATTCAACCAGAGAACTTCTTCAGCTGATAAACACCTTCAGCAAAGTGGCAGGATACAAAATCAACTCAAAAAAATCAGAGGCCCTCTTGTATACCAAAGACAAAAAGGCTGAGAAAGAAATTAGGGAAACAACACCCTTCACAATAGCCACTAACAACATAAAGTACCTTGGTGTGACTCTAACCAAGCAAGTGAAAGACCTATTTGAGAAAAACTTCAAGTCTTTGAAGAAAGAAATTGAAGAAGATCTCAGAAGATGGAAAGATCTCCCGTGCTCATGGATTGGTAGGATTAACATTGTGAAAATGGCCATCCTGCCAAAAGCAATCTACAGATTCAATGCAATTCCCATCAAAATACCAACTCAATTCTTTACAGACCTTGAAAAAAAGATTCTCAGCTTCATATGGAGAAACAAAAAACCCAGAATCTCCAAAACGATCCTGTACAACAACAGATCATCTGGAGGTATCTCCATTCCCGATCTCAAGCTGTACTACAGGGCAACAGTAATAAAAACTGCATGGTATTGGCATAGAAACAGAAAGGAGGATCAATGGAATCGCATAGAAGACCCAGAAATAAACCCACACACCTATGAATTCTCAATATTTGACAAAGAAGCCAAATCCATTCAATGGAAAAAAGACAGCATCTTCAACAAATGGTGCTGGACCAACTGGATGTCTACATGCAGAAAAATGAAAATAGATCCATATCTATCACCCTGCACAAAACTAAAGTCCAAGTGGATCAAGGACCTCAACATAAAACCAGATACTCTAAATCAGCTGGAAAAAAAAGTGGGAAACAGCCTAGAATTCATTGGCACAGGAGACAACTTCCTGAACAGAACACCAACAGCACAGGCTCTAAGAGCAACAATCAATAAATGGGACCTCATGAAACTGAAAAGCTTCTGTAAAGCAAAAGACACTGTCATCAAAACAAATAGACAGCCTACAGATTGGGAAAGAATCTTCACCAACCCTTTATCTGACAGAGGGCTAATATCAAGTATATATAAAGAACTAAAGAAGCAGAAAAGCAACAAACCAAGTAATCTACTTAAAAAATGGGGAACAGAGCTAAACAGAGAATTCTCGAAAGAGGAACGTCGAATGGCAGAGAAACACTTAAAGAAATGCTCAACCTCATTAGCCATTAGGGAAATGCAAATCAAAACGACCCTGAGATATCACCTTACACCCATCAGAATGGCCAAGATGAAAAACTCAAGTGATAGCACATGCTGGAGAGGTTGTGGAGAAAAGGGAACCCTCCTCCATTGCTGGTGGGAATGTAAACTGGTTCAACCACTTTGGAAGTCAATCTGGCGCTTTCTCAGACAACTAGGAGTAGTGCTACCTCAAGACCCAGCTATACCACTCCTAGGTATGTACCCAAAATTTGCTCAAGTACACAACAAGGACATTTGTTCAACCATGTTCGTAGCAGCTTTATTTGTAATAGCCAGAACTTGGAAACAACCCAGATGTCCATCAACGGAGGAATGGATACAGAAACTGTGGTATTTTTACACAATGGAATACTACTCAGCAATCAAAAAGGAAGAAATCATGAAATTTGCAGGCAAGTGGTGGGATCTAGAAAAGATCATTCTGAGTGAAGTATCCCAGAAGGAGAAAGACAAACTTGGTATATACTCGCTTATATAGACCTACAAGACATGATAAACATAATGAAATCTACACACCTAAAGAAGATAATCAAGAAAGTGGACACAGGCGAAGGTGATTAATCCTCATTTAGAAAGACAAATGGGATGTGCATTGAACTTATGACAGGAGTCTATCACAAAAGGCATCTGAAAGACTCTACCTAGCAGTGTTTCAAAGCAGACACTAAGACTCATAACCAAACCCTCGGCAGAGTGCAGGGAATCATATGAAAGAAGGGAAGTTAGTATGATATGGAAAGGATAGGAGCTCTACAAGGACCAAATATATCTGGGCACAGGGTCTTTTCTGAGACTGACACTCAACCAAGGACCATCTATGGATATAACCTAGAACTTCTGCTCGGATGTGGCCTGTGGTAGCTCAGTAACCAAGTAGTTTTCCAAAGTAAGGGGAACACGGACTATTTCTAATAGGATCTCAAGGGCAGGCTGTTTGACCCCCACCCCAGGGGAGGAGCAGTCTGTTAGGCCACAGAGGAGGACTTTGCAGCCAGCCCTGAAGATACCTGATAAAACAGGGTCAGATGAAAGGGGAGGAGGTCCTCCCCTATCAGGGGACTTGGAAAGGGGCAGGGAGGAGACCAGGGAGGGAGTGTGGGGTTGGGGAGGGAATGAGGGAGCGGGATACAGCTGGGACACAGAGTTAACAAAATGTAACTAAAAAGAAAAATAAAATAAAATAAAAAAAAAAATAAGGTGAAAATCAAAAAAAAAAAAAAAAACAAAAGATATAAAAACCTGCTCCTAGTAAGCAGCTCTTTTAAGAATACAATCTCCTCAAACCACTATATCAGAAAGGACCTAGTGTTCTGAGCCAGGAAGACTGGGTATTTTCCACTCGGCTGCATTTCATTGAGTAAGCATGGCCTAGATCTCTTAAATCCTTTACCTGGCAGCGTGTTTCATTCTAGGAAAAATCTGAGGACAGGGCATTATTTAAAAGAAACATCTGACAAAGCGTTTCATAAGCAAAATTAAAGGAGTCCTGTTGAAGGCAGCATTTCATGCTCTGAACTACGTTCTAAAGTTCTAGCATCCACTCGATTCAACAGGTGTCAGGAATAAACTTGAACAGCCCCAGATAATGCTGAGGTGGAAACTATTCAGAGATGATGCGGAGGTTTAACTTTGTCCTTTCATTAAGAAGCAAAACCAAGTAACAGGACAGAAGCTTACCGCAGACGGCCTCTGAAAAACTCTACCTAGCAGTGTATCAAAGCAGATACTGAGACTCAACCAAACCTTCAGCAGAGTACAGGGAATCTTATGAAAGAAGGGGGAGTTAGTATGACCTGGAGAGGATAGGAGCTCCACAAGGACCAAATATATCTGGGCATAGGGTTCTTTTGTGAGACTGTATCTCCAACCAAGGACCATGTATGGATATAATCTAGAACTCCTGCTCAGATGTAGCCCATGGTAGCTCAGTATCCAAGTGGGTACCCTAATAAGGGGAACAGGGACTATTTCTGACATGAACTCAATGGCTGGCTCTTTGAACCCCACCCACCCACCCTGACAGAGGAACAGCCCTGCTAGGCCACAGAGGAGTACTTTGCAGCCAGTCCTGAAGATACCTGATAAGCTAGGGTCAGATGAAAGGGGAGGAGGACCTCCCCTATCAGTGGACTTGAAAAGGGGTAGGGAGAAGATGAGGGAGGGAGGATGGGATTGGGAGAGAATGAGGGAGCAGGATACAGCTGGGATACAAAGTTAAACTGTAACTAATATTAAAAAATAAAAATTTAATTTAAAAAAAAAAAAGAAAGAAGCAAAACCAGCCACTGGCATGAGTTGGATGAGAGTCCTTCCTGAATGCAAAGTATGAATCACATCTTCCTAATCAATGAAGGCCTAGCAGTCTAATTCACACACATAGGTTCAACATAGCCTTCACTGATAAGCAGATCAGACTGATTTCTATTTGGTACATTCATTTTATTTAAGCGGTAGCAATGACATAATCCAAAAATCAAATAGATTAAATTTCTTGGGTAACAGATTAAATAAATGGATTTGCTTTGGAAATCTTCAATAAACATTAGAAGGTATATTTGAACCAAATCACTGTCCTTCTTGCCATGAAGGCTGCATAGTTAAAAGCCAAAACAAAGGGGCTTTTAATATAATGGTAACAATCTTGCCAATCAAATAAATCCTGCCTCATTTCTGTCCCTTCCAAAGACACCTAGCCTGTAGCTAATTTCTGGTTACCTCTCTGTAGGGGATCAGAGGAAGGCACAGGCTGGGAACCGGAGGAGAAAGAGAAGGCTGCTGTTAACAATCAAACCCACTGCCTCTCCTAAATTCCATTTGATGTCTAGTAATGAAAACAATCAATACGAATGCTCAGTGTTGTAACATATACTGTAGCAACTCTGAGGCTAACAAACCCGGGACACTAGGTAAGACACCTGAAACTATTTCATCTTTTCCTCTCTCTTTCCCCATCAAATGCAACACTTAGCTGACCCAGCACTTAAAGCCCAGACAACAAAATGCTTCCCAGTGCTCATGGTAACCAAATGAAGGCCCAGGACCTGCAGCACCCATATCACTGAGGCACTCATTAGCTTCAAATTCTGAGGCTCAGTCTACACTAGCCCTAACACAACTCTGGGCATGGGACATTTAAAAAAAAAAAAAACAAAACAAAAGGAGTTTTATCAACCTTTCCAAGTAACAGTGCAGTGTGGTAAATCCAGAGAACCGCCGCTCAAAATGAAACACCATCTTGGCAGGCAGTGTACTACTGGAAATCTGAGTTAATAGGCACCTCTAAGCTGGGAAAGTCAGAGGCATCCTTCTGGCAACTTGCCCTGTTGCAAGCCACCACCGTCACCGTGCCTATCTCAAGAAAAGCATTAAATTAGCAACCTCACTACATACACACATGCAAAAGAATATTTGGTTTTTTTTCCCCTGATTCCTCACCTATACAACCAAGTCGATAGAAAACTTTGTTTTGGAAACTCACTTTGACAATAGAAGCATATTACCAAAACCAAAGAAGACAGGACAAGAGCCAAAAGAGATTACAAATTAGGCTGTATGTGGGAATCAGAACTCGGTGTGTGGATTCTAACAAACCCAGGAAGCTGTTACACAACCAACGGGCCCCTAACAATGAAGTATTGTGTACATTTTGCAACAGATATGCAATAGGACATGTTGTCAGAATAAATCAGTGATCTGTATTTAGAGTTGGAGGCCGCAATATAAACTCACTACACTGAACTACTGAGTGAGTAAGAGGACTAGAGAAAACTGTCGCCTTACACCAACAGTGAATCAGAGGCGTATCTTACAGTATGTCACCTCTGGGGACAGGTGGTAACCTACTCAAGGCTCCATTCAAATCCTCTTTCCAGCTACAAGCCAGGGCATTCAAATGTCTCCGGACTGCTCTTGGCCAAAAGGAAACTTTGCTTCTAAAGTGTGATTTTTAAAAGGGGAAGAACCAGTCTTGGGTACACAGCCATAATTAATGTCCACATCATGGTTTTCTGGCTGTAAGAGAAAGGGAGCAATGGAGGATCACATTTCCAAGCAGTTTCACAGTCTAAAGTGCTTTCATTTTCAAAGTACCCATTTGGCAGGTACATACTGTTTCTATAAAAAATAATCACACTCTGTACTGTTTGAAAATCACTGTTATTCTTCAGGGTATGATTAGCAATTTAAAAGGTCCTTTGCAATTATATCTATTAGATAAAAAGAGGTGAAGAAATGCACAGCATAGGGAAATATTTAAATGTGTGCATAAGATGCAAATATTCGTATAATAGAACAGAGGATTAACTCCCGCCTTACCTCACACCTACATAATAAACGCAAAAAGCACAGAGGACAAGCTAAAACAAGGATGTCATGGCTTATGAACCATTCTGAATTCTCTATTCTCATGAGCAACCAAATAACAACTTCAGCATAAACAAGCAAACAAACAACAACAAAAACACAGAAGCTGCAATCTTAGCTGTCAGGAAGCCGAAGCAGGAGAACTCCCAGTTTAAGGCCAGCCAGGGCAATATAATGAGAAGTCTCCAAATAAAAAGTGAAAGTTAGGACTGTAGCTCAATGGTAGGGTTTTTACCTGGTTACAATCTCCAGTACTACAAATAAATTAACACAATTTAAAAAATAAGTAACTATGCATTATAATAGACATATAAATGGATCTAGGTAATCATAAATGTCCCAAATTTATCAAAAATTCAGATGTATGAATCTGATTGACATTGCTCAGGGCCACAGAACAGCATGCAGTTTATTTTTTTAAAAGTCTATGCTATAGTTTCATCTCCACTGCTGAGAACTACTGCAAAGTGCTGAAACCTTTTAGAGAGGAGGGAAGAGCAAAAGAAAATTAGTTCTTTGGAAAAAAAAATCTTTGTAGGAGATATGCACATGTGTCACAATCTCTTACCATGATGTAAAGCCAGTGCCACCATGGGTGCAAGAGCCTAGGGACTTGGTGGGCTGGGCCCTCATGCCTCCCCCTCCTTACAGTTTGTGCCTTTGAAGTATGACGTCACAGGGATGGAAACCTCTGAAGCTTCGCTGGCTGAAGCACTCTGAATGCTCACTGGCGTGCCACTTCCTGCAGAGCAGGAACTGTATTCCTTCACTTCCGTATCAGTGCTGTGATGCTAATATTAGTAGCCGCACTTTATGCATACACAAATGAACTTCAAGGGTGTTAAGTTCGTGGCCTCACAGCAAGTGGAAAAACCGTAATTTAAACTTGGTCCTTTGAATATGAATCCCACCTGCCCTGAAAAGAAAACTCGTCTCTGTACTATCTGGGTAAACACATGAGTTTCATCATGTCTGACAAGGAGGGAAAGTGGTACACCGTGGCAATGGGTACATTCTAATTCCATTCTGGTTTTATGTCAGCTTGACACAAGCTGGAGTCATCAGAAAAGAAAGCGCCTCAGGAAAGAAAATATCTCCATAAGATCCAGCTATAAGGCATTTTCTTAGTCAGTGGTCAATAAGGAAGGGCCTAGCCCATTATAGGTGGTATATTCCCTGGACTGGTGGTGCTGGGCTCTATAAGAAAGCAGGCTGGGCAAGCCAGTAAGCAGCCCCCTTCCATGGCCTCTGCATCAGTTCCTGCCTCCAGAATTCTGCCCTGTTTGAGTTTCTGTCCTGACTTCCTTCGTGGATGAACAGTAGTGTGGAAGTGTAAGCCAAATAATCCCTTTTCTCCCTAACAAAGCAGTCAAGATACTAAAAACAATAGCAATATGATTGTGAAATAATAAAACTACACGATTCTAGATGCCCTATTCATAGTCACAGTCTAGTGGGTAAAAAGCTCATGCTAGAAATACAACCAATTCTTTAGTATTAATTTTCTACACTGAAGTTAACTACATTTGCAATAGCTTCTCATTTCAACTACTGAATAAACAGGCACATTTTTTCAGGTTAACTAAGAAAATCTAAAAGAAATGTTCTTGTTTTCTATGACAACAGGTTATTAAAAACAAAACACAAACCAAGCTCTCTACGCCCTCCATTTCTAGTCCCTACCTATATAAAACATAGAAATCTGTAGAGTGTAAATGTTAGACTAAGAAAAGCAGAAAATTGGAAGCCATGGAAGCCCTTTGGAGGACTTTCATCACTAAAAAAGAAGTTTTGATATATTTGATATTTTTATTTTTAACTCTTTTATTTATGCAACTTTGTTGTTTGTGATTTAACATAGATCTTAAGCCCAAAGCCATGGCCCTTGTTCTGTCTTGTTCACAGGTCTAGGCCCAGAGTATAACTGTACTCTGAGTGGGTTGTTTGACCTCCATTTGGAAAACTACTATAAAGGCACCTGTGCTAAACCTGTTTCCTGTGGAAGGAGTTGTTCGCTGTTTGCATTCTCAAGCACTGTTAAACTTGGAAAGCCTGGGGTCAATACCCAGAAGCCACAGGGCAGAAACGTGGCGCCAAGCTGGCCAAAATCTGTCTGCTAGCAACACAACAGAAGTCAGAAACAGTAAGAACAGAAGAGAAACCTTTGACGGAAAATCAAGGAAGTGAGGGAAAAGGAAGATTTGGGGGCGGGGGAATGTCCATCTGAAAGACAAGAGAGCCTGGGGTAGAGAAATGCCAGGGGAACTGAAATAACGCAAAGTGTGTGACCAGTGTGGAAGGTGGGGTAGATTTGGTAGAAAGAAGACATCAAAAGACTCACACAACTACCAAAATGGGAGCGAAGCTCAGCCAAAAGCTGAAGTCATTCTTACTGTTTGGGGCAAGGAAGAGAAATGTATGTGGAGAGCTGGCTGCGTGCAGAGGTCACACGAGAATGCCACAGACACCTGCCTCCACAGTCCTGCTCCCTTTCACACACCACTCTCTACTCTTTCAGGTCTCTGCTACCCAACCCCGTGGTTGATCTCTTTAACCTCAGCTCCTGCACTCTGCTTTCTCCTGTGTAAACTCTGAGACTACTTGTGAGTTTTCCCCTAGGTCCAACGTTAGGTCTTAGACATTCCAATTTCAAATAAACAACCAGAAAGAGCAAAACTCCTCTAACTCATGATAACTCCACTCTAATAATGGTAATGCATATTTCCATTTCACTGTGATCTAAAGTAGATTTTTAAGTATTTCAAATGCTCTGTCTCTATTTTGTGTGCATGCACACAAGAGCGCACACACACACACACACACAGAGACACTATAAAACCATTACTCAGGTGAGAAAGTAATGAGAAACTGACACAATCAGATACCATACTGAATAGGAAACCCACTGCAAATACTTTGAAGAGCCTGAAGTTTTTTCACTCACAGCATTTGTCATTCGTTGCAATGCTCTCTGTGTGCCTCACATTCATATATTCACACATAACTGTGCATACACATATAGGCACAACCCATATGCACACCGAAAATAATGGACAAAAAAATAGATAAATCTACACAAAAAACTGTGGTAAAAGTATGTACAACAAATGTGACCTTCATCTCTCAGAAAAACAGGAAGAAACCCTCCAGCAGGCATGCGCTACCTAGGGAAAGGGTGACCAGAAAAAGTGGGCTAGGAGAGAAATGATGACAAGATTGCCGCCTTCTTTCAAACGGGCTCTGCCTCAAAGCAGTTTCTATTCAGTTCTCGTAAGCCAAGGCAGAGAGGAACTACAGCAGGCTCCTGAAGCCCTGCCTTTCCAAGGAGAGGATTGTCACTATGGTTTCCTTCCTAAGTGTGGCCTTTTTCTCTTGCACTTAGATAGACACCAGATCCAAGAGAAAGTAAAATGCCACCATTCAGATTATCAGAGGAATTCTGTAATCTGGAGAAATGTCTAAGATTAAAACGTTTAGGAAAGCCACCAACTCAAGATGATAAACTCAGCAGATGTCTTAAATGGACAGGTGTCTTTTTGACCTTCGAAAATAAAAAAAAAAAAAAAAAAGCCTAGGGGGAAAAAGTTGAAAGCCAAATCAATGAAAAGAAATGGGGAAATATCAACACACAAAAAGACTTCAAAAATGCTCTAAGAAAAAGCACAGCTAGTATGGTCAAGCTAACACTATTCACGCTGTGTCAAAATGGCAGAATCAAGTATGTGAAGAGGGACACAGAGTTGCAGAGACATCCTGAACATCCCCGAGGAAGCAGACACTAAACATTCCAGGTAGGGTCCCTCAGAAGAAGATGCAAGGTACAAGCTAAAAGGGACAGGCTAGGAGATGTTCCATGACCATGCTGAACTCTCCCTTAGTGGACAGAAGGCTAAGCAGCAGCTGCAGGCACATTTACACTCCAATGCTCCTTGCTAAGTAACGCACGTGTCTGTGCCTCAGGGAAAAGCCCTCTGAATCCCAGAACCTACGGAAGACTTGGGGACAAGACTTCCTACCCACTCTAAGTCAAATGTTCCTTCTTAAGATGAAAGGACAATGGTAGCCTGATGCTGGCTCATTGCCTGATCGCGCCTGAATTCTCACATTCTTAGCTGCACAGTAAGCTCACTGCACTGTGGTGAGACTCTGTTTAAAGAAAAAAAATAAATTGAGGTCTATCAGAAATTTAAAAGAAAACTCCAAACTTAAATATACTTCATAAAAATAAAGAAAACTTGAAAAAAGAAACATAATTTAGAAAAGTTAAAAACTCTAAGTTATAGAGAGAGTTGACATGATTTTATACCTATAACACAGGCAGGATGCTCTGAAGAAGAGATCAAAAAAAAAAGTCTAGAATGAAAAAAACAATTACTTTATACATCAATGTGCACATTCACATGAGCACCAAAAGAACTCCTCAACATGGGTTAGAGAAGAAGAAGACATCTTGTAAAAGAGAAGATGGAGGACAATGCCAGAACATACAAAGAAAAAATCAGAGGCATAGAGAATGGATTCAATAATGTCAAAATCTGATTATAGGAAATGTTATTAAACCAGAACAAGGATAAAGAAGAAAATGCCATCATTAAGACTATCCCTAAGCTAATGGAAGTGCTTCTTCAGATCACAAGGGCTCCTCAAGACACACACAAAAGCTGAAAAATAAAATAGCTGAAAACAGTCTCACATATAGTTGAATTGTTATAGAACTTCATAACACCGAAAATGAAAAAAAAATATACCTTCACCTTCCCTTTCTGGAATCAGAACCCTGGATTTTTCTTAAGCAGCTACATGAGTGGTTCATGTAAAAGATAATATGAGGCTTTTAAAAGAATTCTACACTCTTCCCAATCATAGATTGACTGGGAACAAAAAAAAAAAAAAAAAAAAAAAAGATAAAGAAAATCTGGGATTAAACTGTTCTAAAAGTGCTAGTATTCCCTGATAGTATAATTTAACAAAATGAAGAAATAATCTAAAGAAAGGGGAGCTATCCTCACCACTCAGGAGAGCAAGGGGAGTCAATGACTATTAACCATGCAGCAAACCCAGACAGTATCTGGCAACTATAGCACAAAGGCGTGGGACATGGGAGCAATGAGAAGAGGCCGAACGGCCCAGAGGTACCTATGCAAGCATCCTTCAGGTCATTAGTATCCAGGAGATACAAGCTGTTGCTTTTTTCTTTATCAGTTTAAGAGCTGGTAGGCTGCCACAATGGCTAAAGGTACTTGCAGCATAAGCCTGAAGTCCTAAGTTCGGTCCCTGCACCCACACAACGGTGGAAGAAAGGAGAGCACCAACTCCACAAAGTTGCCCTCTGACCTCCGCATGCACACCTCCCCCACACCTTCCCCAACACACACACACACACACACACACACACACACACACACACTATATATATGTATGTTATATATATGCACACATACACATATTTATACACACACAATATGACAAAAATGGAAGTTTCAATAAAGAAAATGGAGGCTTTTAAATGCACTTTAAAACTATAATTTAAAATAAATGTTTAGTTAAAAATTTAATTTAGTTTAATTAAATTTAAAACTATAAGTACAGTTTCTTTTTCTTAAAAAATGTACTTACAGAGATCACCAAAGAGAACCATATTAATGCAGGCATAATATGAATTCTATTTAGGGACTCTGAGCATTAGATTCAACTGACAGAAAGCACAGCTCTGAATGAAGATAAAGAATATAGAGCTGATTAATATTGACAATAGAAAGAGTAACAATGACAGAGTCCAGTAACATCAGTGGTGAGGAGAAGTTTTCCTTCTCAAATGTATACATGTTCATGACAAGAAGTCAAAACACTCTGTCAGTCTTGCCACATAAACTGAAGCATGAGATCTTTACTGCAAATTACTAGAGTTATTTATAATGGAACTAAAAATAATAGTAATAGGCTAATGGCAAGAAAAAAGTAACAAATAATATTTTTCCTGTGGAATATATTAACAGACAATATCTATGACTGAAAAACCTTATAAAGATATGAAAACAGGCATAAAAAAGGTAAAAGACAAAATAAAAAAGCCACTTAGAGCTAAAAGTACTTCTTATACAGACAGCCCTAGGAAGCAGGAAAAAAAAAAAAAAAAGCTGTTCTTGATCTCCATCCCTAACCTCAAGTTATGCTACAGAGCAACAGTAATAAAAACTGCATGGTACAGGCATACAAACAGACAGGTTGATCAATGGAATGGAATAGAAGACTCAAAAATAAACCCACACACCAAAGGATACTTGATTTTTGACAAAGAAGCCAAAACCATACAAAGGAAGAAAGACAGCATCTTCCACAAATGGTGCTGGTCTAACTGGATGTCTACATGTAGAAAAATGCAAGTAGATTCATATTTATCACCCTGCACAAAACTCAAGTCCAAGTGGATCAAAGATCTCTACATAAAACCAGAGACTCTAACTCTGTTAGAAGAAAAAGTGGAGAAGAGCCTTGACCTTATTGGCATAGGAGACAACTTCTGAACAGAACACTAACAGCACAGGCTCTAAGATCAACAATCAATAAATGAGACCTCATGAAACTGAAAAGTTTCTGTAAGGCAAAGGATACTGTCAATGGAACAAAACAGCAGTCTACAGATTGGGAAAAGATATTCACCAATCCTATATCCAACAAAGGGCTAATATCCAAAATATATAAAGAACTCAAGAAATTAAATACCATCAAACCAAATAATCAAATTTAAAAATGAGGTACAGAGTTAAACAGAGAATTCTCAACAGAAGAATCTCAAATGGTTGAGAAGCACTTAAAGAAATGCTCAACATCCTTAGTCATCAGGGAAATGCAAATCAAAACAACGGAGATTCTATCTTATACCAATCAGAATGGCTAAGATAAAAAACTCAAGTGATAACACATGCTGGAGAGAATGTGGAGAAAGGGGAACCCTCCTCCACTGCTGATGGGAGCACAAACTTTGGAAATCAATTTGGTGCTCTCTCAGAAAATTAGAAATAGCTCTACCTCAAGACCCAGTTATACCATTCCTGGGTATAACTGGGTATAACCATTCCTGGGTACCATATAAGGACATTTGCTCAACTATGTTCACAGAAACTCTATTCATAATATCCAGAATCTGGAAATGACCTAGATGTCTCTCAACCAAAGAATAGATAAAGAAATTATGGTACATTTACACAATGGAATACTACTCAGCTATTAAAAACAAGGAAATCATGAAATTTGCGGGCAAATGGATGGAATTAGAAAAGATCATCCAGAGTGAGGTAACCCAGACCCAGGGAGAGGCACATGGTATGTACCACTTAGAAGCTAATTTTAGCCATATGTTACAGAATAAACATACTACAATTTTCAGACCCAAAGAAGATAAGTAACAAGGAGGAACTAAGGGAAGATGCTGAAATCTTACTTAGAAGGGGAAATCAAATAGACAATGGATGTGGCTAAAAAGAGGGAACAAAGTAGGAGAGGAATCATAGAGAGAAATGAAGGTGGAGACTAGCCTGGGTAGATCTGGGGTGGGAGGACAGAGGGCCTACAGAAAGGAGAGAAACCGTGGGTGAAGGCATGTCTATGACAAGCTGGAGACATAGGACAAGGTAAGCTTCTAGGAGGATATGGGGGTGACTCTAGCTGAGACTCCTAGTTGCAGGAATCACGGAAACTAGACAGGACTCCTAATGGAGGGAGGGAATCACCAACCCACCCACAAAAACCCAACCTAAAATCTGCCCTGCCTACAAGATGTGCATGGATAAAAATAGAGCAAAGATTGACAGCATATCCAACCAAAGCCTGGCCACAGGAGAAGAACCTGGCCTGGGAGAGAACCAACGCCTAACACTATTAAAGATACTCTGCTGTGCTCACAGACAGGAACCTAGCATTGCTGTCCTCTAAGAGGCTCTACACAGCAGCAGATCAAAGCAAATGCTGAGACTCACAACCAAACATTGGGTGAAGTGTAGGGAGTCTTTTGGAAAAGTGGGAAGAAGAATAAAAGAATGCAGAGGTGACAGGAACTCTACAAGAAGACCGATAGAGCCAACTAAACAGAGCCCAGAAGGTTGTGCAGAGACTAAAGCACCCACCAAGGACCATGCATAGACTAGCCCTGGGCCCCTTACACAGATGTAGCAGACAGGCAGCTCAGGCTTCCAGTGGGTACCCTAGTAAGAAGAGCGGGGGCTGTTTCTGCCTTGGACTCTGTTGCCTGCTTTGTAATCACTCTCCCATGGCTGGGTTGTCTTGACAGGCGACAGGGGAAGAGGAGAAGCTCAGTCTTCTTAATGAACTGGGGTGGGTGGGTGGGGGTGGGGCTCACCTTATCTGAGGAATAGGGGAGGAGGGAACTGGGAAGAGGAAGGGAGGGTAGGACATGGGACTGGAGAAGAGGAGGGAAGGGGCTCAGATCATGATGTAAAATGAATTAACTAATTCATTTTTATGGGCATGAGGGTATGTCTGCAAACAAAGCACTGGGGAGGCTGAGGCAGGAGATCAAGGCCAGCCTGTGCCGGACAGTGAAAGCTGCCTCAAAAGCAAAACCAAAAGGAGGAAGAAAAAGGAGAGGTGTTTCTGTACATTTCAACTTGATAAGATTTTGATATAATACATTAATAAAAGTATATCACAAGCATATTTTATAGAAGTAATTACTAAATGTGCTGGTATTATGAAAGCCAGTAGGAATACAGACTATTGGCCAACTTCAAGAGATCTCAGTAAATTAAATCAAACATGGAGACTGAAAATTTTATAGAAAATAAAATTACATTTTAAATAGTTAAGCATCCTTCAGGAAATACTATTTACATAATTTTAAAAAAATAGCTAGGGATATTTTTCCCACAAGATCTGTCTGAATTATGAATGATTCTAATCTATATCATTAGTCAGCAAAATCCCTTACAGCTGAGAAGTCTGTGCATATATGCAAAGCAAGGCGTTTTCATAATCCTGTATCTGTAGCCAAATTAATACGTAAGTAACACATACTCTCTGGGCCTACACTTTCTTCTCTGGTTTACGATTCACAAAACCTAGACAAGGCACTGATACTGACCTCCACTCTCCGTGGACTTACTGACTGCACTCTGCTTAACTGATCTCGGGGTACAGCCAGTCAATACAGGTCACCCACAATGCTGGGGGTGGACGCAGGACACACAAATGCCTTCAGCTGCACATGGCCCTGGAAGCTCTGTGGATTAAAGTGCCCGAGATCTAGAAGGATGGAGTCAGGGCACAAATATTCCTGGTATGCACATGTCCGTATGAGCTTTCAACAGAAGTGACAGCTAGGCTCCAAAGGTATGACAACCTTATGGCTTTTGGTGATTCTAGAGATAGCCAGGGGGATTCTGATCTCAAATAGTGGGTCTTGGATTATTTGCTGCCTTCACTGTACATGCATGCATGTATGCACATACTACTGAAGACTGAGCCCAGGCCCTTGAGCATGCTAAACACCAGCAGTATCCTTGCTGAGCTGCTTGCTCCTCTCACTTGGAAGTGTCTGTCTATCTATCTATCTATCTATCTATCTATCTATCTATCTATCTATCTATCTA